>NC_083730.1:30327523-30631414 GCF_028564815.1 Eubalaena glacialis
TGTCTGTAAAGGTTTTATTTTCTCCATCAAATCTGAATGAGATCCTTGCTGGGTAGATTAATCTTGGTTGTAGGTTTTTCTCCTTCATCACTTTAAATATGTCCTGTCACTCTGTTCTGGCTTGCAGAGTTTCTGCTGAAAGCTCAGCTGTTAACCTTATGGGGATTCCCTTGTGTGTTATTTGTTGTTTTTCCCTTGTTGCTTTTAACATGTTTTCTTTAGATTTAATTTTTGATAGTTTGATTAATATGTGTCTTGGTGTGTTTCTCCTTGAATTTTTCCTGTATGGGACTATCTGTGCTTCCAGGACTTGGTTAACTATTTCCTTTCTCCTATTAGGGAAGTTTTCAACTATAATCTCTTCAACTATTTTCTCAGTCCCTTTCTTTTTCTCTTCTTCTTCTGGGACCCCTATAATTCGAATGTTGGTGCATTTAATGTTGTCCCAGAGGTATCTGAGACTGTCCTCAGTTCTTTTCATTCTTTTTTCTTTATTCTGCTCTGCAGTAGTTATTTCCACTATTTTATCTTCCAGGTCACTTATCCGTTCTTCTGTCTCAGTTATTCTGCTATTGATCCCTTCTAGAGTATTTTTAATTTCATTTATTGTGTTGTTCATCATTGCTTGGTTACTCTTTAGTTCTTCTACGTCCTTGTTAAATGTTTCTTGCATTTTGTCTATTCTATTTCCAAGGTTTTGGATCATCTTTACTATCAGTATTCTGAATTCTTTTTCAGGTAGACTGCTTATTTCCCCTTCATTTGTTAGGTCTGGTCGGTTTTTACCTTGCTCCTTCATCTGCTGTGTGTTTTTCTGTATTCTCATTTTGCTTATCTTACTGTGTTTGGGGTCTCCTTTTCACAGGCTGCAGGTTCGTAGTTCGCGTTGTTTTTGGTATCTGTCCCCAGTGGCTAAGGTTGGTTCCGTGGGTTGTGTAGGCTTCCAGGTGGAGGGGACTAGTGCCTGTGTTCTGGTGGATGAGCCTGGATCTTGTCTTTTTGGTGGGCAGGTCCACGTCTGGTGGTGTGTTTTGGGGTGTCTGTGGCCTTATTATGATTTTAGGCAGTCTCTCTGCTAATGGATGGGGTTGTGTTCCTGTCTTGCTAGTTGTTTGGCATAGGCTGTCCAGCACTGTAGCTTGCTGGTCATTGAGTGATGCTGGGTCTTGGTGTTGAGATGGAGATCTCTGGGAGATTTTCACCATTTGGTATTACGTGGAGCTGGGAGGTCTCTTGTGGACCAGTGTCCTGAAGTTGGTTCTCCCACCTCAGAGGCACAGCCCTGATGCCTGGCTGGAGCACCAAGAGCCTTTCATCCACACGGCTCAGAATAAGAGGGAGAAAAAATGGAAAGAAAGAAAGAAAGAAAGAGGATAAAATAAAATAAAATAAAATAAAGTAAGATAAAATAAAATAAAGTTATTAAAATTAAAAATAATTATTAAGAAAAAACAATTTTTTAAGTAAAAAAAAAACAAACAAAAAAATGGACGGACAGAACCGTAAGACAAATGGTGACAGCAAAGCTATACAGACAAAATCTCACACAGAAGCATACACATACACACTCACAAGAAGAGGAAAAGGGGAAAAAATAATATATCGTTCCTCCCAAAGTCCACCTCCTCAATTTGTGATGATTCATTGTCTATTCAGGTATTCCACAGATGCAGGGTACATCAAGTTGATTGTGGAGTTTTAATCCGCTGCTTCTGAGGCTGCTGGGAGAAATTTCCCTTTCTCTTCTTTGTTCGCACAGCTCCCGGGTTTCAGCTTTGGATTTGGACCCACCTCTGCGTGTAGGTCGCCTGAGGGCGTCTGTTCTTCGCTCAGACAGGACGGGGTTGAAGGAGCAGCTGATTCGGGGCTCCAGCTCACTCAGGCCGAGGGAGGGAGGGGTATGGATGCGTGGCGAGCCTGCGGCGGCAGAGGTCGGCATGATGTTGCAGCAGCCTGAGGTGCGCCGTGCGTTTTCCCGGGGAAGTTGTCCCTGGATAACGGGACCCTGGCAGTGGCGGGCTGCACAGGTTCCCGGGAGGGAAGGTGTGGATAGTGACCTGTGCTCGCACACAGGATTCTTGGTGGCAGCAGCAGCAGCCTTAGCGTCTCATGCCCATCTCTGGGGTCCACGCTGATAGCCGCAGCCCGCGCCCGTCTCTGGAGCTCGTTTAGGTGGCACTCTGAATCCCCTCTCCTCGCGCACCAGGAAACAAAGAGGCAAGAAAAAGTCTCTTGCCTGTTTGGCAGCTCCAGACCTTTTCCCGGACTCCCTCCTGGCTAGCTGTGGTGCGCTAACCCCTTCAGGCTGTGTTCACGCCGCCAACCCCAGTCCTCTCCCTGCAATCCAACCGAAGCCCGAGCCTCAGCTCCCAGCCCCCGCCCGCCCCGGCGGGGGAGCAGACAAGCCTCTCGGGCTGGTGAGTGCTGGTCAGCACTGATCCTCTGTGTGGGAATCTCTCCGCTTTGCCCTCTGCACCCCTGTTGCTGCGCTCTCCTCCGTGGCTCCGAAGCTTCCCCCCTCTGCCACTCACAGTCTCTGCCCACGAAGAGGCTTCCTAGTGTGTGGAAACCTTTCTTCCTTCACAGCTCCCTCCCACTGGTGCAGGTCCCGTCCCTATTCTTTTGTCTCTGGTTTTTCTTTTTTCTTTTGCCCTACCCAGGTACGTGGGGAGTTTCTTGCCTTTTGGGAGGTCTGAGGTTTTCTGCCAGTGGGTGTTCTATAGGAGCAGTTCCACGTGTAGATGTATTTCTGATGTATCTGTGGGGAGGAAGGTGATCTCTGCGTCTTACTCTTCCGCCATCTTCTCCTGGGTACTCAGTCATTTTTTATCTTATTTTAATCTCTGCATGGTGTTACCCAAAAACTGGGTTCACCTCTTGGTGGGTGTTGAGCCAATAGACACAACCAAGCCAAAACGTGGGAGAAGGAAGGATTTATTATTACTTGTAGCAAGTAAGGAGAACACTGGGATCTTTCCCAAAGCAGTGTCTTCCTGAACAACAAAACTGGGGAAGCTTTAAGCTAAGGGTATTTGCACATTCATGACAGGACTTGAGCAGAGGGGATTTCAGCATAGAATTGGGGCAAAAGTCAACAGAGTCCAAGCTGTAGTTGACTGAAGTCAGAAGGGTCAACATCATAATTCCATCCTCCACCTGGGTGTGGGCCTTAGTTCCTGAAGAACTCAAAGATATATTATTATGTATGTTCCTTGAGGAACCAGGACCCTGCCCCAAAGCTGCACTATTGTTTCTTGACTGCTCCTCCCTTGTTTCTGCATCCCCTCCTTTAAATCATTAATTAGTGAGACCTGTTCAAGGGCAAGCATTGTGGCCAGGCTTAGGTCACAAAATGGCTTAGGCTAAAATGGGTTCTCTTATGTCAAGAAAGCCATTCCTGGTTCTCTTTCTCTGGGGACCCCCCTAAATGATCTGCTTACAAAGGCAGTTATCATTATCTGATAAATATTTACTTACATATCAATCCATTTAAATTCATTAGAATAAAAGCTCCATGTGAATAGGGAGTTCCTTCCCACTTCCCTCCTTCCCTTCCTCCCTCCCCCTTTCTCTCTTTCTCTCTTTCTTTCCTTCCTTCCTTCCTTCCTTCTTTCTTTCTTTCTTCCTTCCTTCCTTCATTTCTTTTTCTTTCTTTCTTTCTTTCTTTCTTTCTCTTTCTTTCTTTCTTTCTTTCTTTCTTTTCTTTCTTTCGTTTCTTTCTTTCTTTCTTTCTTTCTTTCTTTCTTTCTTTCTTTCTTTCTTTCTTTCTTTCTTTCTTTCTTTCTTTTCTTTCTTTCTTTCTTTCTTTCTGAACAATGCCTCATACAAACTGTGTACTCAGTGAAGATTTGGTGAGTAAGTTACTAAAATAATTAATAATTTTCCTTTCCTATTATTTTCCACTTCTCCAGGTTAAATTAACTTCAAATATTCCTTAGGGCAGCAAGGCAAAAATTATCATTTTCTTTGTTATAGGATTCAAAAAGTAGGAAACACTTCTACTTCTGCCTATGGTGGTATAGCTGGTACCAAAAAAACCTTCCACCAAGAAATTTATGAGTTAGATTTGGGGGTTGGGAGAAGAAAAGCAGTTCTTTGAAAACATTAGGAAGCATCTAAGGCAACCAGGCATTAAGGTCCAAGATCCTGAGGAGAAATGAATTTCATTGAAGTGAGTTTGGCATTTATGGCTGCATTTTCCTCCTCAG
Source organism: Eubalaena glacialis (assembly GCF_028564815.1). NCBI lineage: Eukaryota > Metazoa > Chordata > Mammalia > Artiodactyla > Balaenidae > Eubalaena > Eubalaena glacialis. The sequence continues at coordinate 30,331,732 of NC_083730.1, forward strand.
GGCCTTTGCTCATTCACAGATTATGGCACCAAAGCCAAACAGAAAATGGCAGTATAGCACTTTTGGCAGCCTCATAGGGTTAGGGAGACAAACAGAGTTCAGAGCAATCAAGACAGCCATTATTTGAAGGGAAAGATCTCATAGAAAAGGAAATAACAGAGGTGAACCTGAATCTTTTTTGGAAAATTTTCCAAGACATTTGTTTTCTCCAAAATAGTGCTTGTAGGGGGCAACACTCTCAAAAATTATGCAAAAATCTGCTGCTAAGAGGTCAAAAATTTAGCAGAGATTTTGCAGTCTCATGGTACTAGGGTGTCAAGGTTTAGCATTCAGAGACAATCAAGGAAGAGCCATCCTCATGAACACCTCAGGCTTTGTGATGAGATATATGAAAGTGTTACACCCAAGAAGTAAAGGTTAATCTGAAATAGGAAAGCCCCAACTGGATCAAGCTTATAGCCAACACTGTCTATTTGAAGAAAGACAGCATCATATAGGGTCACTATAATTTTTTATAAGAAATACCCAGTATTTGGGGGCTTCCCTGGTGGCACAGTGGTTGAGAATCTGCCTGCCAATGCAGGGGACATGGGTTCGAGCCCTGGTCTGGGAAGATCCTACATGCCGTGGAGCAACTGGGCCCGTGCACCACAACTACTGAGCCTGCACGTCTGGAGCCTGTGTTCCACAACAAGAGAGGCCGCGATAGTGAGAGGCCCGCGCACCGTGATGAAGAGTGGCCCCCACTTGCCGCAACTAGAGAAAGCCCTCGCACAGAAACGAAGACCCAACACAGCCAAAAATAAATATTAAAAATAAATAAATAAATAAATAAAAATGCAATTTAAAAAAAAATTAAAAAAAAAAAGAAATACCCAGTATTCAATCAAAAGTTACCAAGTAAGCCAAGAAACAAGGCTGAATGACTGAAAACCAAAAGCATAAATGGAAAATAGATATTCACAATTTAGAAAGATCAGATATGGTCTTTAGAATAATTATAATTAATACATGTAAGATAAAACTATAGATAATGTAATGAAAGAATTGGGATCTATAAAACAGAATGAAATGAAAATTAGAAGTGAAAAGTACAGTAACTAGATTTAAGAATTTAATAAATTGATGTGTTTTACTAACAGGGAAACAGACTAGAGAATTAGTGAACAAGAAATAGATATTAGAACAAACCTAGACGGAAGCACACAGAGAAGAAAAGAATATAAAATACAGAAAGTATTGTAAGAGACATATGTGCTATGGTGAAGAAGTCTAACATATACTGTTATTTCAGAAGGAGAGAAAAGACAGTAGGATAGAAGGAATATGTGAAGAGATAATGTCCAAAAATGTCTCCAAATTTGCTAAAGGCATCAAATCCTACATTCCAAAGTGCTCTAGTCCTCAGGTAGGATAACTGCTTTGTGCTAATGGTGCATTGACATTTCAGACCAGCATAATAGGCAAGAAAAATGTAGAGAAAACCATACCTTGTGTATTAGTTTCCAAGGGCTGCTGTAACACAGTACCACAAACTGAGTGGCTTAAGACAATGGAAACTTACTGTCTTACAGTTCTGGGAGCCATAAGTCTGAAATCAAGGTGTTGGAAGGGAAGGATCTGTTTCATGCCTCTCTCCAGTCTTCTGGTAGCTTCAGGTACTCTTTGGCAGGTAGATGCATTTTTCTAATGCTCCTTCTTCACGTGGAGTTCTCCCTGTGTGTCTTCACATCACCCACCCTCTGTGTGTCTGTCTCTGTGCTCAAATCTCCTCTTTTTGTAAGGACACCAGTCATATTGGATTAGGACCCTAAAGATCTCATTTTAGGAGATGTAAAGTAAAGTAAAGACTGTACCCAAATGAAATCATGTTCTGAGGTATTAGGGATTAGGTCTTGAGCATATCTTTATTGGGGGATACAATTCAACCCATAATACTTGATATATAATTGTAAAACTGCAGAAAACTAAAGACAAGAGAAAAATTTCAAAGCAGCCAGAGATTAACACAGATTACTTTCAAAGTAGTAAGAATAAGACAGAAGCCATCCTCAGAAAAACAGTGGAATGACATCAGAAAGAAAATAACTCTCAATTTAAAACTTTAAACCCATCAAAAACCCTTCAAAAATAAATGTGAAATAAAAATTCTTTTAGACAAATAAGGCCTGAGACATCTATTACTAGCAGATTGGTATGAAAAGAAATATTAAACAGGGTTTTTGAAACAGAGGAAAATGCTTATAGAGAGAAAGAAAGAACATTGGAAAGGGTAAACATGTGGGTAATTCTAATAAATATTTAGTGTTTAAAATAATATGTTATGAGGTTTGAAATATATATGAATGGAAAATTCATGAAAACATTAACACAGGAGAGGGAGAAGAGTATATTTAGTTAATATCTTGTAAGTTTTTAACATTTTATACACTTTTAAATACACTAAGCAGGGAATGGTGCATGTTTTAATACCTAAGATAACCACTAAATTATTTTATTTATTATTAAAATGGAACAAATTGAGATATCAATAGTTATAGTTAATGTAAATAGAATAAATAGTCCAACAAAAGATTAAGACTTGCAGACTAGATTAAAAACAAATTAGTGTAAAAAACCTATAAGTAACAACAACAATACCTAGCAGCAAATTATGGCTTTCAGTCCCATTCTCTACTGAAGGGAACCAGGATGCTTTGGGAAAATGGCTGATCCCATGACCAGGGAAGGAAAGTATGATAAACCTGAAACATCTTGCTGTGTAAGAAAGTAAAGAAGTGCTTAAGGAATAATGGTGACATATCAAATGGACACAGAGCCAACTTGAGGAGCTCCTACTGGTCAAATCTGGGACAATTTAAGCTCAAAATTAATAACGATGGTGAACTATAACCAATTGAATGAAATAATGAAATTGGGTTATTTGTAGAGATGTGGATGGACCTAGAGTCTGTCATACAGAGTGAAGTAAACCAGAAAGAGAAGAACAAATACCGTATATTAACGCACATATGTGGAATCTAGAAAAATGGTACAGATGAACCTATTTGTAAGGCAGGACTAGAGATGTAGATGTAGAGAATGGACATGTGGGCACTGTGGGGGAAGGGGAGGGTGAGACTAATTGGGAGATTAGGTTTGACATAAATACACTACCATGTGTAAAATAGATAGCTATTGGGAACCTGCTGTATAACACAGGGAGGTCAGCTCAGTGCTCTGTGATGACCAGGGGTGGGATGGGGGGGTGGAAGGGAGGTCCAAGAGGGAGTAGATATAGGTATACATATAGCTGATTCACTTCACTGTACAACAGAAACTAACACAACATTGCAAAGCAATTTTACTCCAATAAAAAAAATCATTAAAAAAAAAAAGATTCTGTAAGTCCACACTGCTGTAAAAAACAAACAAATAAAATGATGAAGCTCTTCTTCACTGTAGAAGGCCAATAATTAAATATAGAAGAAAAGATAGAAGTAGAAAATCACTATTTGGCAACCATAATCATAAAATTGATTTAGGCCAGAATCATTGACAAATGAGTAAAATAGTGGGTTAAACATTGAGGATTCACAGGATTCTCCAATAGTTCAAAATTCATTAATATATTTATTAATTAACAAATGGAAAGATAACTTTACAGTGGCAAAATCTGGCAGACAATGCCTTAGGCAAGTGATGATTGAAATTGAACTCACTAATAACATCTTTGACTGCATAATATTATGTACTGAAAAGAACACAATATCACTTCTGGAGTATTCCTGCCAAAAAGCACAACAAAAATTTAATCAAGAAGAAACTTCAGAAAACCCAAATTGCAGGTGTTTAGTTCTGCAATCTTCAAAAGCATGATGAAAAAACAAAGACTAGTGAGATATCAGGAGATAAAGATTTCTTCTATTAACATTTTGATTCAACATTTTGCTGACAGTTCTAGCCAGTGTGATAAGGAAAGAAAAAAAAAAAGGTGTGAAGACTGGAAAAGAAGATATGAAACTGTCCTTATTTGCAGATGCTATGATGTTGCATGTTTAATATAATGATTGAATTATCATCTGCTCTGCTGGAACTCTGCTAGTGCTATAGCCCTCTGGTTATTGGGAACTGTGATTAAAAGCTCTCTCCACAACTTAGACCTAGAATGAAAACATGTGAGCAAATATTGACAGACCAAGGTGCTCAGAACTTGTTGCATTCAACAGAATCTATCTTCACTGATTACTATGGACAGCATGAATAAAGAAGCAGCATTGTAGTGGAGATACCTGAATATGAATAATTTAAATAATAGGTTGTATTATTTACTAGGAAGTTATTCCAAGGCATCTTATTTCAGGGGTCCCCAAACCCCAGGCCGTAGCCTGTGAGGAACCGGGCTTCACAGCAGGAGGTGAGTGGCAGGCAAGTGAGCAAAGCTTCATCTGCCGATCCCCATCACTCCCCATCACTCACATTACTGCCTGAACCATCCCCCCACCCCCATCCATGGAAAAACTGTCTTCCATTAAACTGGTCCCTGGTCCCAAAAAGGTTGGGGACCACTGTCTTATTTGAGTCTCATAGAAACCTTATAAGGTGGATAAGAAAAATACTGCTATTCTCCTTTTTTTGAATTCTATTTATTTGTTTTTTATACAGCAGGTTCTTATTAGTTATCTATTTTATACATATTAGTGTATATATGTCAATCCTAATCTCCCAATTCATCCCACCACCACCACCCCACCCCCTCTGCTTTCCCTCCTTGGTGTCCATACGTTTGTTCTCTACATCTGTGTCTCTATTTCTGCTTTGCAAACTGGTTCATCTGTACCATTTTTCCAGATTCCACATATACGCATTAATATACGATATTTGTTTTTCTCTTTTTGACTTACTGCACTCTGTATGACTGTCTCTATTCTCCTTTTCAGATAAAAAATTGCCACTCAAAGAGCTTGAGGTGTTTTCCTTAAATCACACTGTTAATAGGTTGTACAATTGGTAGCAGAACACAATACTATGGGTCAAGAATTTTTTCTCGATTCCTCACTTATTTGCTGTATGAATCAGTACCAGTTTTCCCAAACACCTCCTGAAATATGAAAGTTAACTAGATAATGAGTACAAAGGAAGACTTTTTGCTGAAATTGTTTTATGTCTAGTTAAATTGCCTTTTGTAGGACCCAACGGAATGTTGTTTGTGGAGACATAAAAGCTTAGAAATAAAATATAAAATTATAAAAGTCACCCAAAGAATATTTAGTCTTCTTTTTTTTTAAATATATATCTAAGACTCAATATTCTCTATTACCTTTGAAAAATAACTTCAGTTTCCTAAAGCTATCTGGGGAGCATTTGTGTAATTCACTGTACCAAAATTGAGAATTTTATAAGTATTTTAAATCAATCCTACATTTCTAAACTAATCAACTGGCTTTATATCTAGAAGACATATAAAAATAAAAACAATTGCTTGTTTTTAATTTTCTCCACAGCGTTCAAGTTTTTAAAACTTTTACTCTACATCCTTACAATTTTCAAAAAATTTTATGCATGTTTTATATATAAGATGCTTAGCAACTGTTTGAACATGCTTCTTGATCAAAAGCCCAGTTGGGAGAATCTGACCCAGGGGTGAAACATTATGTTTCTGTTATGAGGATGCAGTGGTCTAGCTCTTGACCAAAACTTAACTCAGAGTATGTCGCTGTCAGACACAGATATGAAGGTGCCTTGTTGGGTATTGGGGGCAGGGAGGCTCTTTACTTGCGGAATAGGACACTGGGCTGACTGAGCTGCCTTAGAGCAAAGAGTCCAAGGCACCCAGGAGGGACACAGAGGCTACCAGCTCTGCTGTGTTGGGTTCTGATCTTGGTTTTTGACTGACTCATCTTGGAGTTTGTGTGATCTGACTTCTATTTTCCATGTATTTGAGTAATTTCCGGTGAGTGAGGTTTCCTTAATGTTAGTGTCGACAAATGTAAAACCACTTTTCATATTTTAACCCAAATGATTTAATACTCTTGAAAATTTACACAAAGAGAATTGAGGTATTACCACAACATTGTGTGCATTTAGTAAACATTTGACCAGGCTTAAGTTGTACAGATGATGGTTGTTATTGTAATTGTAGACAGCACAGCTGGAGCTAGGATGCTGACATTAAGTTACAAAGAATATATATATATATATATATATATATATATATATATATATATATATATAGGTCTTTTATAGCTCCTGGATAAAGGGCAAGATATTTGGAGGAATATCCTATTTGCACTTCAGCTGTGAGATAAATGTTGTATTTTCTGGCACTAAAGCATACTGTTAAAGCTTGAATGGTAATAAAGAGATGAATTCAGTGGCAAAGAAAATACTAAACCGGAATTCAGTGAATCTCTGGATTATTGTAAGCTCTGGGGATATGCATGAGCCCAATAAATAAGTGAAATAAAGAACGTTTGGCAAAAGAGTGAGGAATTAACTTGACAGGGAGATTCGTGTTCTCAATACTTCAGGAAGGAAGGGGACAAGGAGTCAAGAAGTAGAAACAAGGTGAGTGAATGTGAGGCAAATTTGGGAAAATATCAAGAAGAGTTTTGCTGGCAACATAGACTCACAAAATGATACCTGGTTATTATTTTGTGCTTGTGATGGAAAGCTCTCTAAACAAATACTTTAACTACATACACAATTGAGCGAAGCTGATGTTTAAGGCTGGGATAAGGTTAAAATGTGGACAGCCTGAGGGTACTAACAAGATACTATGTCAGATTCTTGGAAGAACAAATATTTTGGAACAAAATATGTCAGGAGAAAATGTAAACACCATCCAGAAACTCCTGACTTCCTCTTCTTTCCTCACAGGTGCGGATAAACTGGCTTTCAACAAGAAACATAAAAGAAGAGGTTGCCTTGTTTGATGTGTGAAGGAAATTATTTAGAACAAATTGAAGGGAAGCCCTCAGTATGAGGTACCATCCTTTGTATGCAAAGAACAACATTCATTGGGACACCCACTTCACTCATTTTTCAGAATAGTATGATATGGAGCCATCCATTGTTAGACATTTATTGGCTGACTGGGGTTAAGTGTTTAATCTCTGGCAAAATAATCTTTTCTACATACAGTCACTAAACTCATGATTTTGCCTGTCACTCGTCAGGTGACAGTTAAGGTGAGGAGAAATAAACAACACATCTGTAATATATTGGAGCAGTCTGGCTGCTGAGGGGAGTATAAGGCAAGATATTGCCCTCAAGATCTTAGAAAGGATGACAAAATGATAAATATATCTGAAATGGACAATGCATGTTAATTATTAACTGATACTAATTCCAACACCGTGCCAGGCACTGAAGTTACAAATCAGGTAAACTCATTTCTTCTTGCTGCCTAGAATCTACTGGAGAATACAATGAAGAACCTGAAATTCATGGTAATGTGGGAAAAAAACACAAGTTTGTGCTTTGGAATCAGACTCACCTGGGGCTGATTCCCTGTTCTTCTGTTGGTTTTGAAGTTGGCCAAGAGATTTAACCTTCTCTAGCCTCATTCATCTCATCTCTTCACTTGAGTGTGCGTGTTTGAAAATCAAAGATGATCCTATGAAGTGTTTAAAAAAGTGTCCAACACAAAGTGGATCTTCAGAGAGGATAAGCGAGGTAAGGTTTCAGGTATGTATGAAAACACTCCAGTGGTGGGGACTCCACAGAGGTGGTGGATCTCTTCCTTCATCTCGTGTGACAGTTAGAATATGGATAGGTGTGATGGCAGCATGTTTGTTTCTCTGCAGTATCCCAGACCCATTCTTTTCACACATGGGCTATTTAGGAAGGAAACATACTTCGTTTAGGTTGAATAGGCTTTGCCAATAATGAGAGAGAAGAACTTCTCAGAATGGAACTGAAGATTGGTAGTCTCTGAAGAAGTGCAATGGGAACAGAAAAGCCTAGTAAGTGTCACTGGAAACATGCCAGTGGGAAGGGACAGGATGTCTAGCTCTTTGGGCTTCCTCAACAGGAAGTACATGCATTAACCTCCCCAAAGCTTCTAGGAGCATCATTAAAGAAAGGAAAAGGAGGAGTAAAAAGAAATTTTATCTCACAAATTTATTGGTCCTAAGCCTAAGCCCCACTATCATTATTATTAATAGAAGTAATAATTATAACAATATAACTTTGAATAGCTATCATTTTATCCCTTTAAAGAATTTTCACTCTCTGGATTGCTCTGGTTTCTCACAGATTTCTGTTGAGGTGGAACTGAACAGAACTCTCTGCCACCCCCACCACCCCCCACCAAATACAAATATTCCTCCAGGTCCTCTGCCTCTTGTTTGTAGAAAAGCTGAAGTCTCCCAGCCATCCCAAAATAGCAGGTTCAAGTAGTTAATGATTAAGACAATAAAGTCACAGATTCAGTATCTGATGCACATTTCTGAGTATTTTACAGGTACTATAATGGGCACCAGAGGGGAAAAGCTAACTGCATGATGACCAGACTGCAACCATGACATAAGCTGTGCCATCTTGAGCAGTACTGAATATATGGCTAGCACAATTCCAAGAACTGGCCTTGAGAGAATGGGATTAACACTATTGCTCATAATAACCTACATATTTGTGGGCATCAAAATAATTGTAGCTTGTTCTGCCCTTATATGTAAATGAGCAACTGAAGCTGTCGGCAGAGAGATGCTTCAAACCCATATCGATATTGTTCACTCTAAGATCTCAATGCTCTTTCTCAACATGAAGTTGCAGAAGGTGGACTTTTGTCCCTAATCCCATAGAAATGAAATGATGTCTGACAGGGGGCTTGGGGCGGGGGCGGTTGTAAGCAATTCTTTGCAGGAAGCCGTCCTTAGCAGAAAATCTCTTTTCTTGTCAATTTAGCAAAGCTACATTGTAACTCACTTTTAAATCAGGTGCCCGCATGCTCTACTCATTTCCGGCCCTAGCATACTTTTCAAATCTTTTGATCAAACAATATCTTGCCTAACCTGTTGGTTCTTTCCATAGATTAAAGAAATAGAAATGAAGAATAAGTAATGAACAGATGACCAGATCTCTTCCTTAGCTTCCCCTTCAGTAATCTGGCAAACAAACTGTGTGATAAAACTGGTGAACAAGATAGCACCTAAAGAAATGTCACAAGAAGACGACAAGCCTACATGCAGTGGGAGACAGGGACGAGTCTGATCCCCTAATTCAATGATTAACTGAAATTACTTTCCTTTTACCTTTAAAAACTTTCATGGTCGAGCAGAATCTTCGGAGTTGATTTTTGGGGACACCGAGTCCACCATCTCTCCAGATTGCTGGCATTCTGATTAAAAGAAACTTTCCTTTCTACCAACACTTGCCTCTCTCTTGGGTATTGATTTTCAAGTGGTGAGCAGCTGGACCTGAGTTCGGTAACAGAAGAGAAAGGCAACCCAAGAATCATTACTTCCATTTTACAGATGTAGACACAGGCTGCTGAGTCTCTATTAAAAAATTTTTACCACCTGGTGCCATGCGATCTGGGGAAACACAGTTAAGCCTACAGAACCTTAGTTCTCTTATCTTCTAATATGGAAATCAAATAATCTCTTAGAATACTTCTAGGTTGAAGATTCTATTATCTATTTTAATAGCTGTAATTAACTGCTTCTTAAACAGTCTCCCATGATCCTGGCCTCCTGATATTCACATTCTTCTATAATCTGCTTCCTTTGTGTGTGAGCTGGACTTAGTGACTCACTTCTAGCAAATAGAATACACCAAAGGCAATAGGATGCTGTTTCCGAGATTAGGTTATAACTACTGTGACTTCCCTCTTGCTTGTTCTCTCTCTTTGGCTCTTCTCATGTACTTGCTATAATGAAGCAAGTTGCAGAGCCCCACATGGTGAAGACCTGGGGACAGCATTTGGTCAATAGCCAGTGAGAAACTGAGGCCTTCAGTCTGACAACCCGAAGAGAACTGAATTCTGCCAATGGTACTGTGAGTGAACATGGAAGCAGATTCTCCCCTGGGGGAACCTTCAGATGACTGAGATCCTGACTAACAACTTGCAGCCTTCTGAGAGACCCTGACCCAAACCCTTAGCTTCCAACTAAGCCACTCCTGAATTTCTGACCCACACAGGAACTGTGAGATGATAAATGTTGTTTTAAGTCTCTAAGTGTTGAAATAATTTGTTACACAGCAATAGATGATTAAAGTCAAATATCAATGCCAGAACTGATCACAGGATTTCTTTTCCCTGAATTTTTGTTTCAGCATTTTCTAACATATTCATAACACATTAGTGAAATGAAATGCTCTGTGTGAGAAGGGTTCTATGGTCAAAATACATTTAACAAATGTTTCACAGTCTATCTTTCTCTTGCGAATACATAATGTATATTGTATATTAAAGATTCAGTGGTAAAGAAACTTAATTTTGTTAAACCCAGCATTTCTCAAACTTTTTGACCACATAACACTATTAACATGAAGCACCTATTAATAAATATTCCAAGGAAGATATACATCATAGATCACAATGAACAGACTTTAGGAAACACTGACAGGGCTATTTTATTATCTTCTGAACATCTTTCTGAGAGCTGTCCCTACAACCAAGAAAATGAAGCAGAATGGAGAAATCTGTGGTGTGTACAGTTTGTGTACTATCAGGAGAAAAATACACCTGGAGGTACTTCTGGTGGCATGAATATGAATACTTTTTATTCCCTTCTCTGTACCTTTCTATGTTTTCCATAGTGGACATATATTACTATTTAGATATGACAAATTTTATACAGTAGGCTTAGTAGCATTTTTCTCCCCATCTTGTTTTGGTAAGCTTTGAGACTGTGCTTTTATGTATGCACATGTGTATACGAGGGGGTGGAGGTACTGGGGTGAGGCATAAGGCCAAGATAACTCTGGCTGCATGTATTACCTCTGTCTACATGGGTGGGTGCCTGATTACCTACTCTGGATGAGTTTCAAGCTCTTCTACAGGTTACTCTTTGCACCTGCCCAGAGAACCTATGAATGGCATAGCTGTGCTGCTGACATTTCTTTATGGGAGGCTGGTCATTAGGTCTGACCCTCTCTGCCAGAGCCGAGTTGTTACACCATTGTGTTTATGGGCTCCCCCAGGCCTGAACTAGATCCCTGCTCTTCTTCCTCCTTGCTGCAGCAAGAAAGGCTTTGTTATATATGTCCCAAATTTGGGGGCCAAAGAGAAGAAGGGAAAGGTGAGGAATGAAGTTGTTTCCCTGCCCAAGTGCAAAATGCAGCCCTTCAGGAGAGATTCTAGACCGTGGGGAAACCAGTTATGGCAAAGTTGTGTGGCAAGGTACAAGAGCAGGAGCCTGGAGTGTTTCTTCTGGGGTGGGCATTCCGAGGGTAGGTTAGAGGAGCTTCTGCGACTGTAGGGGCATGATCTGGACCACTATTGAGCAAGCATTGGGATTATAAACCAGTGAATGTGGAGCCAAGCTGTGACCACAGGACATTTAGTCTCAAGAGCTTTCTGCCTTCCTGTTCACACTTGCTCCCCTTCTCTCACCCTGCCAACCACTGCTGAACTGCCTTGCACCCTTCTTCATTTTTTTTTAAACTAATTAATTAATTTTTTTCAGTTTTTTTTAAACATCTTTATTGGAGTATAATTGCTTTACAATGGTGTGTTAGTTTCTGCTTCATAACAAAGTGAATCAGTTGTACATATACATATATCCCCATATCTCTTCCCTCTAGCGTCTTCCTCCCTCCCACCCTCCATATCCCACCCCTCTAGGTGGTCACAAAGCACCGAGCTGATCTCCCTGTGCTATGCGGCTGCTTCCCACTAGCTATCTCTTTTACATTTGGTAGTGTATATATGTCCATGCCACTCTCTCACTTTGTCCCAGCTTACCCTTCCTCCTCCCCGTGTCCTCAAGTCCATTCTCTAGTAGGTCTGCATCTTTATTCCCGTCTTGCCCCTAGGTTCTTCATGACCATTTTGTTTTTGTTTTTTGTTTTTAGATTTCATATGTATGTGTTAGCATACGGTATTTGTTTTTCTCTTTCTGACTTACTTCACTCTGTATGACAGACTCTACGTCCATCCACCTCACTACAAATAACTCAATTTCATTTCTTTTTATGGCTGAGTAATATTTCATTGTATATATGTGCCAAATCTTCTTTATCCATTCATCTGTCAATGGACACTTAGGTTGCTTCCATGTCCTGGCTATTGTAAATAGAGCTGCAATGAACATTGTGGTACATGACTCTTTTTGAGTTATGGTTTTCTCAGGGTATATGCCCAGTAGTGGGATTGCTGGGTAGTATGGTAGTTCTATTTTTAGTTTTTTAAGGAACCTCCATACTGTTCTCCATAGTGGTTGTATCAATTTACATTCCCACCAGCAGTGCAAGAGGGTTCCCTTTTCTCCACACTGTCTCCAGCATTTATTGTTTGTAGATTTTTTGATGATGGCCATTCTGACCGGTGTGAGATGATATCTCATTGTAGTTTTGATTTGCATTTCTCTAATGATTAATGATGTTGAGCATATTTTCATGTGTTTGTTGGCAATCTGTATATCTTTGGAGAAATGTGTATTTAGGTCTCTGCCCATTTTTGGACTGGGTTGTTTGTTTTTTTGATATTGAGCTTCATGAGCTGCTTGTAAATTTTGGAGATTAGTCCTTTGTCAGTTGCTTCATTTGTAAATATTTTCTCCCACTCTGAGGGTTGTCTTTTCATCTTGTTTATGGTTTCCTTTGCTGTGCAAAAGCTTTTAAGTTTCATTAGGTCCCATTTGTTTATTTTTGTTTTTATTTCCATTTCTCTAGGAGGTGGGTCAAAAAGGATGTTGCTGTGATTTATGTCATAGAGTGTTCTGTCTATGTTTTCCTCTAAGAGTTTGATAGTGTCTGGCCTTACATTTAGGTCTTTAATCCATTTTGAGGTTTTTTTTGTGTATGGTGTTAGGGAGTTAGGCAGCACCCTTCTTCTTATCCTGGGTCTTTTCATCACTTTAAAGTTTTTTGTATCAATGATCTAATCGAGCATGTGATGAAAGCTGAGGGCTTTTCTTCAGAAAAGTACACCTACATGCATTTAAATGTTTCCCATCACTTCTCAAAGAAACAAGAATAAGGAGTCTGATGTTGAAATGGAAGATTTGCTTCTACATCCAGAGTTCGCAGATCCTGAAAGTTCATCATCAGCTTACTAAGGGTTCAAGAGTTCCTGAGTTATAAATTCTACCATAAAGCCCTGCTCCCATCTGAAGGTTTAGATTGAAAATGGTCTATTGAAGGTATGGAACAGACATAGCTTCAGATTTCACCTGGGCCTTCTTAATAGAGAAATGGTGGGCTTTAAAATTCAAGACAATTAATCTTGAGTAGTGCGGTTCCAGGCTTTGAGGCATGCAGTTGGGGAAAGAAGTCTTAGGGGTCCATTTGGCAACCCCCGAATCACAGATTAAACTCCTTGTGTGGATAAGCCTGAGTGGCTCTTAGAATATTCAGTTGCTTATCTGGAGAGCTAATATATGCCTAAGTCCATGGCAAGGAATCCGGAGTCAGACTGAAATTGTGTGGCATTGAGTCTGGAGTCCTTCAGTGGCCCTTTATCTGGAGCATGGAACTCTTCAGTTACCTTAGTTATCATTATAATGGGGTTCACTGATATCAATATTAAGAGTGAAATTTCTTAGCTTTTACAAAAAAATTATTATTTTAGACAAGATGCTTTTCTTTCATAGAAATCATACATCATTAAAAAGAAATCATATATTCCTTGTTGTGCTTAAGGAGTACAAATCAAATTTCATAGGTGTCTTCCACCAAATATCTCCCATCCTATCTGCAAAATCTCTATTTCTATCATTCTTTGATTTAAATCTTTGAAGGTTGCTAAGAAAAATGCAAATGCTATTGGAGGAGTTTAGCTTTCTACAGCTATTATCATTCAGGAGTTTCTTAATCTAGATTAGTTTATTAGATTGACTACAGACAGGGACAGGAGACACAAGTCAAAAAACTAGAAGGCTGGAAGAAAAAGGACAAGAAAATTCACAAACCATATCATTTTTCTGAGGTTTTGAAGTGTGGGAGGTTAGGGCTGAAAAGACCTGCAAGGACATCTGAATTTAGTCTAGAGCTCTGCATCAGCAGTGTATGTACATGGGAGAATAGTGGGGAGGTATCGAGTGGAAGTTCTCAGTAAATGGAGCAAGTAGGCTTAAGGGAGAGTTTGGGAAATCAGCTTAGTACTTGTTGTCTCACAGGCATTTCAAGGATTCTCCTGGGGCTGGTGATCAGAAGGGGAAATTTATTTTCACTGCCATTTAAAGATTCTTCTTTGACTTCGGCATTATTGTTTTAATTTTCTGCGTGAAGCTTCAGGCTTGGGGAAGTTTGATACCTTTGACTAGTTGTCATTTTAATTTTTAGCAGTGTCAGAAATGGAAATGAATTAAGGGTACAGACCATTGTGTATATGTTCTTTTCTATTTAAATTGCTTTCCTCCCCCCACACCCCCAAAGAGGTATTTTTTAGATTAAATTTTCCTCAGTTTTATTGAGAAATAATTGATATACATCATTGTATAAGTTTAAGGTGTGCAGCACGATGGCTTTATTTACATATATTGTAAAATGATTACCACAATGTACTCAGTTAACATCCATCATTTCATATAGACAATAAAAAGAGAAGGAACAAAAAATTTCTCCCGGTGCTCAGAACTCTTAGGATTTACTCTCTTATATTAACTATAGTCATTATGATGTATGTTACATCCTTAGTACTAATTTGTCTTATAACTGGAAGTTTGTACATTTTGACCACCTTCCTTCAAATTCCCCTCCCGCTAAACCCCTGCATCTGGTAACCACAAAACCGATCTCTTTATCTATGAGCTTGGTTGCTTCTTATTTTGTTTTGTTTTAGACTCCACATATAAGTGAGATCATATTGTATTTGTCTTCCTCTGTCTGACTTATTTCACTTAGCATATAATGCCCTCAGGGTCCATCCATGTTGCTGCAAATGGTAGAATTTCCTTGTTTTTTTTTTTTTGTTTTTGTTTTTTTAATGGCTGAATAGTGTTCCATTGTGTAATTATACCACATTTTCTTCATCCAGTCATCCATCAGTAGACACTTAGTTGTTTCCGTGTCTTAGCTATTGTAAATAATGCTGCTATGAACTAGGGGGTGCAGCTATATTTTCAAGTTAGTGTTTTTATTTTCTTAGGATATATTCCCAGAAGTGGACTCACTGGATCGTACGGTAGTTCTATTTTTAGTTTTTTGAGGAACTTCCATACTGTTTTCCACAGTGGCTGTACCAATTTACAATCCCACCAACAGTGCACAAGGGCTCCTTTTTCTCCACGTTGATGCAAACATTTGTTATCTCTTGTGATGATGGCCATTCTAACAGGCATGAGGTGATACCTCACTGTGGTTTTAATTTATATTTCCCTGATGACTAGTGATATTGAGCATATTTTCATGTACATGTTGGCCATTCATACATCTTCTTTGGAAAAATGTCTATTCAAGTCCTTTGTTCATTTTAATTGGATTATTTGTTATTTTGCTATTGAGTGATATGAATTCTTTATATATTTTGAATATTAACCCCTTATCAGCTATATGATTTACAAATATTTTTCCCAGTCTATAGGTTGTCTTTTTACTTTGTTGGTGGTTTCTTTTCCTGGGCAGAAGCTTTTTAGGTTTATATAGTTCCACTTGTTTATTTTTGATTTTGTTGCTTTTGTTTCAGATGTGATGTCCAAAAAATCATTACCAAGATCTATGTCAAGGAGATTTTTTCCTATGTTTTCTTCTCAGAGTTTCATGTTTTCAGATCTTAGGTTTAAGTCACTTAATTCATTCATTTAATTCATGTGGAGTTAATTTTTGTGAGTGGTATAAGATATGAATCAAGTTTTATTATTGTACATGTGAATATCCAATATTCCCAGCACTATTTACTGAAGAGACTGTCTTTTCTCCATTGAGTATTCTTGGATCTGCTGTCAAATATTAGTTGACTGTATATGCTTGAGTTTATTTTTGGGTTCTTGATTCTGTTTCATTGCTCTATTTATTTTTATTCCAGTACCATACTATTTTAATTACTATAGCTTTATAGTATAGCTTAAAAACAATACCTCCCATGTTGTTCTTCTTTCTCAGGATTTCTTTGGTTATTTGGGGTACTTTGTGGTTCCATATAAATTTTAGGAGTGTTTTTTTCTAATTCTGTAAAAAATACCTTGGAATCTTGATAGGAGTTGCACTGAATCTATAGATGGTTTTTGGTACTATTGACATTTTAGCAGTATTCTTCCAATCCATGAACACAGGATACCTTTCTATTTATTTGTGTCTTCTTCAATTTTTTTCATCAATGTTTTGTAGTTTTCATCAATGTCTTGTAGTTTCACCTTCTTGTTTAAATTTATTCCTTGTTTATTTTTTTTCCTTTTTCTTTGATGCTGTTGTAAATGAGATTGATTTCTTTATTTCTTTTTCAGAAAATTTGTTCTTAGTATATGGAGACACTTCTGATATTTATATGTTAATTTTGTATCCTGTAACTTTACTGAATTCATTGGTTAGTTCCAACAGTTTTTTGGTTGAAATTTTGGTTAAAAATTCCTGAGTAAGAAATGAAATAAATAATGCCAATTTATTATCCCAAATTGGGTCCAGGTTTTTGTAGATATGAAGAGTAGGAGGAGGAAGCATAAAATGAGATGCTAGGCCTAGATGTTGATAATCCTAAGCCATGTGTCTGGTCCAGGATGGACCATGTTTTTATGTTTATTATATTTATATGTGGTAGATTATTTTCAAAGATAACTGAAGAAATGCCTCCTATGTGCCTTTGTAGCATGATTTTGCCGCTTCTCAAATCAGAATGTAGAGCATATTTTCCCTCTCCCTTGAGCCTGGACTGATCTTATGATTTGCTTTGACCAGTAAATTGAACATGGCACAGTAATGCTATGTGACCTCTAAGGCTAAATTTTAAGAGACCTCACAATTTTTGCTTTCACTCTTGGAACCTTAAGAGCTCCATGTTCTGAAGAGGTCTAGTCTATCCTATTGAAGGATGAGAAATCTTACAAAGGAGGCATGACAGATGACAGCCAGCACCAACTTTCAGACAAGCTATCAGAAACTGTAGCCATATGATGATTATGACCAGCAGAAATAAAACCATCCAGATTGACAACCCACAGAATTGAGAGTGGTAGTAAATATTGGTTTGCATGTCTAAATTTTGGGGTGGTTTGTTGCACAACAATAAAGAACAAAAACATCATACAGTACTTATATAGCAATACTATGAGTGAACATTTATATAATGTTTTATAGTTGGCACAGGTTTTTCACATAAAATCTTATTTCACTGGATCCACAGACAACCTTGTTTTCCAACTTTCTAGAGTAGCTGTGGGAGTTTCCTGTTCTGTTTTAAGTTTTAAATATTATATAAAATGTGCATAATATTCACCCATATTATAGATGAAGAGGCTGAGGTGTAGAAAGAGTCCAGGATTCATCCACAATCATAGAGATGATAAGTGAGCAGGAGAGGCTCAAATAGAAGTTGCCTCTCTTCAGATCTGCTCTTTGCTTTATACTGGGTTGTATACATTATATTTTCTCTCTTGAGAAGACACATGGATGGCTGGTAAAAGCCAGGGGAATGATCCCAGCTCTGACAGTTCCCAGAACACACTACAGTGATAGGGGCTATGGAGCAAGGAAAGCAGCTTTGCCAGTGATGTCAGCCACTACATGGATGAGGAATCCTCTGTGAGCACAGAAAAATCTCTCTTTGACTGCCATGCCAACAGATCTCCTATAGCCTCTAATAAAATCTCAGCCTAGCCTGCAGAGGTTCATTAATTGGTGTGCAGCTATGACATGTTTTTGTAACTGCTAGTTTAAGAAATAAAGTATACCTTAACTTACCACAATTCTAAATTAACACAGGAGAACTGCACTGCCCTGTGGAAATGAAGGGGGGCGGAGCTCTTGTCCATTATTTCTCAGGTAATAACCACGCCAACTAAAATAATTATTTTTCCACACTCACCTCACTGCCTTTCAGTTTAGGTCCTCATTTCTCACCTAGATTGCTGTGACAGCTTCCCAACTGGTATTCATGCTTTAACACAAATCTCATTCCCCTTCCAACCACATTGCACATTGGCACCAATTTTGTGTCCTGGAGCCATCAAACTTCTAGGCTTATGAATGTAAGCTCCATTGTAAGAGTATTTGTCATTACTTAAAGTCTTGAAGAATTGTAGAACTTATCATTTGTTGAATTAATATGAAAGCCACCATACCATAAGCACTAATTATCTGATTCTAAATTTTGCCTCATCTCCCAGTTTATGCTCAAGGTAAATTGAGCAACATCTACTTCTATGGAAGGAAGCATTGAAATTTCTTTTATTCTCCATGCCTTTGCTCATAATTCTGCCTTTGTCTGAAACCTTCCCCTTTATTGTCTACTTCTTTACCAGTCTAACTTCTACCCATAGTCTAATATGAAGCTTACATGGCAACTCCATTGGGAAACCTTGCCTGTTACCTTCACTTCTCTGAGTAGAATCTCTCTCATACTATATTATGAGTCTATAATAGAGATGCGTCTCAAGTAGTTAGATATGTAAAGGCTATATAAGCAAGGATTCTGTATGAGGAAGGCCAGTATGGGTATAAAGACCAAATTTGAAGTCTACTGATTTAAACTTTTCATTTACATTTATATAACATTGAGCTGGAAGTAAGAGGTGAGGTTGAGTACATGGTGGAGAGAAGAGGTGGGGTGTGGGGTTGAAATCCATTTCCTAAGGTCAAGCAGTTAGGTAAAGGGAGAGGTACTAGATGAGAGTGTAGATCGTTTGCCTGTTAAACTAGGGTATTTTCATATCAGTCTAAGCTGATTATTTGTGTGAAAGTGATTAAAACGAATCATTAATCTTTCCAAGTAAAGAACTACATATTTTCCATGTAAAAATATAAAAGAATCTGTCTTCACAGCATTATTGGATCAACCAACTGAAGTTCATTAACTATTAGATAACCAGAAATTCAATCAAGCAATTTATACTTGTCACTGAATCAATGAGTTGTTTGGCTACACAGCCTAAATAGTCCAGTCATGTGGGTGTTGTGTAGACAGACACAGCCTGGCTTTCTCTCAGGTGGTAATCTAGCAAACAAACAAACAAGCAAACAAACCCAAGGGAACCCTGTGCACACAGGCTGGTTGCCTCACATTTCCCACCAACTGAAGCTGATTAAATTAATAAATTTGACCAAACAAATTAACTAGCGGATCTAAATCACAAGAAAAAAGGAGTCATTTCCTAAATGACCTGAATACATTCTTGGTATAAATTACTAGATTAGTTAATTAACAAATTCCAAGTCTTTGTTGGTTTGCAACTTCATTCATTCATTTATCGAATTTTATTAACTGCTTTTTCTGTATTAGACATCGAGAAACAATGATGAGTAAAATATGCTTCTTCCAACATAAAAGAGAGGCAGAGTAGCTTGGAGTAGATATTTTCAAGTTGATTCTTTTGAGCATTTCTTAGATCAAAATCCTGGAAATTGAAAGAGAAAGAAAGGGGAAGAGAATCATCTTTTGTCAAACCTGATTACACCTACCTGGTGATTTTACATACAGAAGCTTTGGCCTTGGGTGATAGACGGTTGAAAACAAGTGACTCATGTGGGTGTCGTACACATCTTTAGATAGCAGCTGTGTTCCCTTCCGATGTAGCAGACAAATTAGATAATAACTTCTTACATTTACCCCAGTTCTTTTCACAGTGTTTTGCATATATTATCTCATCTGACCTTCATCTTCACCCTAAGAGAGACAAGACAAGCATCACTATTTCAGTTGTAAAGATAAGGAAATCAAGGCCTAGAAAGTTTAACTGATTTTCCAAAGCCACATAACTTAGTGTCATGGTCAGCTTTCCTTTTAAAGGTGTGGTCATCCTTACATTGAAACACTTTTACTAAATGGAGCCAATTTCTTGGTTGAACAATTTCATAGACATTATCTCAACTTATTTAAGGTAGTGATGGTGAAATAGGCTACAACCTCTTTGTTGATGCTGAATAGAGGTTGTATCAATATTTTTTTCTTGGGCAATCCTCTGTGATGCCCTCCTTTCTCTTCCTTTCTTTTACTCAACTGGGACAGGCTGGACCTGGGACGTGAGACCATTTGCTGTAGTGCTTGCATCTGGACAAATGTCTTCTAGAGCAACAAAATACAAAGAAACTATAAGTGACTAAAAATAACTGTGTGCATGAGCAGTTGGGGCAAATTATGAACAACAAGATGCAAAAAGACCAAAAACCAAACTGCCACTTCTCAAGAGCTGGGAGCAAAATCAGGGTTTGGGGAGCAAAAGGAGGGTACTGCACATGCCCCCAGAACACAACACCACCAAAGGGGTGGGCAAACCACCTAAGCTGTCCCTCTGGCCTCACCTCTGGACCCACCCCTATCCTCACCCCATATAAGAAACCAGCTTGCCCCCCCATCGGGGAACAAGCAAGGGAAAATATTACTTGTTTTTGCTCCCTCCTGCTGCAGCAGGAACCCCAATAAAGCCTTGCCTGGATTTTTTATCTGGCCTTTTATCAATTTGTATTGATTAAGAAAGGCCAAGAACCCTGGTGGGTAACACAACCACTAAAGCCTATGGCACGTCCTTGGTGAGCCATGAAACCATGTCTGGTTTCTCAAATATACCTTGCTCAGCACCTTCTCTGAATTCCTTTAGCATTGCAAAGAGAAACAGTTTTTGAATAGTTGATTGATTGATTTTTAGATTTATTAATTAAGATGCTATGCTGGGTCTTGAGGTGAAGAAGGAAGAGTTATGTCTGTTACCTGTTCGGCAAGGCAGGGAAAGTCAGGCAGCCTGCTGCCGCAGGGTCTGGGGTATGCTTTGTTGGAGTTCCCAACACAATGGGGGCTCTAAAGGGGAAAGACCTGTACTGCATAGGGAGTGAAGAATATAAAGGCATTCAACAATTTGGTTATGTACTTCTTAGGCTACTGTCTAATATTTCACTTGCCTCACTTTTATAATCCCAACTAGAATGCTTCAAGCTGGAAGGATTTCCAACCAGGGAAGTGTGCTGGGCCTACTGGCTAGGGCAAGCATAGGAGAGGACAAATTATTCAACACAGAATAAAGTAAGCAACAGCTATCTACCTCCTAAAGGATAAACCTAACTGGGAGAGGAACAGTTATCAAAGGCAGCAATTCTGAGTTTTCCACAAGAGTTCCTTTGAAGGGAACAGCATTTGTTTGAATGGTTAAGTCCCAACATATTTATAGAAATCATTCACATTGTCATCTTTCATATGACTACAATCCTGTGCCAGATTCTCATATTTGTTGAGGATGAGGATGGGGTAAGAAGGGGAGTGGGGGTAGGCAGAAAAAAATATAAAAAAGAAAATGCATAGTCCCTGGCCTTTCATTTTAATTTGGAGACAGGTATATGCAAGGGATATAGTTAAATAACAGTGAAAGTTAGGATATGACTTAGGGCTAAAGAGTCATGAGGAATTCTATTAAACTGGGAAATCAAACTGACATATTTGGGGAAAGCTTCACAGAGAAGGTTGAACTGATTGGACATTGAAGAAGAGGTTGAATTTGGCCTGTCAAGAAGTCAGGGAAAGGTGTTAAAGGAGCATCCACACTCACCCAGCAACCATGGTAAACCAGAACCCCGCCCTTGTAAACAAGGCAGTTTCCTTGTTCCTATGTTCCTATATAACATATAATTTTTCCTTCTCTGTGACCCTAAATGACAGCCTTATGCTCATTAGCACCAGTTGAGTCAATCAGTCCAGTTATGTGGGACATAGAAGACCCTGTGTCTGCCCTCACAGTATTTACTATATAATTTAGTCAGAAAATGTGAGGGTAAGAGAAGGAAGGAAATGCTTCTAAGGACAAAGTGATTTGAGGGGTTTGGGGAGAGAGGCTATCTACAAGGATTAACATCGTAGGTAATTCCCTGTCCTATTTATCACAGCAGATGTGGGTTTGGCCTCAAGTTGTAAATTGCCTGAAAGATGCTTCCTGTTGTCATTCTCTGTGGTTGTCCTCTTTAAGGTTAGGAACAACTGTTCTCTACCCCACCCACATACTGGAAAACAGTTGTAATTTATGTGGATAACTTTAATTAAGAAAAATATTAGTTCAGCCTCAGAGGCTGCCTGGCTTAGGAGAAAGAAGATGGATGGACAATATATCCAGAGACCTGATTTGCCAATACAAGTTGTGTGATTTTAGGCAAGGTCCTTGAACTTGGAACTTATCTGTGCACAGTGGGAATAGTAATACTTGCCTACTTATCTCCTGGAACTATCATAAGCGCAAAATATGGTCATAGTTAAGGCACATATAAAACACTATACATGCTACAGGAAAATTTAACCTCAATTGACCAAAGCATGGAACAACTAGAAGCATTTATTTTCTTCCTTGGCCATGCACTTAAGGAAGAAGAGTGGGTTAGAGGGTAGGTGGATAGGAGAAAAATAACAAGGTTTTTATCCTCTGTTCTTAGCTACACACTTGACATACTGTAAAAAAATGTATGCTTCCATTTCCAACCATACATATTTTGACATTTTCCATTTGCAAAGTGAAAATGGTAACTGACACTTATTGAGGAAGAAGAAACACCACATTTATAAATTAAAGGAAAGATTCTTCAAAAGCAACGGTGATTCATATTTATTAAGCACATAATAAGTGCCCAGATTTATGCTACAAACTGGAATGTGCACAAAAAAGTTTCTTTTAAAAAATAAAGAACAAGAATAAACTACAGTTTAGTTTCTAAACTTGCAATCAATTTTGCAAAATAACAATAGAAACAGCAACAATAATAATCTTACAAACTCTATGCAATGCCTATAATTCTTGTTCCTTTTACTAAATTATATGTGCTAAAATTTTGTAACTTAAGTTTGCTATCCAAACTCTCCATGAATATTCAACTAGAAAAGAAAAATACAGTGATTATTTTACTCTTGGTGGTAGCAAATTGTTATATTTGGAGGATACATTGGATATTTGTAAACAATGATAATATGGAGACAAATATGGTAAAATTAGTTTTGTTGAGAATAGAAGGACTATTATTAAAATGGCAGTTTTCTAGAAAATTAATCTAGGATATGTAGTAAATAAATGGAAAATTGACTCCATTTCAGTAGCTTTAGCTGTCATCCATAAATGGCAACTTCTCATTTTCTAGCATCACAGGATTAAAGCTTATAAAGATTTTTAGCTTCCCTTGTACCCTCACATTCAATATCTATACCCGTGTCTTTGAAACATCAGTAATAGTAATCCTTACCTTTTTGTTTCAATTTCTATGACTTTAGATACTATATAAGTTCTCTTAGCTTCAAGTTGTCTATGAATAACATTGAGATAATGATTAGCTTACTATTTTTGCAAGAATTAACATGAAATTATGTATATGTAGCCATTCCTGACATATTATAAACATATGATGGGCATTCAAATATATTAGCTATTTTTATTCTACCTTATACACACATTATTGAGACAGCCTCTTACTGCTCTGTCTTGTTTGAGTCTTTCATCATCAGTACATCCTGAACCCTCCTACCAGATGAACATTTCTAAGTTAATGCTTTGCTCATACGATCTGCCTGTTTAGAAAACTTCTCTGCATTGCTTTCAGGATGAGTGTTAGTATTTTTTGGAGTCATTAATAACGTACCCTTAGCATATTTAGCTAGCCTTACTTTTTAAGAATCACTTGGGACTTCCCTGGTGGTCCAGTGGGTAAGACTCTACGCTCCCAGTGCAGGGGGCCCAGGTTTGATCCCTGGTGGGGGAACTAGATCCCGCATGCATGGCACAACTAAGTCTGCGTGCTACAACTAAAAGATCCCGCATGCCGTAACGAAGATTTTCCGCTACTTTTCCACTACTATCTACCTTTTTTCCCAGTAGCCTCTGCTTTCTTGGGTTTATCTCATTTCACTTTTCAGAGAATTTATGGTTCATCAGGAGGTTCTTAAAAGACACACACCTTTTAAGAATCAAAGGAATCAAATTCTGTGGCCACAGAAGTACTCAGGACCTCCTGACTAGTTTTAAGGGACTTGGAAACTGTTCATATACCAGAAATCCCAGGTGTTCAGGGGGAAATGCTTTTCAGACATTAAAAGTTCTCTGAGGTTTTTTTAAAAAAAATTTCCTCCTTCTGCTTTCCTTTTGGAAAGAGTATATTTAGTAGAGACATCATCAGATGGGAAGTTTCCACAGAGATTTAAATAAAGAGATGGCATGCTTTAGGAAGTGCAGAGTAGAGAAAGGATTGAGGATAAGAGTAAGCATGGTCTATATCAGAGCAGGTCATATGTTGTGGTCTCCTCATGGTCAGTTTGCAGCTCCATGCTATAGCACCACAATCCCTGCTCTGGCTACTCACTCCATACACACTGGAAAGAGTTGGAGAGGCCAGTACCATGCAGGGCCACCACCTGTGGAAGTTCTCTGCCATCCAAAACCAACATAAAGCCATAGCTGACAAAATTTACCCTCAAAATGCCTCAACAAAGTACATCTCCTCTCCTTCAAAATCCACATTTCCCGTCTTGCTGAATAATGCCAATATCTACTGCATCTCCTTCATCAGGAACCTGGTAGGACTCCTTCCTTTCCTCATACCCCATGGCTAACTGTTCACCTTAATGCTTCTCTATTCTGTTCACTTATTTCAATTCTCAGTACAAGCAACTTAGGTCATCTGATACTTCCAATCATTTTGATTTAGAGTACTGCAAGAATGGGGATGGAGGTGGGAACTGGAAACATAATTACCTTGCACCACCTTCTTCACATCCCTTATCTCCCTGAGTTCTCAGACAAGTCTATGAAGAAGGCACTAGAATCTCCAATTCTGTGATTGTAATGATAATAGGACTAATACTTACTAAGCATTAATCATGTGCTCGGCACTGTGCATCATTTTACACTTATTTCTCCTACTTTATTTCTTGCCCCCTTTACATTGCTGTCACACTGAGTCTTAAATTCAATTTTTGTGTGGTTTTCCCTCATCTTCTTTCCTACACCCTCATTACATGGAAGGCAAGGGGTTCCTTCCATAATCTGGCTTCTAATCAGAAGCCACCTTCCCCCTTTTGCTGCTACTCCCCAAAGCCAAGGGCACCTTCCTTTTCCTTCCCTTTTCTCTATACCCACTATATTAACCTCTTACTTTCTTTAATATTTTTGCTTTTGTCCATTTCGTCACAGGAGTCTTCTCCCAACCTATTTTAGTTTCTCGTATAGACCTGTTATTTGTTCTGCCTGGCAGAAATTTCTTGCTTTAGTGTCGGCACTCTGATTTTTTTTTTTTATTTTTGAGGAACTGCCTATCTCTCAGCGGGAGCAGTCTGAACAAGAGTCTGTATGGTGACCTGCTCTCCCTGGAAAGGGAGTGGGCATAGCACTGAGGTTCAGCAAACAAGACTCTCTGGAATTTGTCTTCAAGGGGAATGATACAAGGACCAGGAAAGATTGAAACTGGTTATTCTGATGATTCCTGCTTCTCAAATTCCAGGAATAGACTTTGCTCTTAGCTTTCTGAGGCTATTTTTGATCTCCTGAGGCTTCCCAAAGCCATTCAAGTAATCTAACCCCTCCCTCCTTGTGCTTAAGTAAGCCAGAATTCACTTCTGCTGTTTACAAAGAACTCTGATCAACACAGTGTCTTCCTTTAAGTGAAACCCACGTTCTCTGCTTGTCCTATAGCCAAATAACATTCTGATTGGCTGGGCTCAGTCCCATTCACCCTCATGTTCTATTGTAATTCTGCCCCTAGAGAATGCCCTACATGAGGGCCCAGACAGTGCCAAAGCAGCAGGCCTAAGATTGCCCTTTCTCCAGTTTATTTACATAGAACACTAGAGCCAGAGCGGCCATTGGAAACTTCTGTGCTTTTCAACCAGTGCTTTTCACCCTGCGTCGTGAGTCCCTAGATCCCTCAGTGGTATTTCAGGTGCTAACTCCACTGTCTCTTCACAGACCACGTTCCTAGATGTGCTTACATCAGTCATGCTGAAGGGATTCAGAACCTTGGAAATGCAACAAAATCTAATGGCCACTTATTTTTTTTTTTTAATTTTATTTTATTTATTTATTTTTTACAACAGGTTCTTATTAGTTATCTATTTCATACATATTAGTGTATATATGTCAATCACAATCTCCCAATTCACCCCGTCCCCCCCACTTTACCCCATTGGTGTCCATATGTTGGTTCTCTAAACCGGTGTCTCTATTTCTGCCTTGCAAACTGGTTCATCTGTACCATTTTTCTAGATTCCACATATATGCGTTAATATATGATATTTGTTTTTCTCTTTCTGACTTACTTCACTCCGTATGAGAGTCTCTAGGTCTGTCCACGTCTCTACAAATGATCCAATTTTGTTCCTTTTTAGGGCTGAGTAATATTCCATTGTATAGATGTACCACAGCTTCTTTATCCATTCATCTGTCGATGGGCAATTAGGTTGTTCCATGACTGGCTATTGTAAATAGTGCTGCAGTGAACATTGGGGTGCATGTGTTTTTTTGAATTATGGTTTTCTCTGGGTATATGCCCAGTAGTGGGATTGCTGGGTCATATGGTAATTCAATTTTTAGTTTTTTAAGGAATCTCCATACTGTTCTCCATAGTGGCTCTATCAATTTACATTCCCACCAAAAGTGCAAGAGGGTGCTTTTTTCTCCACACCCTCTCCAGCATTTGTTGTTTGTAGATTTTCTGATGATTCTAACTGGTATGAGGTGATACCTCATTGTAGTTTTGATTTGCATTTCTCTAATAATTAGTGATGTTGAGCAGCTTTTCATGTGCCTCTGGGCCATCTGTATGTCTTCTTTGGAGAAATGTCTATTTAGGCCTTCTGCCCATTTTTGGACTGGGTTGTTTGGTTTTTTAATATTGAGCTGCATGAGCTGTTTATATATTTGGAGATTAATCGTTTGTCTGTTGATTCATTTACAAATATTTTCTCGCATTCTGAGGACTGTTTTTTTGTCTTGTTTATAGTTTCCTCTGCTGTGCAAAAGCTTTTACGTTTCATTAGGTCCCATTTGTTTATTTTTGTTTTCATTTCCATTACTGTAGGAGGTGGGTCAAAAAAGATCTTGCTATGATTTATGTCAAAGAGTGTTCTTCCTATGTTTTCTTCTAAGAGTTTTATAATGTTGAGTCTTACATTTAGGTCTTTAATCCATTTTGAGTTTATTTTTGTGCATGGTGTTAGAGAGTGTTCTAATTTCATTCTTTTACATGTAGCTGTCCAGTTTTTCCAGCACCATTTATTGAAGAGACTGTCTTTTCTCCATTGTATATCCTTTGTCATAGATTAGTTGACCATATGTGTGTGAGTTTATCTCTGGGTTTTCTATCCTGTTTCATTGATCTGTATTTCTTTTTTTGTGCCGGTACCATATTGTCTTGATTACTGTACCTTTGTAGTATAGTCTGAAGTCAGGGAGTCTGATTCCTCCAGCTCTGTTTTTTTCCCTCAAGATTGCTTTGGCTATTCAGGGTCTTCTGTGTCTCCATACAAATTTTAAGATCTTTTGTTCTGGATCTGCAAAAAATGCCATTGGTAATTTGATAGGGATTACATTGAATCTGTAGATTGCTTTGGGTAGTATAGTCATTTTCACAATATTGATTCTTCCAATCCAAGAACATGGTGTATCTCTCCATCTGTTTGTGTCATCTTTGATTTCTTTCACCAGTGTCTTACAGTTTTCTGCATACAGGTCTTTTGTCTCCCTAGGTAGGTTTATTCCTAGGTATTTTATTCTTTTTGTTGCAGTGGTGAATGGGATTGTTTCCTTAATTTTTCTTTCTGATTTTTTATTGTTAGTGTATAGGAATTCAAGAGATTTCTGTGCATTAATTTTGTATCTTACAACTTCAAATCCATTGATTAGCTCTAGTAGTTTTCTGGTGGCATCTTTAAGATTTTCTATGTATGGTATCATGTCATCTGCAAACAGTGACAGTTTCACTTCTTCTTTTCCAATTTGTATTCATTTTATTTCTTCTTTTTCTTTGATTGCCATGGCTAGGACTTCCAAAACTATGTTGAATAAGTGTGGCAAGAGTGGACATCCTTGTCTTGTTCCTGATCGTAGAGAAATTCTTTTAATTTTTCACCATTGAGAATGATGTTTGCTGTGGGTTTGTAGTATATGGCCTTTATCATGTTGAGGTAGGTTCCCTCTATGCCCACTTTCTGGTGAGTTTTTATCATAAATGAGTGTTGAATTTTGTCAAAAGCTTTTTCTGCATCTGTGGAGATGATCATATGGTTTTTATTCTTTAGTTTTTAAATATGGTGTATCACATTGATTGACTTGTGTATATTGAGGAATCCTTGCATCCCTGGGATAAATCCCACTTGATCATGGTGTATGATCCTTTTACTGTATTGTTGGATTCTGTTTGCTAGTATTGTGTTGAGGATTTTTGCATCTATATTCATCAGTGATATTGGTCTGTAATTTTCTTTTTTTGTAGTATCTTTGTCTGGTTTTGGTATCAGGGTGATGGTGACCTCATAGAATGTGTTTGGGAGTGTTCTTTCCTCTGCAAATTTTTGGAAGAGTTTGAGAAGGATGGGTGTTATCTCTTATCTAAATGTTTGATCGAATTCACCTGTGAAGCCATCTGGTCGTGGACTTTTGTTTGTTGGAAGATTTTTAATCATAGTTTCAATTTCATTACTGGTGACCTGCCTGTTCATATTTTCTACTTCTTCCTGGTTCAGTCTTGGAAGGTTATATGTTTCTAAGAATTTGTCCATTTTTTCCAGGTTGTCCATTTTATTGGCATAGAGCTGCTTGTAGTAGTCTCTTATGGTACTTTGCATTTCTGTGGTGTCCATTGTAATTTCTCCTTTTTTATTTCTAATTTTATTAATTTAAGTCCTCTCCCTCTTTTTCTACATGAGTCTGGCTAAAGGTTTATCAATTTTGTTTATCTTCTCAAAGAAACAGCTCTTAGTTTTATTGATCTTTGCTATTGTTTTGTTTGTTTCTATTTCATTTAGTTCTGTTCTGATCTTAATGATTTCTTTCCTTCTACTAACTTTGGGTTTCGTTTCTTCTTCTTTCTCTAGTTTCTTTAGGTGTCAGTTTAGATTGTTTATTTGAGATTTTTCTTGATTCTTGAGGTAGGATTCTATTGCTATAAATTTCCCTCTTAGAACTGCTTTTGCTGCATTCCAGTTTATGGATCATCATGTTTTCATTGATATTTGTCTCTAGGTATTTTTTGATTTCCTCTTTGATTTCTTCATTGATATCTTGGTTATTTAGCAATGTATTGTTTAGCCTCCGTATGTTTCTGTTTTTTACGTTTTTTTCCCTGTAATTGGTTTCTAATCTCATAGCATTGCGGTCAGAAAAGATGCTTGATATGATTTCAGTTTTCTTAAATTTACTGAGGGTTGATTTGTAACCCAAGATGTGATCTATCCTCAGGAATGTTCCGTGTGCATTTCAGAAGAAAGTGTAATCTGCTGCTTTCAGATGGAATGTCCCATAAATATCAATTAAATCTATCTGGTCTATTGTGTCATTTAAAGCTTTTGTTTCCCTATTAATTTTCTGTCTGGATGATCTGTCCATCAGTATAAGTGAGGTGTTAAAGTCTCCCACTATTTTTGTGTTACTGTTGATTTCTCCTTTTTGGCTGTTAGTATTTGCCTTATGTATTGAGGTGTTCCTCTGTTGGGTGCATATATATTTATAATTGTTTTATCTTCTTCTTGGATCAATCCCTTGATCATTATGTAGTGTCCTTCCTTGTCTCTTGTAACATTCTTGATTTTAAAGTCTATTTTATCTGATGTGAGTATTGCTACTCCAGTTTTCTTTCTATTTCCATTTGCATGGAATATCTTTTTCCATCCCTTCACTTTTAGTCTGTATGTGCCCCTAGGTCTGAAATGGTTCTCTTGTAGACAGCAGATATGTGGGTCTTGTTTTTGTATCCACTCAGCAAACCTGTGTCTTTTGGTTGGAGCATTTAATCCATTCACATTTAAGGTAATTATCAATATATATGTTCCTGTTACCATTTTCTTAATTGTTTTGTTTTTGTTTTTGTAGGTCCTTTTCTTCTCTTGTGTTTTCCACTAGAGAAGTTCCTTTAGCATTTGTTGTAGAGCTGGTTTTATGGTGCTGAATTCTCTTAGCTTTTGCTTGTCTGTAAAGCTTTTGATT
This sequence comes from Eubalaena glacialis, assembly GCF_028564815.1. Lineage (NCBI taxonomy): Eukaryota > Metazoa > Chordata > Mammalia > Artiodactyla > Balaenidae > Eubalaena > Eubalaena glacialis. The sequence goes on from NC_083730.1 coordinate 30,362,118, forward strand.
TCTCCATCAAATCTGAATAAGATCCTTGCCGGGTAGAGACATCTTCCCTTTCATCACTTTAAGTATATCATGCTACTTCCTTCTGGCTTGTAGAGTTTCTGCTGAGAATTCAGCTGTTAACCTTATGGGAGTTCCCTTGTATGTTATTTGTCATTTTTCTCTTGTTGCTTTTAATACTTTGTCTTTAATTTTTGTCAATTTGATTACTATGTGTCTTGACATGTTTCTCCTTGGGTTTATCCTGTCTTGGATTCTCTGTGCTTCCTGGACTTGGGTGGCTATTTCATTTCCCATGTTAGGGAAGTTTCAATATAATCTATAATCTCTTGAAATATTTTCTCAGTTCCTTTCTCTATTTCTTCTCCTCTGGGACCCTTAAAATGCCAATGTTTGTGCATTTAATGTTGTCCCAGAGGTCTCTTAGGCTGTCTTCATCTCTTTTCATTCTTTTTACTTTATTCTGTTTTGCAGCTGTGAATTCTACCATTCTGTTTTCTAAGTCACTTATCCGTTCTTCTGCCTCAGTTATTCTGATATTGATTCCTTCTAGTGTATTTTTCATTTCGGTTATTGTATTGTTCATCTCTGTTTGTTTGTTCTTTAATTCTTCTATGTCTTTGTTAAGCATTTTTTGCATCTTATCGATCTTTGCCTCCATTGTGTTTCTGAGGTCCTGGCTCATCTTCACTATAATTATTCTGAATTATTTTTCTGGAAGGTTGCCTATCTCCACCTCATTTAGTTGTTTTTCTGGGGTTTTATCTTGTTCTTTCATCTGGTACATAGTCCTCTGCCTTTTCATTTTGTCTATCTTTCTGTTACTATGGTTTACGTTCCACAGGCTGCAGGACTGAAGTTCTTCTTGCTTCTGCTGTCTGCTCTCTGGTGGATGAGGCTGTCTAAGAGGGTTGTGCAAGCTTCCTGATGGGAGGGACTGGTGGTGGGTAGAGCTGGGTGTTGCTCTGGTGGGCAGAGATCAGTAAAACTTTAATCCTCTTGTCTGCTGATTGGTGAGGCTGAGTTCCCTCCCTGTTGGTTGTTTGGCCTTAAGCAAGCCAGCACTGGAACCTACAGGCTCTTTGGTGGGGCTAATGGTGGACTCTGGGAGGACTCATGCCAAGGAGTACTTCCCAGAACTTCTGCTGCCAGTGTCCTTGTCCCCCCAGTGAACCATAGCTGCCCACTGGCCTCTGCAGGAGACCCTCGACCACTAGCAGTTAGGTCTGGTTCAGTCTCCTATGGGGTCACTACTCCTTCCTCCTGGGTCCTTATGTGCACACTACTTTGTGTGTGTCCTCTAAGAGTGGAGTCTTTTTTCCCCCCAGTCTTGTCGAAGTCCTGCAGTCAAATCTCGCTAGCCTTCAAAATCTGATTCTCTGTGAATTCCTCCTCCCCTTGCTGGACCCCCAGGTTGGGAAGCCTGATATAGGGCTCAGAACCTTCACTCCAGTGGGTGGACTTCTGTGGTATAATTGTTCTCCAGTTTGTGAGTTACCCACCCAGCAGTTATGGGATTTGATTTTATTGTGATTGTGCCCTTCCTACCATCTCATTGCAGCTTCTCCTTTGTCTTTGGATGTGGGGTATCTTTTTTGGTGAGTTCCAGTGTCTTCTTGTCAATGATTGTTCAGCAGTTAGTTGTGATTCCGGTGCTCTCACAAGAAGGAGGGAGTGAGTGCATGTCCTTCTACTCTGCCATCTTGAACCAATCTCCTCTAATGGCCTCTTAAATCTTTTTGTAACTATGTTCTTACATAAAATCCTCCATAGAAAGCATTTTCTATAACCATAGTTTCCTAAAAGAGCACTGGCCTAGCTCTGGCCTCAGTGACCTGGATAGTTCATTCCACTTCTAGAAGTCTCAGCTATCTGCAAAAAGGGATAATATGAGCAATATCACCAAGATGGTGAATAGGTTGTTCCTGACTTCACTTCCCCCCCAACAAGAAGGGCAACTAACAACTACTCATGAACAATATACCACTGAGAGAATTCTAGAAACATGGAGGTGAGGCTGAAATACCCCCTAGCCAAAAGAGGCAATAGTAACTGTTGTTACTATCACACATATTTGGAGGTGAAAGTCCAATGAGCTAGAGAATGAAAAAACTTTCTGGAAGCAAAGATGTTGGTATTGTCATTATTGGTTCTACTCCCCATATTCCCACTCTGCTCTGAGTTCATAACATCCACCTCCTTCCACATCTTCTTGAAGATTAATGACTAACCTTATAAAACAGACCTGGGAGAATGGGAAGTATCTGTGTGTTTTACTTTTCCCCTCTCCTCCTGTCCTTTTACCTAACAGTGGCCAGGGGACCAGTGGTCATAGAACCTCAGAATGTCAGTTCTGAAAACTCATTATTCTAATCTCAGCTCTTTCATAACCTTTTGGTGTAAGCTGAGGGTAAGTCCTGTCACTTACATCAGTATATTTAAAACAAAAATCTTTGCCTTACGTCTTTCTTGACTTGGAGAAAGAACCTTAAAAGGGTTACACAATGCATGTTAATGTTATTGGATGTTAATGGTTATAATTAGCAACTTTACCTGAATTGGTTTCTTAGTGTTGTTATAACAAAGTACCACAGACTGAGTGGCTTAAATAATAGAAATTTATTGTCTCACAGTTCTGGAGGCTGGAAGTCCAAGATCAAGGTGCCAGCAGGGTTGTTTCCTTCTAAGGGCTCTGAGGGAGACTTTTTAAAAATATCTTTATTAGAGTGTAATTGCTTTACAATGTTGTGTTAGTTTCTGCTGTACAACAAAGTGAATCAACTATATGTATACATATATTCCCATGTCCCCTCCCTCTTGAGCCTTCCTCCCACCCTCCCTATCCCACCCCTCTAGATCATCACAAAACATTAAGCTGATCTCCCTGTGCTATGCAGCAGCTTCCCACTAGCCATCCATTTTACATTTGGTAGTGTATATATGTCAATGCTACTCTCTGAGGGAGATTTTGTTTCATCTTTCTCTCCTGGCTTCTGCTAGTTGCTGGTAATATTTGGTGTTCATTGGCTTGTAGATCTCTGCCTTCATCTTCACGTGGCATTCTCCATGTGTGTGTGCATGTCGGTGTTCAAATTTCTTCTTTTTATAAGAACATCAGTTATGTTGGATTACGGGCCCACCCTACTGCAGTATGACCTCATCTTAACTAATTATATCTGCAATAATATTATTTCCAAATAAGGTTATAGTGTAAGGTACGGAGGGTTAGAATTTCAACATTTGAATTTTAGGGGAACATTATTCAACCATAACATTACCAATCATCATTATTATCATCTTTGCAAGAAGTTGATTTGCAGAAATGCTTAAACTCCCAGGTCTAGCTTTGACATCCCTTCTCTGTGGTTCAGGGGGAAGTGAATCACAGACTCTCCAATGTGACAAGGACCAGTTCACTCCCAGTGCACTTCCTTTGTCATCACTGAATTATTTGGAAATATGAAAGCTACTTCATAAAAATGTTGATGGTGAGCCACATGAATAGTAGATGTGGAGATCTGAATTGTTAACACCTTGTCAAACATTTATTGTCCCGCCTCTAAACTTCTATGATAACGTCGACTGAAAAAAAAATACACAACGTGAGAGTTGTGAGTTAAGTTTTATTTGGGGCAAAATGAGGACTATAGCCTGGGAGACAGCATTTCAGATAGCTCTGAGAAACTGCTCCAAAGAGGTAGGGGGAAGGTCAGTATATATGTGCTTTTGGTGAAGGGAGGTACATGCAATCAAGCACACAGTTTTGCAGAAGGTTGCTGTGAGTCTCGAGGAGCAGATGTCTCCATTAATGATTTTAGTGCTTTTCTAGATATGAGGAGATGAAAGAATTGGGCTCATAAAATCATTTTCTAAAAATATGTAACTCTCTGAAGGCCTGTTCTGACAGTTTTTCCCAGAGCACAGAGTGCCTCATTCCGATCTCCACCTTGAACTCCTTTCAGGGTGTGTTGAAGGTCAGTGGCTGCAGTGGCTTAATCCTTGTAAAGGCAGATGGCAAGTGCCAAGTTTTAGTTGACAATAAGATGAACAGCACCCACATGGTGCAGAATTCTGTAATACACCCTATGAAGCTTAGGAAGCCATGTTTAGGCTAACTCATAATTTCTAAACTGAAAAATATAATTGTTGTGTTTTTATGCTAACATGGATGGAACCCTGCAAGAATTACTTTCACTTTTCTCTTCCTTGCTTTTTAGAGCACTTGTATTTATCCCCTACTTAGAACTGCAGAAACTGCAACTTTAGAAAGAACAAGTGAAATCAACCCACCCAATGGATTCAGAAACTGACAGCCTGACAGATAACCATGGCCTGTAGATTTTGCTGATGTGTCATTGTAAGTGGGAACATCAACCAGAGGGTGTGTGTGTGTGTTTTATCTTTTACAATACAATTTATGGAGGTGGTATGATTGTCACAATGAGTATGTTTGAATGAATGATTTAAATAAATTTCTATATGAGAACAATGCCTGTGAGTGTGAAGCACATGATGTTTGCATTTTTTTTTCTTTATTAAAAGTTCCTTACAAATTCAATAGAGTGAGAGGATAGACAAAGATGTAAGATAGGAGATGCAAGTTGTGTACATGATCAAGATAACAATAATTAACTCATACTTTTAAAAATAAAAGTGTAAAAAGCACTGAATACATCACACGTAACTCTTATTTATTTATTTATTTATTTTAAACTTCATTTACTTTTATTTTATATTGAAGTATAGTTGATTTCCAATGTTGTGTTGGTTTCAGGTGTAGAGCAAAGTGTTTCAGTTATACCTATACATATATCCATTCTTTTTCAGATTGTTTTTCCCTATAAGTTATTATAGAATATTGAGTAGAATTCCCTGTGCTATACAGTAGGTTCCTGTTTTTTATCAATTTTATATATAGTAGTGTCTATATGTTAATCCCAAACTCCTAATTTATTCCCCCTCTTGACCTTTCCCCTTTGGTAACACAAGTTTGTATTCCAAGTCTGTGAGTCTGATTCTGTTTTGTAAATAAGTTCAACTGTACCATTTTTTTAGATTCCACATATAAGTGATATCATATGATATTTATCTTTCTCTGTCTGACAGACTTCACTTAGTCTGATAATCTCCTGGTCCATTCATGTTGCTGCAAATGACATTATTTCATTCTTTTTTTATGGCTGAATAATATTCCATTGTATATATGTACCACATCTCTTTTTTTAAAATAAATTTATTTATTTTATTTATTTATTTTTGGCTGCTTTGTGTCTTAATTGCTATACACGGGCTTTCTCTAGTTTCGGCTAGTGGGGGTTACTCTTCACTGCGGTGCACGGGCTTCTCATTGCAGTGTCTTCTCTTGTTGTGGAACATGAGCTCTAGGTGCGCGGGCTTCAGCAGTTGTGGTGCATGGGATTAGTTGTTCTGTGGCATGTGGGATCTTCCCTGACCAGGGCTCAAACCCGTGTCCCCTGCATTAGAAGGTGGATTCTTAACCACTGCACCACTAGGGAAGCTGTGTACCACATCTTTATCCATTCATCTGCTGATGGACAATTAGGTTGCTTCCATGTCCAGGCTATTGTAAATAGTGCTACAATGAACATTTGGGTGCATGTATCTTTTCGAATTATGGTTTCTCTGGATATATGCCCAAGAGTAGAATTACTGGATCATATAGTAGCTCTATTTTTAGTTTATTAAGTACTCTCCATAATGTTCTGCATAGTTGCTGTAACAATGTACATTCCCATCAACAGTGTAAGAGTGTTCCCTTTTCTCCACAACCTCTCCAGCATTTATTGTTTTAAAATTTTTGATGATGACCATTCTGCTGGTGTGAGGTGATACCTCATTGTAGTTTTGATTTCCATTTCTCTAATAATTAGTGATGTTGAGCATCTTTTCATGTGCTTTTTGGCCATCTCTGTGTCTTTTTTGGAGAAATGTCTATTTAGATCTTCTGCCCATTTTTTGATTGGGTTTGTTTTTTGATATTGAGCTGCATGAGCTGTTTGTATATTTTAGAGATTAATCCCTTGTCGGTTGCTTCATTTGCAAATATTTTTTTCTCATTCTGAGAGTTGTCTTTTTGTCTTGTTTATGGTTTCCTTTGTTGTGCAAAAGCTTTAAGTTTAATTAGGTCCCATTTGTTTATTTTTGTTTTAATTTTCATTACTCTAGGAGGTGGATCCAAAAAGATCGTGCTGCTATTTATGTCAGAGAGGGTTTTGCCTATGTTTTCTGCTAAGAGTTTTATAGTATCCAGCTTACATTTAGGTCTTTAATCCATTTTGAGCTTATTTTTGTGTATGGTGTTAGGGGGTGTTCTACTTTCTTTCTTTTATATGTAGCTGTCCAGTTTTCCCAGCATCACTTGTTGAAAAGACTATCTTTCCTCCATTGTATATTCTTGCCTCTTTTGTCGTAGATTAATTGACCACAGGTGCATGGGTTTATTTCTATGCTTTCAATCCTGTTCCATTGATCTATATTTCTGGTTTTGTGTCAGTGCCATACTCTTTTGGTGACTACAACTTTGCAGTATAGCCTGAAGTCAGGGACCCTGATTCCTCCAGCTCCGTTTTTCTTTCTAAAGATTGCTTTGGCTATTTGTGGTCTTTTGTGTTTCCATACAAATTGTAAAATTTTTTGTTCTAGTTCTGTGAAAAATGCCATTGGTAGTTTGATAGGGATTGCATTAAAACTGTAGATTACTTTGGGTAGTATAGTCATTTTCCTAATGTGGATTTTTCCAATCCAAGAACATGTTATATCTTGTCATTTGTTTCTATCATTTTCAATTTCTTTCATCAGCATTTTATAGTTTTCAGAGTACAGGTCTTTTGCCTCCTTAGGTAGGTTTATTCCTAAGTATTTTATTTTGTTTGATACGATGGTAAATGGGATTGTTTCCTTGATTTCTCTTTCTGATCTTTTGTTGTTGGTGTATAGAAATGGAACCGATTTCTGGACATTAATTTTGTATCCTGTCACTTTACCAAATTCATTGATAAGTTCTAGTAGTTTTCTGGTGCATCTTGAGGATTTTCTATGTATAGTATCATGTCATCTGCAAACAGTGACAGTTTTACTACTTCCTTTCCCATTTGGATTCCTTTTATTTATTTTATTTCTTCTCTGATTGCTGTGGTTAGGGCTTCCAAAACTATGCTGAATGAAAGTGGAGTGGGTGGACATCCTGGTTTTGTTCCTGATCTTAGAGGAAATGTTTTCAGCTTTCCACTATGGAGTACGACGTTAGCTGTAGGTTTGTCCTATAAAGCCTTTATTGTGTTGAGATATGTTCCCTCTTTGTCCAGTTTCTGGAGAGTTATTATCATAAATCAGTGTTGAATTTGTCAAAACTTTTTTCTGCATCTATTGAGATGATCATATGGTTTTTATTCTTCAACTTGTTAATGTGGTGTATCACAGTGATTGATTTGTTGATATTGAAAAATCCTTGCATCCCTGTGATAAATCCCACTTGATCATAGGGTATGATCCTTCAATATATTGTTGGATTCAGTTTACTAGTATTTTGTTGAGAATTTTTGTGTCTATGTTCATCAGTGATATTGGCCTGTAACTGTCTTTTCTGGTGGTATTTTTTCTGGTTCTGGTATCAGGGTGGCCTGATGGTGGCCTCATAGAATGAGCTTAGGAGCATTCCTTCCTCTGTAACTTTTTGTAAATAGTTTCGGAAGGAGAGGTGTTAACTCTTCTCTAAATGTTTGATAGAATTCACCTGTGAAGCCGTCTGGTCCTGGACTTTTGTTTGTTGGAAGATTTTTGATCACAGTTTCAATTTCAGTACTCGTGATTTATCTATTCACATTTTCTATTTCTTCTGGGTTCAGTCTTGGAAGATTGTACCTTTCTAATAATTTGTCCATTTCTTACAGATTGTCCATTTTATTGGCACATAGTTGCTTGTAGTAGTTTCTTATGATCCTTTGTATTTCTGTGGTGTTGCTTGTAACTTCTTTTGCATTTCTCATTTTATTTATTTGAGCCCTTTCTTTTTTCTTCCTTGATGAGTCTGGCTAAAGATTTATCAGTTTTCTCTTTTCAAAGAAGCAGATTTTAGTCCCATTGATCTTTTTTTTTATTGTTTTCTTTGTATCTATTCCATTTATTTCTACTCTCACCTTTATGATTTCTTCTACTAACTTTGGGTTTTGTTTGTTTTTGTTTCTCTTATTTTTTATACTTATTTTTTATTTATTTAAAATTTTTTTTAGTTTTTAAATGAAAAAAAATTTTTTACAGTAAGACCTTGTTGGTATCTATTTTGAATATAGCCATGTGTACATGTCAATCCCAAATTCCCAATCTATCCTTCCCCCATCTTTTCCTCTGGTAACCATAACTTCATTCTCTAAGTCTGTGAGTCTGTTTTTGTTTTGTAAATAAGTTCATTTGTATCATGTGTTTTTAGATTCTGTATATAAGTGATATTATATGATATTTGCCTTTCTCTGTCTGACCTACTTCGCGTAGTATGATAATCTCCAGATCCATCTATGTTGTGGCAAATGGCATTTTTTAGTGTAAGGTTAGGTTTTTTATTTGAGATTTTCCTTGTTTCCTGAAGTAAGACTGTATTGCTGTAAACTTCCCTCTTATACTGTTTTTCCTGCATTTCATAGGTTTTGAATCATTATGTTTTCATTTTCATGTGTCTCTAGGTATTTTTTTATTTCCCCTTTGATTTCTTCAGTGATCCATTAGTTGTTTAGTAACATATTGTTTAACCTCCATGTGTTTGTGTTTTTTACAGCTTTTTTCTTGTAGTTTATTTCTAATCTCATAGTATTGTGGTTAGACAAGATGCTTGATATGATTCAATTTTCATAAATTTACTGAAGCTTGCTTTGTGGCCCAGCATGTGATCTATCCTGGAGAATATTCTGTGTACATTTGAGAAGCATGTGTATTCTGCTGCTTTCAAATGGAATGCTGTATAAATATCAGTTAAGTGCATCTAGTCTAATGCACTTAAGGTCAGTGTTTCCTTATTGATTTTCTGCCTGGATGATCTGTCCATTGATGTAAGTGGGGTGTTAAAATCCGCACTATTATTGTGTTACTGTAGATTTCTCCTTTTATGGCTGTTAGCATTTGCCTTATATATTGAGGTGCTTCTATATATGAACCCAAATTTTGGGTTCATGTATATTTACAATTGTTATATCTTCTTGGATTGATCCCTTGATCATTATGTAGTGTCTTTCTTTGTCTCTTGTAACAGTCTTTATTTTAAAGTCTACTTTATTTGATATGAGTTTTGTTCCTCCAGCTTTCTTTTCATTTACATCTGCATGGAATACCTTTTTCCATTCTCTCACTTTCAGTCAGTATGTGTCCCTAGATCTGATGTGGGTCTCTTGCAGATGGTATATACATGGGTCTTATTTTTGTATCCATTCAGCCAGTCTATGTCTTTTGGTTGGAGCATTTAATTCATTTTCATTTAAGGTAATTATGAATATGTATTTTCTTATTCCCATTTTGTTGGTTTGGGTTTGTTTTTGTAGTTCTTTTTTCTTCCCTTCCTCTTCTGTTCTCTTCTCATGATTTGATATGTTTTGATTGCTTTTACTTTTTTATGTGTGTATTTATTGTAGATTTTTTGGCTTGTGTTTCCCACAGTCTCTATATGTACAAGATTGTTTTAAGTTTTTGGTCTCTTAATTTCAAATGTATTTCTAATATCCTGCATTTATACTCTCCTCATGATTGCTGGTTTTGATATCCTATTTGTGTGTGTATGATTTCCTACATTTACTGTATGTTTGCCTTTACCAGTGAGCTTTCCCATTCATAATTTTCTTGTTTCTAGTTGTGGCCTTTTCTTTTCTGCCTAGAGAAGATCCTTTAGGATTTGTCGTAAAACTGGTTTGTTGGTGCTGAATTCTCTTAGTTTTTAGCTCTTGTCTGTAAAGCTTTTGATTTCTCTGTTGAATCTGAATGACAACCTTGCTGGGCAGAGTATTTTTGGTTGTAGTTTTTTCCCTTTCATCACTTTAAATATATCATGACACTCCCTTCTGTCATGCAGAATTTCTGCTGAAATATCAGCTGATAACCTTATGGGGATTCCTTTGTATATTATTTGTTGCTTTTTCTTGTTGCTTTTAATATTTTCTTTTTGTCTTTCATTTTTGTCAACATGATTAATATGTGTCTCGGCATGTACCTCCTTGAGTTTTTCTTGTATGTAACTCTCTATTTTCCTGGACCTGAGTGAGTGTTTCCTTTCCTATGTTAGGGAAGTTTTTGGATATTATCTCTTCAAATATTTTCTCAGTCCCTTTCTCTCTCTCTTCTCCTTCTGGGACCCCTATAATGCATATGTTAACATGTTTAATGTTGTCCCAGAGGTTTCTTAGACTGGTCTCATTTCTTTTCATTCCTTTTTTCTATATTCTGTTCCATGGCAGTGATTTCCACCATTCTGTCTTCCAGCTCACTTATTCATTCTTCTGCCTCATTTATTCTGCTATTGATTCCTTCTAGTGTACTTTTTGTTTCAGTAATTATATTGTTCAACTCTGTTTGTTCCTTAAATCTTCTAGCTCTTCAGTAAACATTTCTTGTATCTTCTAGGTGTCTGACTCCATTCTTTTTCTGAGACCTTGGATCATCTTTACTATCAATACTCTGAATTCTTTTTCTGTTAGATTGCCTATCTCTACTTCACTTACTTATTCTGAGGTTTTATCTTATTCCTTCATCTGGAGCACATTTCTCTGCTGTCTCATTTTGTTTAACTTTCTGTGTTTGTGGTCTCTGTTCTTCAGGCTGCAGGATTGTAGTTCCTCTTGCTTCTGGTGTCTGCCTCCTGTTAGGTGAGATTGGTCCAGGGGCTTGTGCAGGCTTCCTGGTGGGAGGGACTAGTGACTGCCCCCTAGTGGGTGAAGCTGGATCTTGTCCCTCTCATGGGCAGTGCCTTGTCAAGGGGTGTGTTTAGCGGTGGCTGTGGGCTCACAGCAACTTTAGGCAGCCTATCTGTGATGGGTTGGGTTCTGTTCCCACCCTGTTGATTGTTTGGCCTGAGGTATCCCTGCACTGGAGCCCACAGTCTGTTGAGTGGGGCCACATCTTGGTGCCAAAATGGTAACCTCCAGGAGGGCTCATGCCAATGAATACTCCCTGGGGTTTCTTCCTAAAGTGTCCTTGTCCCCACAGTGAGCCACAGCCAGCCTCTGCCTCCCCAGGAGACCTTCCAAGACCCACAGGTAGGTTTGGCCCAGCCTCCTATGGAATCACTGCTTTGTCCTGTGTCCCAGGGCACATGAAACTTTGTGTACGTCCTCTTAGAATGGAGTCTGTTTTCCCCAGTCCTATGGAGCTCCTACACTGAATCCCTGCTGGCCTTCAAAGCCAAATGCTCTGGGGGCTTCTCCCCCCCAATGCCAGACCCCCAGGCTTGGGACCCTGAAGTGGGGCTCAGAATTCTCACTCCTGTGGGAGAACTTCTGTGATATAATTATTTTCCAGTTTGTGGGTAGCCCACCAAGCAGGTATGGGATTTGATTATATTGCAAAAGCGCCCCTTCTACCATCTTGTTGTGGCTTCTTCTTTGTCTTTGCATGTAGAATGTCTTTTTTGGTAGGTTCCAGTCTTTTTTTTTGTTTATGGTTGTTTAGCAGTTAGTTGTGATTTTGGTGTTTTTGTGAGAGGAGGTGAACTCAAGTCTTTCTACCCCACCATCTTGTCCTCAAGCATAGCCATACATAACTATTTCTTATGTGCTTTGTGAAATATGTCAGCATGAAAATACAGAAAAAGGATAAATGCATAACAAATGAATTAAATGAAAAGAATTATGAACATTTGCAAAATTCTCCCACAGATTCATGGTCATGTCTATCTCTCCCTTTTTTCTATTCTACTTTATTGTACTCTTTCTTATCTAATCTTTGGTCTAAGTTTTCCAAGAGCTGTGTGGAAACCCAGGACATTACTACACCCAAGATAGTTCCATGACTCTGCAAATCATTATGATGTTCCATTGAAAAAACTATTTACAACAGCTCACTCTGGGATTTTCCTAGACCATTCAGATTCTGTGGGCAAGGCATTTTTGCCCCTCTATTTCTAACAGCAGCCTCCAGGATGCCCTGTATTTTGTTGTACCTAGTGTGTGTTTCCATGCATTTCTGCTGTTTTATGCTGGCACCTGCCCCTGGGGTCCTGGCTCACAAACAAAACAGGCACTGTATCCAGTGGCTTAATCCCATGCTTCCTCTTTTTGACAATGTTCGAAACATGTACACAGACCATTCAAAGTCACCTAAACAGTTATGGGAATGCTTTCCAATGGATCTTTCTGTTTTCAGTGACCCTATTGGAAGCTCTCACCTCTTAGCAGGGTGCCAACTGCTTCCTGAGCTCTCCTTGATGATGCAGCCATCTTCTGTTCTCAGTTCCCAGGATGTTAATTCATTTATACTTGCTTATTGCTCTGTGAATGTGTGCTGAAGTTTTCTTATCCTATCTTGGCTTTGTTCCTCTCTTATCATACTGCCTATTTCAACTCATCTAAGGAAAGAAAATGTCTTCTCCTTATCTTTCAGGGTAATAAATAACTTATAGAATCACTCCAAAGGCTGAAGAGACAAAATATATTGATATATTGACCTTTCAAGAATAACCCCCAAGACCATCATACTGTATTTGCCTGCCAAGTAAGCTGCTGCTTTTTCATGGTAGCAAGTACTACCATACCCATGTGCTGACATGACCTGAAAGTCACCATCATCTGCAAACTGCTATAACTCAGAAGCCATTACTGTTGTTAGCCCTGGGACCACAACTAAACCTGCTATAATCTGCATCAGCAAAAAGGAAGCCTTGCTCTCTGACTCTAGACAACCATGAAGCAAATTGAATAGACCCTGAAACTGCTGCTAAAAGCTGACATAAAAAATCCAAATACCTCCATGGTCGTATTTGGCAGCAAAATATCAAAAGCAAGCAGTGTGGCCTTCACTAATTCTGCTTTCATATATCATGCAAATACATCTAATTAGTGAAATCTCTATCCACCCAGAACCCTAGATGCAAGAGTCCCTGGGAAATGTTATTTTCAGTTTTCCTATCTCTGTAGACTAGGATAGCGAGCTGGAAAGAGCATGGAGTGGGGGTGTGTGTGGAATGGATATGCCATGCTTATCTGCCATATCTGCTACAGTCATCTTTTACCTCTTGCTCAAGTTTTATCTTTTATGATCAGTGGGCCACCACTCTTTCCAAGTTTTGTTGATCCTCTTCAAAATATAGATTGTTTTCTTTTCCTCTACTCCATTTGTTCTTTCATTTTCTTAGTTCCTTTGCTCTTCAAATCTGTATTATTGTAGCAACCTCATTGCCTGTTACATTTCTATTATCTCTCCATTAAATCCAATTTGTTTCATCTAATACATTGTTCATTCATATACTTATTCATCACTCTTTGAGAACCTACTCTGTGCTAATAACTATGTGTTCAAAGTCAAATTAGCATCGTGCCTGCCTTTAATATACTTATATAGCTTTGTAGTGATGCTAGTGATCATAATGGGGTCCTGGAGAATAAGACAAATTTCCTCATAAAGTTTATGTTCTAAGGGAGTGAAATAAGTAATAAACAATCAAGAAAATTATTTCTCTACTGTCACACCAATCCTGTGGTCAGGAACCTCAGTGCTCTCCTTAAGAATTGAATTAATTCCCCAAAGCTGGCATCCAAATCCACTCTTTCATGGTCCCATCTTATTTATCTGCCATAGCACTTGTGTAAAATCCATCACTGTTAAAACACAACTCAGCACACTTTAATCGCTTGCCTGGTGCACTCATCTTCTAGGAAGTCTATCTACTTCTATTCTTTGTCCTTAAAGTCAATTTTCCATATAACTGCCAGTATGCTCTTTAAAAATATTATTCATATCATATCTCTCCTCTGCCTAAAGCACTCCAATGGCTGTCTATTAAAAATAGAACAAAACTCCAATCCTTACTATGTCTCTAGATGCTGCTGGACGATCCTAGACTACCTTTCTAATGTCATCTCATAACTCTACCCTCTCCTACCTCCTTTCTTTAACCCACTAAACTCATTCCCTCCTTTTATTCTATTCTTTCTTTGTGAGATGCTTTCCTCTAAGACTTTTACCTTCTGGCTCCTTTCCATCACATAGGTCAAGAGATGCTTAAGCTCCAATACCACACCAGTCCCTTCTATTGTCTTCTTTTATTTTCTTTGCAGCATGAATAAATACCCAAAATTATTTATGTGTCAACATGTTTATTGTTTATTTTTATACACTGGAATATAAACTCCATGAAAGTATTATTTTTTTTTCTATTATATCTCCAATATATAGAACAATGTCTAGCATTTCATAAATATTTGTTGAATTAATGAATCAATGAAGACTGTATGAATCCATTCTTCATTTAAGTACTGCCTTCTTTCTGAGAACTTTTCTAATCATACCTAAGTGCTGTCCTCCTCCCTGAGCTTCTGAAATTCCCCACTGTTGACTGGACATACCTCTCATTTTGAATTTGCTTCAGATATTCTTTAATATTATTCTCTAATTATGTTAAGTATTTATGTCTTGTCTCCCAAGTGCTAGAGGCTGCTCTTTGGGGACACTCACCAAGAAGTAAACTTTTGTACCCCACTCAGTAAGCCTGTATTACTTATGACCAATATTTCCACTGACACTATGAAGAGATGAATACTATTCTGAGAATTTGGTTAATAGTATGCTCTTACTCCTTCCTAGTTATTTTGCCTCTTCATATATGAATATTAATTATGAAGTTGCCTGATTAGAGACCACGCATGTTAAGTATTGAAGAAAGTCATTTTCATTAGATTGGCTTTTTGCTTTAGAAAGTTACTGAGGAATCTATAGCATCACGGACCTCTTTTTGCTGCTGTGATGTACTGTAGGTTCCATAGAGCTCTCCTGCCTTAATCTTCTATCCTTAGGCCTTGATACTACTTTCTATACTTCCCACTTATATATTTAGCCCTTTGACTTGGGCATTTGCTTTTCACAACACTGATTACATTTCCTACAATTTTAACCCCTATGCCAGAAATCATGACATAAAGTTAACTGACACCAATTGTAGATTGGCTTAGGTTTTATCCCAAAGGAGGCAAATTGCAGCTAGTTGATAGTACCATCATGCAGATATATTTTGCTTGGCATAAACTGTATTTCATAAATTTGATCCAACTTTTCAAAATTAGATTTCACTTGAAATTTTAGATATCCAGTTTATGTTGAAAAACTAGAATTTCTAGCAAATTTGGGTTCACATTTCCACATGCTAAAACATGGCTGGAGGTAGGGGGCAACAGCATTTTTGAAATTTATCACACAAACTCTAATTCTGAGAGATCTGTCTAATCTCATAACACATGTTTAACATCTACAGTTTGGTTACAATTTGAGACCCCTGCACTACAATAATCACAGAGCTAAACCATCGGAAGCCATGGGGAGTTTTACAAAGAAGAGTGATACAATCTGAGTTGTTTTAAAAATACCTCCCCAGTTTCACAAGTCCTTTCTAACATCCATTCAGGTGTTAACTCTCAGTAAGTACCCTTCCAGAATTCCACTGTTTCCATTTTATATAGACAGTGTCACAAAATCATTTATCGACAGTGTAAAGAGGATTATTCTCTGATACTGCTATTTACCTTAAGGTTGGGAACTTAGGCAGCTTGTGTGTTTAACAATGAATCAAACTGCTATCTAAGAAATACTATTTAATGATGATTAAAGCAATATAATTAAAGTGAAAAGAAGGCTCTACCCATGCATATGGAACATGAATGCTCTCAATTAATCAACTCATTATTATTAAATATTTATTGAACACCTACAGTGCAGGAGGCATGAAATTCTGAGAGAACACACCAAAGACATGGTCCTTTCCCTTTGGGAACTTATGATCTTAAAGCAATTTAGACTTCAACTCGTGACAATATGCTCTGGCTATGACTTTCTGTAGATAAAACAAAGGCTGAAATTCAAAGCAGCTCTGAGTTCTAATTCAATCTACTGCTCACTACACTACTCATATTTCTAATCCTCTGCTTTACTCTCTGCTAGCTAAATAATGTGTTCCTCCTATCTCTTAAGACTCAGCAAAGTCCTTACCTCCTCTGTGAAGACTACCCCGACCCTTCTGGCAGGATTGATGTCTTTTTTCATACTTTCAACAGCACTATGTGTGTCTATTAAACTCTTCATAACTCTATCTTATAATTCATCTTATGCATATTTCCCTCCCACCTTCACTAAGACTCTGAATGTTTGAGAACTTAAAACATATTTTTTCATCTTTGTATTTGTAATGTCATCCTTGCAGACTGGATCTCATTCTTGAGAATCTGATAATCATCTGCTCATTTATTCAATAAATTGAAAACCTGTTGTGTGCTAGGCACTATTGTGTTCAGGTTATATACATGTGGACATAGCAGACCCTTTGCCTGCTAACACTTAAGATTTAGCAAAGAGGGAAAATGATAAGCAAGTATTGAAGGAGTATATGATGGCTCTTTTGCTAGGACAGAGGGCCTTCCTGACTTAAGTGTCCTGGGAAACTATCCTGCCAAAGTGACATGAATATGGAAACAAGAGGGAGAAGGCAAGAGGGGAAGGAGTCAGAGGCTGTGGTCCAGGAACTGGACATTGTACTTTGAATGCCTGGAAAGAGGAGATAGTCTTGGTTACTATTCACATTTCACAGTATGAGACTCATTCATTCCATTTTATAACCTTTATTAAACTTAAATATATATACGTGTGTGTGTGTGTGTATTAACATTCCTTAGGTTTTTTTTTTTTTGTAAATTATTGTCAAAAATATAGAAATCCAAGCCAACTATATTGTTTCCTTTTCCATACTCATCTACCTTATTCTGGATAGTACTTTGCTCTCACAAGCGGCAGAGTCAAAAGACAGCTGGAATGTAGATCCCTAAGGCCACTAGGATCAGAAAAATGAGAAAATGAAGCTGCTTTTTTCTGAGACATAGAGACTGGAGAGAGAGGATGGCAACTGAACCTGATTATTTTGGTTTGTCTTTTGAGATAAGACCTTTCATTATATTCTTCTCTTTCTCCTTTTTTCTCTTCTTTCCTGGATGAGGCAGCAGTTTTGGTATGTCACTCACCATCCCTGCAGTGATGTAGAGTGCATGGACTTTGCAACTGTTATGGTACCCCTTTGGCAAACCTGGTGTAGTGTTTCCCAGTGAAGGTTGACTCCTGCCCCTGCCCTCAGCTACCCTTTTCTAATGCTCATAGAGATCATCTCATCATGAGTTGTGCTGTGCCTAACACTGTCAAAGATATCTGAGTCCTTCACCAAAACATGGCAACTCAATTATACACCAAACATTTGGGATTGTGCAAAGGAAATCAGCAAATCTCAACACCGGAGAGTAGTCCCCCTCATCCCTGATGAGTACTTCCGAGCAAGGATTCTTTGTTGTATCTCTCCATCTGGCTCAGGATCAGGAGTGCAGGACTGGAGCCTGGGATTGTAGATCAGGCCATAGTCTAGGACTCTACCTTCCAATGAATTCTTGAGAAAAATAGATCTCATGTATGTCCACATGTGCTTTACCACATACATCAATACCCTAAGCAATGCTGTGTGGCATCCTGGATCCCAACATGACATGGAGCATGACCACCATGGGGGTCATCCTCCGCCACCTAGAGCACCCTAGACAGATTCAGAAAAACAGGGTCATAGGCCTCAGATGCTGCAGACATTGTACCTCTCAGCCTTCCATCAAAATTCTGTTTTATATTTTGATTTACATAGTATCTGTGCTACTTTTTCTCCCCTTAACTATATCTTGACTGTGTTGTAAATTCAGAGATTGTGTATCATAGTTTTTGATACTCTATTTTGCATTGAGCATGGAGCCCAGCACAGTTTAGATGTCTAGGAAACTTTGCTTTGTTCTAATAAATTAATAGGTACAAATTATAACAGGAGACAGAATAAATCCAATCACAGATAAAGACTCTTGTTCAAGCTCTTTTTTTTAAAAAAAAATAAGGAATCACCTTTGATAATACATTTCATGAAATATCTGTATCTTATCAACACCATGTAGTCATTTGGGGTTGTACCACACATGTAGCAACACCAAGGCAAGTCCATTTATGAGGCAATCCCTGATTTAGTTTTTAAAAGAAGGCATATGCCCAATTTTGCTCAGAAAAATGCCTCAGGTCCTCTGGCTCAGACTACAGAAGTATTTTTTTCTTGAGAGAAGCAGCTCTTATTTGGGTCTGTCTTCACAGTAGGGCGGCTCAAAGAGACTTAAGCATTGCAAGTGACTGTTCCAGGATTTTTATTTTTTATGTTTGTCTAATTATAGAATACTCAACAATAGGGGTAATATATCCATTTTTAAATTGAGAAAGCCAAGGCTCAGAAAGTTTAAATGACTAGCTTAAAGTTACATAGCAACATATGGCTGGGTCATGAACACTCTTCAAGTTTTATCAACCCTATGCGTGGATGTCAACTATTAGACAAAATGGGTCTGTGCTTCCTGGAGGCCTCTGGGAATGAACTTCCCTTTTGGCTGGGTCAGGCCTGAGGTTTCACACATTGTTCCTTCTTGCCCTGGAAGGTGGTTGTTACTGCAGCTTCTTCCAAACTACCCCTGTAATAATTTCCATCCTAAATCCCAGAAAAATTGAGAATATGCAGTGGGATTCTGCCCCTCCTGTAAACCTCCAGACTTGTTGCTATTTACTTAATGATTAATCCTTCAACAGTGCCTTGTTAAATAGAAGGGTAATATTTTCCTCTTGTCTGGACTGAACAATCTCCTAGTTCCAGTCAGGTACCTTCGGGCCATGGAGCTGAAGACACATATTATGACTTTTGTGTTGGCCTTTGGAAACTGAGCTTGGGTGGAGAGGAGTGAAGCATGATCTTAGCAGTGGATTTCTTTCTGTTACTCAGCTCTTGGATCAAGTGGAGGACTTAGTGTAAATTTTAAGCTTTCAAGACAGAGAGAACAAAGGGAAGATTGAGTATCAACAGCCTTATATGCATGTGTATCTATTTCCCTTAAATACCTTAAATCACTGAAAAATCAAACCTTTCTAATTATTACTTTTGTGGCTGCTGATTTTGCAAATAATTATTTTTAATATTATAGTTATAGGTGGATTATCAATATCTATAGTGTAGCTGCATTTGTTGTAAATAATTCCAATCTGGGCACCTAAATTTTCCTTTCTAACTTAGAGTTAATTAACTGCCAATAGGAAGATAGAGGAAGAATAAGAAAAAAAATTGATGCCACAAGCAATTTGAGAAACGTTTTTGAACTGAGACCCTTAGTGACCTGGGAGGAAAACCAAAACAAAACAAAACTTATCCAGGCCCAGGTGAGGGAAGAGATTTTCTAATTAGGAATATTAGACTTTTGGAGGATATTACTGTTTTCCACTTCCAATGAGAATGGAAAACTTCAGCTGACTGTAAGTTTGTGGGATTTCCATGTGAGTGTGTAATGGGTTTGCTTGAACACTGTCACTGTGGCCTCCCTAATCAAGGTGGTCACCCTCACCTTAACAAAGTTGGGTGCTGTTAAGAATTAAATCTTCCGAATTATTTTTTTTTCTTTTCACATCTTGATTATGGACTCAGTATTGTTCTTGGAGGATTTCTATAAAAATCAAAATGCAAACAAAACCATGAATTTACCACCAAAGAAGCAATCTGGAGACGAAACTATGCTTTGCAGAACTGTTCAATCTGCAATCAGACCAGGCTCATTAATTCTATCAGGGCATGTATATCTTCAGGGTGAAGATGGTTGATAAGGAATGTGGGTTGAGGGCAGCAACCTTGATGTAGCATCCTTCTTGATGTGTCCCATGCCCCACGTTTTCAATGAATCCCTGCCCACTGTACCATGTGAATCTCTTTTCCTGAATGCCTGTAACTGTTCTAAGCCATACCTCTACTTTTTTTTCTTGTCTTATATATGTAAACATTATTTCTTTAACAAATAAGCACAGTGAGAGAAAATACTTTGAAAATTTTGTATCTCCTACAATACCTAGCACAAAATCATGTACATTGTCTTTGCCTAAAAATTATTTATGGTTTTATGATTTGGTTGAGTTCTAAGTCATGAAAGGATCACTGTTAGAAATACAGTCAGCCAGAACTTATTTTGTCCCAAATATTTGCAGAAGTTTGTGCAATGTGTGGGAATACAGTGAAAAGTAGATGACATGATTCCTGTTCTTGGGGGAATCTGTAAAGGGGAATATATTCTGTGTATTTTATCTATCCTTAGAGAAATAGCTGTAGACTTAGGGAATGAATACATTTAATTAATAAATTAAGTAAGAACGAATAAATTTTTGAAATAAATTTACCTATTATTACTGTTGGATCAATATTTCTCTTGGTAACCCTTGACTACAGTGAAATCAAGTCTATTCATTTTAGCAGTGATGAGAATAACGAGAACTTCCCAAAGAAGAAGAAAATAAAGCACTCTATTTTGTTTGGTATATTTGGATATATTTAAATATTTGATACCTACCTGAGTGAGTATTCCATGCCAGGTATTAAGGTAGATGCTGAAAACACAAAGATAATTAGATTACAATTGCCTACTTGCATAGTTATCAAGATATTTCAGTAGGTAGTGCATTTTCCTGTTTAGTTTTGCTTTGCAGAAGTAGAAACTGAATTCATTACATGGAGACTGTTACAGAGCATGATGGATGCCATGGGAGGACTTTGTTAAGTATCCCTGGGTCTCAGTTATCTTACTTATAAAATGAGGCTTATGATACCTATCTCTTTCAACCAGCTGGATTATTGTTAGGGGGAAATTAAATAGATAGATGCCAAGGCTCTCTAAGAGGTTAGCAGTTTTCTCACTCAGAGGCATTGTTTTTAATTGTTCTCTGATTTCTACTGAGTTGCACCACCACTTCAGTAGCTAGTCTCCACAGAGGAATGGGTGGTGGCTGTTGGTCTCTGAGACACTGATATTTGGAGTGGAATGGATCCCAGTACCTACATTTGGCTCGAGTCTAACTTGTGGGCTTGAATGAGAGGGAGCAATACTCCCCCTCTTAAGGCCCATGGACTGTCTGCTTCTCAGAAGTTCCTTGGCAAAGTTCCCTGGTGGGAAAGGTAAAATCAGAGACAGCCCCAGAGCAGACAAAGTGTACATCTGTGTGTAATGTGATGTAATTCTCCAATTTACATACCTATCTGGGATGCGTAAATGTTTCCAAGCAACATTGGAAGAAGTCTCACAGGTTTTAAACAAAAAATTTAGGGGGCTTTCTCTATAAAGTAGAGCTATGTAAATATGTGTCCAGATTCACCTCTTACCCTCTCCCTCTGTTAACTACTCTCTGTGTATTACATATTTGACGAAAAAGGGCAAGTGTCAAAGTACAGCAGGTTATATTCTCAGCCTGGTATGTTGGCATGCCTATTGCTTCATGGGCAGGGGATGACCTAAATGTTGAAAAGATGGGTTGTCCAATGGTGAAATCACCAGCTACATTTCTCTTACCATGGCTGAGAACAAAGTGATTATTATGAATCCCAGGGAAGATTGAAAAATACTTCTCTCTTCTGTTCAGCTCTTAGACAGTCCCCCACCACCACCCCGCCAGTGCAGAACAACATATGGATTGCTTAATACAACCTGTATATCACATCTTCTCTTCACCCTAGAGTTATGAATATATTCTATGAACTGCTTTTCTCTTCCTCTGTGTCTTAGATAAAAGTTGCCATATCAATGTGAAAGGCCCAACTTATAAATCTGGGCTGCTCTATCATCTTCTTACTCTCTCTAAGACCTAACTCTGCCAAACTTTTTCTTTTTTCTTTTGTACCTTACCTTCTTATTTGTGTCTCTTAAAACATGCTTTTGTTTTTCATAATGTGAAAAAAGAAAGAAATTATCTTTTAGAACTAATGTCTACTGATATCTTACTATTTTATTGGCCCTCTTAGGAGTGCTCTATCTATATAAACTTATTTAATCCTCACAATAACCCTTGAGGTATGTATTATTAATCTCCATTTTGGACACGAAGAAACTGAGGTACAGAGAAGTAATCTCTGTGTGCCTAAGGTCAGGGAGCTGGTGGGGAATAATGGTACTGGGATTTGAATCTGGACAGTCTGGTGCCAATCAACATGTTTTATAATCATACATATGTACAGCTTTGCCCCACCCTTACTGCCCAGTCCTAGTATTGCCTTTTCTTCATATCCTCAAGATATTGTATTTCCAGCCCTGACTTTCATACCACACCCTTATAACACTTTATCATCATGTATCCACTACCACTGTTCTCACTACTCTGCTGCTATCTCTTTCTTAAAGTCATCTGTGAAATTTTTCATCCATTCTCATGATCCTTCTTGATATATCTGTAATATTAGCCTCATTCTTCTTTTAATTAATTTCCCTTCCACCTCATTCTTATAGGCATCCCCATAGGATGGCTTCAAGAGAATTATCCCTAGAAGAGTATAATAAGAGCTGGCAAGTCAAGAAGACTATAGCCCAAAGCAGGTACTCAGTGATAACTTCCTGAACTACAGTTTAGTTGGACTTGGATGGGTCATGAGGAGAAAAAGGAGTTAAAGTTGACTTCCAGGTTTTGGACCTGGGTCACAGAAAAAGTGTTATAAAGATAAGGAAAATAGTAAAGTCTAGAAAAAGAGCTGATTTGGGGTATAAGATTAAAACTTTAATTTAAAAGCTTGAAGTACTGTCAGAGCACCCAGATGAAAATATCCATCAAACAATTGAAAATACAAAGTGAAAATTTATGAGGGAAAGTGAAGTGGAGATAAAGACTGTAGAATTATTTGTTTGGAGATGTTTGCTGAAGCCATGAAAACAGGTGAGACTGTAAGAGAGGGAATATTGAGAACAACCAAAAATTCATAATGGCCCATTACATGAAAAATAAAATACAAAATAGTCAACTTAAAACTTAAAGTCTTTCAGACATTCCAAGAAGGTGGAGTAAGAGGACGTGGAGTTCATCTCTCATGCACAAATGCATCAAGAATACATCTACAAATGGAACAATTCTCACAGAACACCTGATGAAGACTAGCAGAGGACCTCAGACACCTAAAAGGACAAGAAAGGTCCCCATGTAACTGGATAGGATGAAAGAAAGAAGGGAAAAGGAAGAGGAGAGGAAGCAGGATGGGACCTGCTCCCCTGGCAGGGAGCTGAAGGTGAGGAGAAGTTCTCACATCTGGGAAATCCCCCTTACTGGTGGGAAGATCAACTGGGACAGAAAGGGAGCTTTAGGAGCTCAGAGGAGAACCCAGCAACTGGTCGGTGGCAGGCAAGACAGACTGAGACCTATACAGATGGTCCATGCCTCAGCCCTGTGTACTCCAGACTCAGACGGATGTCCACAAGTGTGCACGGGGGCTGGGTGCTGGAATGTGGGGTTTGGGGAGCAGACTGGATGAAGGGACTGCTGTTGGCTGTGAGGAGACGGGAATGAGGAACTCCACAACGGGGAATGCTTGTGGAGGAAGCCCAGACTGCCACAGAAATGCAGCACCATTGTTGAGTGATACACGAAGGGCAGGGCTGCCATTGCAGCCTCTCTTCTCATGCTCTGGTTCCTGCCTCCACAGGCACTAGGGAGGACTCCTACTGAAGCCGGGTCATGTGCCCCTGCTATCACCTCCTCCACCCTCCCCCAACCCTGCCTGAGTGACCCACTTGCCCCGATTGCTCCCAGACAAGCTCGCACATTCCAATCACTACCCCAGCATCCTCCTGCCTGGGTGGCTCATTTGCCCCAATTGCTGCCTTGGCTCCTTCCTGCCTGATAGGCTCATGTGCTCTGGCAACCTCAAGAGCAGACTCCATGGAATAAACACATGCAGAGGTGGAGCTGAAACCACAGCTGATCCCCAGGGGCTGTGAAACAACAGAAGAAGGGCTGAAATCTCTCCTTACAGATGCATGAACCATGGAGTTACCCTTCCCCTGACAGCTTCCTAAATTCAGCACCCATGAAACATCCAAAAGGACAACAAGTGCTCCTGCAGTTGGAAAAGGTCTGGCTTTAGCAGCTGTGGGCTTTGTGGACATGTTCACATAAGGGTTGGGCCAGGCCAGAGTCTGAGCTGCCTCCATAGCTCCCACAGTGGGTCCAGGTGCATGACTACTGCAGTCCTGGGACCTGACCTCAGTGAATCTGCACCAGTGGCACAGTGAAAACAATACCTGAGAGTCACCAGGGCCAATTGCCATCATACCTACAGGTAAGATGAGACTAAGAGCAGTGCCAGTAACAGTGTACTTTGTAAGCCTGTACAACAGGAGAAAGGAGACAACATAGGAGGAATACTCAGTGGCTTTTCTCTAAGTGGGAGTGCTCCAATCCCACCTACCTCACACCACAGATCAGACACACACCTAAAAACAGATCTGGGGGCCTCTACTCCACCAAATAAGGAGCAGACCCTGGCCATGACAGGGCAGTGACAACCACAGAGCAAAGCGGGGGGCCCTGCTCAGTATCCAGGGCAGGCTCTGGACACCACAACACCAGTCAAACCCCCTATCAAGGGGATAATGGCACAAGCCTCTGGACCAACCTCACCCACCAGGGGGCAGACACCCAGAAGCAAGAGAAACTACAGTCCTGCAGCCTGTGGAAAGGAGACCACAAACATAGTAAGTTAAACAAAATGTTACAACAAAGAAATAGGTTGCAGATGAAGGAGCAAGATAAAAACCTACAAGGACAACTAAATGAAGAGGAGATAGCCAATTTAGCTGAAAAATAATTCAGAGTAATGAGAGTAAAGATGATCCAAGATCTCAGAAAAAGAATGGAGGTACAGATCAAGAAGATACAAGAAATGTTTAACAAAGACCTAGAAGAACTAAAGAACAAACAAACAGAGATGAACAATAGAATAACTGAGATGAAAAATACACTGGAATGAATCAATAGTAGAAAAAATGAGGCAGAGGAGTGGATAAGTGAGCTGGAAGACAGAATGGTAGAAATTACTGCCGCAGAATGGAATAGGGAAAACAGAATGAAAAGAAAAGAGGAGATTCTCAGAGACATCTGGGACAACATTGAATGCACCAACATTTGAATTATAGGGGTCCCAGAAGAAGAAGAAGAAAAAGAGAAAGGGCCTGAGAAAATATTTGAAGAGATTATAGTCGAAAACTTCCTTTACATGGGAAAAGAAATAGTCACCCAAGTCCAGGAAATGCAGAGAGTCCCATACTGGATAAACCCAAGGAGGAACATGTCAAGACACATACTAATCAAACTAACAAAAATTAAATATGAAGAAAAAATATTAAAAGCAACGAGGGAAAAGCAACAAATAACATGCAAGGGAATCCCCATAAGGTTATCAGTGGATTTTACAGCAGAAACTCTGCAGGAGAGAAGGGAGTGGCATGATATGTTTAAAGTGATGAAAGGGAAAAACCTACAACCAAGAATACTCTACCAAGCAAGACTCTCATTAAGATTCGACTTAGAAATCAAAAGCTTTACAGACAAGCAAAAGCTAGGATAATTCAGCACCACCAAACTGGCATTACAACAAATTATAAAGGAACTTTTCTAGGTAGAGGGGAAAAAAAAGAGGCCACAAAGAGAATCAAGAAAATCACAAATGGGAAAGCTTACTGGTAAAGGCAAACATACAGTGAAAGAAGGAAATCATCCATACACAAATATGATATCAAAACCAGCAACCATGAGAAGAGGAGAGTACAAATGCAGGAAATGGGAATTGAATTTGAAATTAAGAGACCAGCAACTTAAAACAATCATGTATATATATAGACTGCTTTATCAAAATCTCATGGGAAATGCAAACTAAAAAATTACAATACATACAGACACAAAAAAGAAAAAGCAACCTAAACACAGCACTAAAGATGATCATAAAACCACAAGAGAAGAGAGCACAGGAGGAAGGGAAGAAAAAACAGCTACAAAAACAGCCCCAAACAAATAAGAAAATGGCAAAAGGAACATACACATTGATAATTACCTTAAAATTAAATGGTTTAATGCCCCAGCCAAAAGACATAGACTGGCTGAATGGATACAAAAACAAGACCAATAAATATGTTGTCTACAAGAGAACAACTTCAGTCCTAGGGACACATACAGACTGAAAGTGAGGGGCTGGAAAATGATATTCCATGTAAATGGAAATCAAAAGAAAGCTGGAGTAGCAATTCTCATATCAGACAAAATAGACTTTAAAATAAAGACTATTACATGAGACAAAGAAAGACACTACATAATGATCAAGGGATCAATCCAAGAAGAAGATATAACAATTGTAAATATATATACACCCAAAAGAGGAGCACCTCAATATATACAGCAAATGCTAACAGCCATAAAAGGAGAAATCGACACAATAATAGTGGGGGACTTTAACAACCCACTTATACCAATGGACAGATCACCCAGACAGAAAATTAATGAGGAAACACAAGCCTTAAATGACACATTAGACCAGATAGATTTAATAGATATTTATAGAATATTCCATCTGAAAGCAGCAGAATACACTTTCTTCTCAAGTGCTCATGGAAGATTCTCCAGGATAGATCACATCTTGGGTAAGGAATCAAGCCTTGGTAAATTTAAGGAAATTGAAATCATATCAAGCATCCTTCTGGCCACAATACTATGAGATTAGAAATCAATTACAGGAGAAAAAAAAAAGGTAAACAACACAAACACATGGAGGCTAAACAATATGTTACTAAATAACCAATGGATCACTGAAGAAATCAAAGAGGAAATAAAAAATACCTAGAGGCAAATGGCAATGAAAACTCAATGATCCAAAACTTATTGGATTCAGCAAAAGCAGTTCTAAGAGGGATGTTTACAACACTATAATCTTACCTTAAGAAACAAGAAAAATCTCAAATAAAAAACCTAAACTTACACCTAAAGCAACGAGAGAAAGAAGAACAAACAAAACACAAAGTTAGTAGAAGGATAGAAATCATAAAGTTCAGAGCAGAACTAAATGAAATAGAGACAAAGAAAACAATAGCAAAGATCAAGGAAGCTAATATTTGGTTCTTTGAGAAGATAAACAAAATTGATAAACCGTTAGTCACACTCACCAAGAAAAAAAGGGAGAATACTCAAACGAATAAAATTAGAAATGAAAAAGAAGTCACAATGAACACCACAGAAATGCAAAGGATCATAAGAGACTACTGCAAGGAATGATATGCCAAAAAAGGGACAAACTGGAAGAAATGGATACATTCTTAGAAAGGCACAACCTTCCAAGACTGAACCAGGAAGAAATAGAAGATATGAACAGACCAATCACAAGTACTGAAATTGAAATTGTGAGTAAAAATCTTCCAACAAACAAAAGTCCAGGACCAGATGGCTTCACAGGCGAATTCTATCAAACATTTCGAAAAGTTAACGCCTACCCTTCTGAAACTCATCCAAAAAATTGCAGAGGAAGGAATACACCAAAGCTCAATGTATGAGGCCCCCATCAGCCTGATACTGAAGCCAGACAAATATATCACACAAAAAATGAAAATTACAGGCAAATAACACGGATGAACATAGACGCAAAAATCCTCAACAAAATACTAGCAAGCCAAATCCAACAATACTTTAAAAGGATCATACACCATGATCAAGTGGGATTTATCCCAGGGATGCAAGGATTTTTCAATATACACAAATCAATCAGTGTGATACACAACATCAGCAAATTGCAAAATAAAAGTCATATGATCATCTCAATAGATGCAGAAAAAGCTTTTGACAAAATTCAACACCAACTTGTGATAAAAACTCTCCAGAAAGTAGGCATAAAGGCAACCTATCTCAACATAATAAAGGCCATATGTGACAAAACCACAGCAAACATCATTCTCAATGGTGAAAAACTGATAGCATTTCCTCTAAGGTCAGGAACAGTACAAGGGTGTCCACTCTCACCACTATGATTAAACGTAGTTTTGGTAGTCCTAGCCACAGCAGTTAGAGAAGAAAAAGAAATAAAATGAATACAAATTGGAAAAGAAGAAGTAAAACTGTCACCATTTACAGATGACATGATACTATACACAGAAAATCCTAAAGATGTTACCAGAAAACTACTAGAGCTAATCAATGAATTTGTTAAAGTAGCAGGATATGAAATTAATACATGGAAATCTCTTGCATTCCTATACACTAACAATGAAAGATCAGAGAGAGAAATTAAGGAAACACTCCCATTCACCATTGCAACAAAAAGAATAAAATACCTAGGGATAAACCTACCTAAGGAGGCAAAAGACATATACTCAGAAAACTATAAGATATTGATGAAAGAAATCAAAGATCACACAAACAGTTGGAGAGATATACCATGTTCTTGGATTGGAAGAATCAATATTGTTAAAACAACTATACTACCCAAAGCAATCCACAGATTCAATGCAATCCCTATCAAATTATCAATGGCATTTTTCACAGAGTTAGACAAAAAATTTTATAATTTGTATGGAAGCACAAAAGACCACAAATAGCAAAAGCAATCTTTAGAAAGAAAAACTGAGCTGGAGGAATCAGGCTCTCTGACTTCAGACTATACTACAAAGGTACAGCAATCAAGACAGTACGGTACTGGCACAAAACCAGAAATATAGATCAATGGAACAGGATAGAAAGCTCAGAGATAAACCCAGGCACCCATGGTCACCTAATCTTTGACAAAAGAAGCATGAGTATACAATGGAGAAAAGACAGTCTTTTCAATAGGTCATGCTGGGAAAACTGGACAGCTACATGTAAAAGAATGAAATTAGAACACACCCTGACACCATACACAAAAATAAACTCAAAATTGATTAAAGACCTAAATGTAAGCTGGATACTATAAAACTCTCAGTGGAAAACACAGGCAAAACACTCAGACATAAATAGCAGCAAGATCTTTTCTGATCCACCTCCTAAAGTAATGAAAATAAAAACAAATAGGACCTAATTAAACTTAAAAGCTTTTGCACTGCAAAGGAAACCATAAACAAAAAGGAAAGACAACCCTCAGAACGAGAGAAAATATTTGCAAATGAAGCAACTGTCAAGGGATTTATCTCCAAAATATAAAAACAGCTCATGTAGCTCAATATCTAAAAACAAGCAACCCAATCAAATAATGGGTGGAAGACCTAAATAGACATTTCTCCAAAGAAGACATACAGATGGTTAAAAAGCACATGAAAAGATGCTCAACATCACTAATTACCAGAGAAATGCAAATCAAAACTACAATGAGGTCCTTGCTGTACACCTGAAACTGTCACAATATTGTTAATCAACTATACTCCAATATAAAATAAAAAGTTTAAAAAAACCCCTACAATTAGGTATCACTTCACACTGGTCAGAACGGCCATCATCAAAAAGCCTACAAACAATAAATGCTGGAGAGGGTGTGGAGAAAAGGGAACCCTCCTACACTGCTGGTGGGAATGTAAGTTGACATAGCCACTATGGAGAACATAGTATGGGGGTTCCTTAAAAAACTAAAAATAGAGCTACCATATGATCCAGCAATCCCACTCCTGGGCATATATCTGGATAAAACCATAATTTTAAAAGATACATGCACCCCAATATTCATTGCAGCACTGTTTACAATAGCCAGGACATGGAAGCAAACTAAATGTCCATCCACAGAGGAATGGATAAAGATGTGGTCCATATATACAATGGAATATTACTCATCCATAAAAAGAATGAAATAATGCCATTTGTAACAACATAGATGGACCTAGAGATTATTACACTGAGTGAAGTAAGTCAGACAAACATAAAATCTTACGATATAGCTTTTAAGTGGAATCTAAAAGATAGTACAAATGAACTTACCTAAAAAACAGAAATTGAGTTATAGATGTAGAAAACAAACTTATGGTTACCAGGTGGTAAGGGGGAGGAGGAATAAATTGGGAGATTGGGATTGATATATACACACTACTATATATAAAATAGATAATTAATAAGGACCTACTGTATAGCACAGGGAACTCTACTCAGTACTCTGTAATGGCCTATATGGGAAAGAAATCTTAAAAAAGAGTGGATATATGTATATGTATAACTGATTCACTTTGCTGTACACCTGAGACTAACACATTTTGAATCAACTATACGCCAATGAAAATTTTTTTAAAAAGTCTTTCAGAATCTGGCAACAGGCTTTTCTATTCAATTCAGTTCAACAATTGAGTGCTTTTTTGTCAACAAGAAAAAATGAGAAATAGAGACACATTTATTAGTCAAGGTCCTTGGTTGCAAACAACAAATACAAAGCTTGGGTAAATTAAGTGGAAAAGTAATTTTATTGGAAGGATATTGGATAATTCCAAGAATAATTGGGAAGGCTTAATAATAAACTTCAGAAAATGGACAGAAGCTAAGGTAGGCAGGTCTGCCAGAATAACATCCAAGAAGATGACAAAAAAAACAAACAAAAAAAGAATTTGACCTCTAACACCAAGCCTGAGCATTAGAAGTTGCCACTGACACTGTTGCCAGGAGATGCATGCTGTCAGTGTTGTTAGAAGGTTTTCCAAATTGCTGCATGTGTTTTTGCTTTATTTGTTCCCAATTAAAGTCCCAGGGAAAACAGTCAATCAATTGTGTTTCAATGAAGCGCCTGTAGTCTAGCTGCCAGGAGCAAAGGAAGACATTTGTTCTTCTCAAGGGATTGAATTCAAATACTGGGTAGCCACATAGGGCAAATGTCCACTACAGTTGTTATCTTCCTACAACTTACAGACTGGGATATAAGATAAGCATATAGTAAAATGTACTAAAATAAAGATATACCATATAGAACAACTGGCTTTTTTACACTTTGACCTTCTGATCATAGTTATATTTTGTTCAGTAGTTATGAAGCTATTTTTCTTTCATTTCTACCTTTTAGAAATCAATCTCACCTTTAAGTCATAGCATAATATCATGCCCTCTATGAAATCTACCCTGACTATTCCAGCTACCAATGATCTCCTCCTCTTGTGACTTTTCTGTGCCAATTTTATGACACTCATTCCAAAGGGAATAAGAACTGTGACTCGTGTCTCTTGATACTTTGTTTGTTCTAACACAGTGCATGCTTAACACAAGTGTTCAATACACATTAGTTAGGTGTTAGAGAGGGATGCAGGATTGTCAAATAAATTGTCAAATAAAAACCACTTAATTGCACAATTCTTAACCCTCTCTCCCACAAGATTATAAAAGTGTTGATCATTTAAGGGTAAATTTTTTGAGAGTTCCATTGGTGTGTCTGTCCCTTATTCTGAGTCAAGTAAAAAGGAATTTAAGGCGACTTCTTGGAAACGTTAAGGCACTGACCATACCTGCTTCTCCACCTGCAGGCTTTTTGTCTGAAATAAGGGAGAAGTTTTTATTTTAAAGCTGATTTGGAGTTTTGCGGGACTGGGTATTTTAATTACGATATTGAGGCTTGTGTTGCTAGAAGGGACTAGTAAAAAACTTGCATAACAGAAGTGTGACCAGTAAAAATCCTGCTCAGGGCGAGCATGATGAAGAAAAAAAAGTTAAGTGGACTTTTTTGTTGTTGAAATATAGATGATTTACAATGTTGTGTTAGTTTCAGGTGCACAGAAAAGTGATTCAGTTATATATAAATATATATATACACACAAACATATATATGTATATATAATGCATATACATATTTTTTCCTTACAAGATATTAAATATAGTTCTCTGTGCTATACAGTAGGTCCTTGTTGTTTGTCTATTTTATATGAAGCAGTGTGTATATGTTAATCCCAAATTCCCAATTTATCCCTCCCAACCCCCTTTCCTCTTTGGTAACC
This sequence comes from Eubalaena glacialis, assembly GCF_028564815.1. Lineage (NCBI taxonomy): Eukaryota > Metazoa > Chordata > Mammalia > Artiodactyla > Balaenidae > Eubalaena > Eubalaena glacialis. Next base: position 30,394,109 of record NC_083730.1, read on the forward strand.
GTAAATTGATTTTCAATGTCTGTGAGTCTATTTCTGCTTTATAAATAAATTCATTTGTATCATTTTTAAAGATTCTACATATAACTTATATCATATGGTACTTGACTTTCTCTGACTTCACTTAATATGATGATCTCTAGGTCCATCCATGTTGCTGCAAATGGCATTATTTCATTCTTTTTTATGGTTGCGTAATATTCTGTTGTAAATATATGCCACACCTTTTTTGTCCATTCCTCTGTGGATGGACATTTAGGTTGTTTCCATGTCATGGCTATTGTAAAGAGTGAGGCTATGAACATTGGGGTGTATGTATCTGATCTTTTTTTTTTCAGGTCTCACATACAAGTCTTTATTTTATTTTATTTTTGAAGGTACCCAAAAGATTTTTTTTTAACATCTTTATTGGAGTATAATTGCTTTAAAATGTTGTGTTAGCTTCTGCTGTATAACAATGTGAATCAGCTAGATGTATACATAGATCCCTATATTCCCTCCCTCTTGCATCTCCCTCCCACCCTCCCTTTCCCACCCCTCTAGGTGGTCAAAAAGCACCCAGCTGATCTCCCTGTGAGATGCAGCTGCTTCCCATTAGCTATCTATTTTACATTTGGTAGGATATATATGTCAATGTTACTCTCTCACTTCGTCCCAGCTTACCCTTCCCCGGCCCTGTGTCCTCAAGTTCATTCTCTACATCTGTGTCTTTATTCCTGTCCTGCCCCTAGGTTCAACAGAACCATGCTTTTTCTTATATTGCATATATATATATGTTAGCATACGGTAATTGTTTTTCCCTTTCTGACTTACTTCACCCTATATGACAGACTCTGGGTCCATCCACCTCACTAAAAATAACTCAATTTCGTTTCTTTTTATGGTTGAGTAATATTCCATTGTATATATGTACCAAATCTTCTTTATCCATTCATCTGTTGATGGACACTTTGGTTGCTTCCAGGTCCTGGCTATTGTAAATAGAGCTACAACGAACATAGTGCTACATGACTCTTTTTGAATTATGGCATTCTCAGGGTATATGCCCAGCAGTGGGATTGCTCGGTTGTATGGTAGTTCTATTTTTAGTTTTTCAATGAGCCTCTATGCTGTTCTCCATAGTGGCTGCATCAATTTACATTCCCACCCACAGTGCAAGAGTGTTCTCTTTTTACCACACCCTCCCCAGCATTTATTGTTTGTAGATTTTTTGATGATGGCCATTCTGACCTGTGTGAGATGATATCTCATTGTAGTTTTGATTTGCATTTCTCTAATGATTAGTGATGTTGAGCATCCTTTCATGTGTTTGTTGGCAATCTGTATATCATCTTTGGAGAAATGGTTATTTAGGTCTCTGCCCATTTTTGGACTGGGTTGTTTGTTTCTTTGATATTGAGCTGCACGAGCTGCTTTTAATTTTGGAGATTAATCCTTTGTCAGTTGATTCATTTGAAAATATTTTCTCTCACTCTGAGAGTTGTCTTTTCATCTTGTTTATGGTTTCCTTTGTTGTGCAAGAGCTTTTAAGTTTCATTAGGTTGCATTTGTTTTTTTTTTTTTGTTTTTGTTTCCATTTCCTTAGGAAGTGGGTCCAAAAGGATCTTGCTGTGATTTAGGTGACAGAGTGTTCTGCGTATATTTTCCTCTAAGAGTTTTATAGTGTCTGGCCTTACATTTAGGTCTTTAATCCATTTTAAGTTTATTTTTGTGTATTGTGTTAGGGAATGTTCTAAATTCATTCTTTTACATGTAGCTGTCCAGTTGTCCCAGCACCACTTATTGAGGAGGCTGTCTTTCTTCCATTGTATATTTTTTGCCTCCTTTATCAAAGATAAGGTGACCATATATGTGTGGGTTTATCTCTGGGCTTTCTCTCTTGTTCCCCTGATCTATACTTCTGGTTTTGTGCAAGTACCATACTGTCTTGATTACTGTAGCTTTGTAGTATAGTCTGAAGTCAGGGAGCCTGATTCCTCCGGCTCCTTTTTTCTTTCTCAAGATTGTTTGGCTATTCGGGGTCTTTTTTGTTTCCATACAGATTATGCAATTTTTTGTTCTAGTTCTGTGAACATTGCCATTGGTAGTTTGATAGGGATTGCATTGAATGTGTAGATTGCTTTGGATAGTATAGTCATTTTTATAAAGTTGATTCTTCCAATACAAGAACATGGTATATTTCTCCATCTGTTTGTATCATTTTTAATTTCTTTCATCCGTGTCTTATAGTTTTCTGCATACAGGTTTTTTGTCTCCTTAGGTAAGTTTTTCCCTAGGTATTTTATTCTTTTTGTTGCAGTGCTAAATGGGAGTGTTTCCTTAATTTCTCTTTCAGATTTTTCATCTACCGTGTATAGGAATGCAAGAGATTTCTGTGCATTAATTTTGTATCCTGCTACTTTACCAAATTCATTTATTAGCTCTAGTAGTTTTCTGGTAGCATCTTTAGGATTCTCTATGTATAGTATCATGGCATCTGCGAACAGTGACAGCTTTACATCTTCTTTTCCAATTTGGATTCCTTTTATTTCTTTTTCTTCTTTGATTACTGTGGCTAAAACTTCCAAAACTATGTGGAATAATATTGGTGAAAGTAGGCATCTTTGTTTGGTTCCTGATTTTAGAGGAAATGTATCCGTTTTTCACCATTGAGAATGATGTTGGCTGTGGGTTTGACATATATGACCTTTATTATTTTGAGGTAGATTCCCTCTATGGCTACTTTTTGGAGGGTTTTTATCATAAATGGGTGTTGAATTTGTCAAAAGCGTTTTCTGCATCTATTAAGATTATCATATGGTTTTTATCCTTCAGTTTGTTAATAAGGTGTATCACATTGATTGATTTGTGTATATTGAAGAATCCTTGCATTTCTGGGATAAACCCCGTTTGATCATGGTGTATGATCCTTTTAATGTGCTGTTGGATTCCCTTTCCTAGTATTTTGTTGAGGATTTTTGCATTTATGTTCATCAGTGATATTGGTCTGTACTTTTCTTTTCTTGTGATATGTTTGTGTGGTTTTGGTATCAGGGTGAAGGTGACCTCATAGAATGAGTTTAGGAGTGTTCCTCCCTCTGCAATGATTTGGAAGAGTTTGAGAAGGATAGGTATTAGTTCTTCTCTAAATGTTTGATAGAATTCTCCTGTGAAGACATCTGGTCCTGGACTTTTGTCTGTTGGAAGATTTTTAATCACAGTTTCAATTTCAGTGCTTGCAATTGGCCTGTTTGTATTTTCTATTTCTTCCTGGTTCAGTCTTGGAAGGTTGTGCTTTTCTAAGAATCTGTCCATTTCTTCCAGGTTGTCCATTTTTTTGGCATATAGTTGCTTGTAGTAATCTCGCATGTTTCTTTGTATTTCTGCAATGTCAGTTGTTACTTCTCCTTTCTCATTTCTAATTCTGTTGATTTCAGTCTTCTCCCTTTTTCTCCTTGATGGGTCTGCCTAGTGGTTTATCAATTTTGTTTATCTTCTCAAAGAACCAGCTTTTAGTTTTATTGATATTTGCTCTTGTTTCCTTCATTTGTTTTTCATTTATTTCTGATCTAATCTTTATGATTTCTTTCCTTCTCCTAACTTTGGGTTTTGTTTTGTTTGGGTTTTTTCTTTCTCTAATTGCTTTCGGTGTAAGTTTAGGTTGTTTATTTGAGATTTTTCTTGTTTCTTGAGGTAGGATTGTATTGCTATAAACTTCCCTCTTATAACTGCTTTTGCTGCATCCCTTAGGTTTTGGGTCGTCGTGTTTTCATTGTCATTTGTTTCTAGGTATTTTTTGATTTCCTCTTTGATTTCTTCAGTGATTTCTTGGTTGTTTTGTAGTGTTTTGTTTAGCCTCCATGTGTTTCTATTTTTTACAGTATTTTTCCTATAATTGATATCTAGCCTCATAACGTTGGTCAGAAATGATACTTGATACAATTTCAATTGTCTTAAATTTACCAAGGTTTGATTTGTGACCCAAGATATGATCTATCCTAGAGAATGTTCCATGAGCACTTGAGAAGAAAGTGTATTCTGTTGTTTTTGGATGGAATGTCCTATAAATATCAATTAAGTCCATCTTGTCTAATGTATCATTTAAAGCTTGTGTTTCCTTATTTATTTTCATTTTGGATGATTTGCCCATTGGTGAAAGCAGGGTGTTAAAGTCCCCTAATATTATTGTGTTACTATTTCCCCATTTACGGCTGTTAACATTTGCCATATGTATTTAGGTGCTCTTATGTTGGATGCATAAATATTTACAATTGTTATATCTTCTTCTTGGATTGATCCCTTGATCATTATGTAGTGTCCTTGTTTGTCAATTGTAATAGTCTTTATTTTAAAGTCTATTTTGTCTGATATGAGAAGTGCTATCCCAGCTTTCTTTTGATTTCCATTTGCATGGAATATGTTTTTCCATCCCCTCACCTTCAGTCTGTATGTGTCCTTAGGTGTGATGTGGGTCTCTTGTAGACAGCATATATATGGGTCTTCTTTTTGTATCCATTCAGCCAGTCTATGTATTTTGGTTGGAGCATTTAATCCAATTTCATTTAAGGTAGTTATTGATATGTATGTTCCTATTATTATTTTCTTAATTGTTTTGGGTTTGTTATTGTAGGTCTTTTCCTTCTCTGTGTTTCCTGCCTGGATAAGTCCCTTTTGCATTTGTTTTAAAGCTGGTTTGATGGTGCTGAATTTTCTTGACTTTTGCTTGTCTGTAAAGGTTTTAATTTTTCTGTCAAATCTGAATGAGGTCCTTGTGGGGTAGAGTAATCTTGGTTGTAGGTTTTTCCCTTTCATTACTTTAAATATATCCTGCCACTCCCTTCTGGCTTGCAGTGTTTCTGCTGAAAGATCAGCTGTTAACTGTATGGTGATTCCCTTGTATTTTATTTGTTGCTTTTCCCTTGCTGCTTTTAATATTCTTTCTTTGTATTTAATTTTTGATAGTGTGATTAATATGTGTCTTGGCATGTTTCTCCTTGGATTTATCCTGTATGGGACTCTCTGTGCTTCCTGGACTTGATTGACTATTTCCTTTCCCATGTTAGGGAAGTTTTCAACTATAATCTCTTCCAATATTTTCTGAGTCACTTCCTTTTTCCCTTCTTCTTCTGGGACCCTTATAATTCGAATGTTGGTGCTTTTAATGTTGTCCCAGAGGTCTCTGAGACTGTCCTCAAATCTTTTCATTCTTTTTTGTTTATTCTGTTCTGTGTTAGTTATTTCCACTATTTTATCTTCCAGGTCACTTTTCCGTTCTTCTGCCTCAGTTATTCTGCTATTGATTCCTTCTAGAGAATTTTTAATTTCACTTATTGTGTTTTTCATCCTTGTTTGTTTCTCTTTAGTTCTTCTAGGTCCTTGTTTAACGTTTCTTGTATTTTCTCCATTCTATTTCCAAGATGTTGGATCATCTTTTCTATTATTACTCTGAATGCTTTTTCAGGTAGACTGCCTATCTCCTCTTCATTTGTTTGGTCTGGTGGGTTTTTACCTTGCTCTTTCATCTGCTACATATTTCTCTGTCTTCTCATTTTGTTTAACTTACTGTGTTTGGGGTCTCCTTTTCCCAGGCCACAGGTTTGCAGTTCCCATTGTTTTTGGTGTCTGCCCCCAGTAGGTAAGTTTGGATTAGTGGCTTGTGTAGACTTCCTGGTGGAGGGGACTTGTGCCTGTGTTCTGTTGTGTGGGTCTGGATCTTGCCTTTCTGGTGGGCAGGGCTGCATCCAATGGTGCGTTTTGAGGTGTCTGTGAACTTAGTATTACTTTAGGCAGCCTCTCTCCTAATGGGTGGTGTTTTGTTCCTGTCTTGCTAGTTGTTTGGCATGGGGCATCCAGCACTCAAGCTTGCTGGCCATTGGGTGGAGCTGGGTCTCAGCGTTGAGACAGAGGTCTCTGGGAAAACTCTTGCCCATTGATATAATGTGGGGCCAGGAGTTCTCTCGTGGTCCAATGTCCTGAACTTGGCTCTCCCACCTCAGAGACTCAGGGCTTACACCAGGCCAGAGCACCAAGACCCTGTCAACCACACTGCTCAGAAGAAAAGGGAGGAAAAAAAGAAAGAAAAATAAATAAATAAAATAATTAAAATTTTTAAAATTAAAAAAATATTAAAATAAAAAAAGTAAAAAAAAAGAGCAATGAAACCATTGAACAAATCCACCAATGGTAACAAGTGCTAAAAATCTACCCTAAGATAAACATAAAAATCAGAAACAAGTCAGTCGCAGAAAGCAAACCCCAAGTCTACAGTTGCTCCCAAAGTCCACTGCCTCAAATTTGGCTTGATTTGTTGTCTATTCACATATTCCACAGTTGCAGAGTACCTCAAGTTGATTGTGGGTATTTAATCCACTGCTCCTGAGGCTGCATGGAGAAATTTCCCTTTCTCTTCTTTGTTCACACAACTCCAGAGGTTCAGTTGTGGTTTTGGCCCCACCTCTGTGTGTAGGTTACCCTCAGGCTTCTGTTCCTGCCCAGACAGGATGCGGTTAAAGCAGCAGCTGATTAGGGAGCTCTGGCTCACTCAGGCTGTGTGGAGGGAGGGTTATGGTAGTGATAATTGGAATGCAGGGCAAGACTGTGGTGGCAGAAGCTGGAGTGATGTTGCAACAGCCTTAAGTGTGCCATGTGTTCTCCCGGGGAAGTTGTCCCTGAATCATGGGACCCTGGAAGGGACTGGCTGCACAGGCTCCTAGCGTGGGATTGGGGGCTTGTGGATAGTGACCTGTGCTTGCACACAGGATTCTTGGTGGCTGTAGCAGCAGCATTAGCGTTTCATGTCCGTCTCTGGAGTCCGAGCTGACAGCCTCAGCTCACACTCATCTCTGGAGCTCATTTAGGTGGTGTTCTGACTTTGGCTGACAGACAGGGAAGGAATCCCCTCTCCTTGCACATTCTGAAACAATGGTCTCTTGCCTCCTAGGCAGGTCCAGAGTTTTTCCCGGACTCCTTCTCAGCTAGCTGTGGTGCACTAGCCCCCTTTAGTCTGTGTTCACACAGCCAATCCCAGTCCTCTCCCTGAGATCTGACCTCCAAATCCTGAGCCTCAGCTCCCAGCCCACACCCTCCCTGACAGGTGAGCAGACAAGCCTCTCAGGCTGGTGAGTGCCAGTCAGCACCCATATTCTGTGTGGAAATCTCTCCGCTTTGCCCTCTGCACCCCTGTTGCTGTGCTCTCCTCCGTGCCTCTGAAGCTTCCCCCCCGCCCAGCCCCTGTCTCCACCAGTGAAGGTGTTTCCTAGTGTGTGGAAACTTTTCCTCCTCCACAACTCCCTCCCAGAAGTGCTTGTCCCATCCCTATTCTTTTGTCTTTGTGTTTTCTTTTTTCTTTTGCCCTATCCAGGTACGTGGGGGTTTTCTTGCCTTTGGGAAGTCTGAGGTCTTCTGCCAGTGTTCATTAGGTGTTCTGTAGGAGTTGTTCCACATGTAGATGTATTTGTGATATATTTGTGGGGAGGAAGGTGATCTCCACATCTTACTCCACCATCTTGAAGGTCCCCCACATGTATCTTTTCAAATTATGGTTTTCTACAGATATATGCCCAGGATTGGAATTGCTGGATCATATGGTATTTTTTTTTTTTTAAGGAACCTCCATATTGTTCTCCATCTTGGATGTACCAGTCTACATTCCCACCAGCAGTGTAGGAGGATTCCCTTTTCTTCACACCCTCTCCAGAATTTATTTTTAATGATGGCCTTTCTGACTGGTGTGAGGCTATAGCTCATTGTGGCTTTGATTTGCATTTCTCTAACAATTAGCAATGTTGAGAATTTTTTCATGTGCCTGTTGGCCATCTGCATGTCTTTTTTGCAGAAATGTCTATTTAGGTCTTATGATCATTTTTTGATTAGGTTGTTTGTTTTTTCTGATATTAAGCTGTATAAGCTGCTTGTATAGTTGGAAATAATCTCTTTTCAGTCACATGTTTGCAAATATTTTCTCTCATTCAATAGGTTGTTTTTTCATTTTTTAAAATGTTTTCATTCTGTTGCCTCTTTTGCTGTGCAAAACTTTTAAGTTTAATTGGGCTCCATTTGTTTATTTTTGCTTTTGTTTCTGTTACTCTAAGAGAATTATTCAAAAAATATAGCTATGTTTTATATTAAAGAGTGATCTGCCTATGTTTTCCTCTAAGAGTTTTATAGTATCCAGTCTTACATTTAGTTCTTTAATCCATTTTGGGTTTATTTTTGTCTATGGTGTTAGAGAATGTTCTAATTTCATTCTTTTACATGAAGCTGTGCAGTTTTCCCAGCACTACTTATTAAAGAGTTTGCTTTTTCTCCATTGTATATTCTTTCCTCCTTTGTCATAGATTAATTGATCGTAAGTGGATGCATTTATTTCTGGGCTTTCTATCCTGTTCCATTGATCTATGTGTCTGTTTTTGTCCCAGTACCATGCTGTTTTGATAACTGTAGCTTTGTAGTATAGTGTGAAGTCAGGGAGCATGATTCCTCCAGCTCCATTCTTCTTTCTCAAGATTGTTTTGGCTATTTGGGGTCTTTTGTTCTTCCAAAAATTAAAATTTTTTTTGTTCTAATTCTGTGAAAAATGGCATTGATAAGTGGACTTTTGATTATACTTGATAAATTCTGTTTTCTTAATGTAATGGTTACCTGTGTCATCAGGATTTTAACAACATTCATGTTCACAGAACTCTGTGCTAGGAGTTTGGGCAAAAAATAACCTTTCTGCGATTATATACATCATGATTCTTCTCTCACCAACTGTAACCCTTGTATCTCTCACCATCACCATCATACTGTTCCTGGGTAACACCATAGCTGAGCCCTTTGTCTAAAAGCTTATTGTATTACTCTTTTGAGTTTTACCCTGTTGGACAAAGAGACTGAATTCTGCCTAGTGTCCCTCTTTCCACTGAGCTATGATTCTAGCTCTATATGTCCTATCCACCTAGGGTGACTTCCAGGACTCTGACACAACATTTTTGTTGCCTCTCTTGATGCTGATTTCCATTTTTAATTTTGCTAACAGGTAACCCTTCTATTGCCAAATGGCTTTATGAGATAAAATATTTAATTCTGAAAAGGCAAGAGTGATGTCCCATGACATGTAGTCAACTACTTCTTGTGGCATGTTCATATAGTCAGTCATCTAATCAAGGACTTAGGAAATGCTCAAATTGGAAGAATTGTTAGGTGGTCATTAGGCCACCTTTCCTTGACTGTAATGTTGAGACACATGGAGGAAATGTGAGGTGTGTCACAAGTCAATTGTCACTAAAAAGAGTTAAGCATATGGATGATTCCCCTTTTTAATAAAATAAAACATTTCAAGGTTGTCTCTCTAAAAACAACTCTCATATTTTCTTGCAATTCATTGTTTGCTTTCTTGGATAGAATATAAAGTGATGCACAGCATCTCACCTTTCTGGAGCTCACCTCATCTTATCAATGCTTTAGGCATAATGACAACTACAAATGATAAACTCTTCAACACCATCATGCCATTTCTATTGCAAAGCTTCCCAGACCACCATAGACTGCATTGCACCTGCCTCCTCTTCATTTCTAGCTTTCCCTGCTTACATAATATATCTGTCTTACTGTATACTGCTGGGTGATAAATTTTACCTTGTTAACCTAGGTTCTTTAATATCAGTGAGCATTTCATAGTTCTATATCTTCTCCATTTGACTGAAATCCTCTCAGTGGTAAGATCTATAATTTATAATATTTACAACCATACAAATATATAATTTGTTCTTGAATAAAATTAGGAATTGTCTTAGTCCTTTGGAAATTTCTGGTAAATATATTTTCCCACTCTCTTCAGTTATCTTAGTAGTGCAGCCAACATCAATGCCTTGGACAATGCAAATATCTTAGGAGTGACATGAGCAGAAAGTAATCTTGTTCCTCTTGATGTGCCTGACCTGGCCCAATGGAGAAACCGGGGATCTCATTATGCTTTGCAAACTTCATCCTTCAAGAAAAGGATCTGCTTGGACAGAAATAAAGATGCAGATGTAGAGAATGGACTTGAGGAAAAGGGGAAGGGGAAGGGTGAGCTGGGAGGAAGTGAGAGAGTGGCATGGACATATATACACTACCAAATGTAAAATAGATAAATAGATAGCTAGTGGGAAGCAGCTGCATCTCACAGGGAGATCAGCTCAGTGCTTTGTGACCACCTAGAGGGGTGGGATAGGAAGGATGGGAGGGAGACACAAGAGGGAGGAGATATGGGGATATATGTATATGTATAGCTGATTCACTTTGTTTTAAAGAGAAACTAACACACCATTGTAAAGCAATTATACTCTAATAAAGATGTTAAAAACAAAAACAAAAACAAAAAACAAAACAAAACAAAAAGAAAAGAATTTGCTTGAAAGAATTGAATTTTTATGCAAAATGTAAATATTTCTCTTTTCTAGTTGTTTCCTTCAGATATATCTCTCCCTATGGCTTCTTTTTATTAAAACAATAGCTCTTAAATTCTATTTTTGAATATGCTGTCCACACAGATTGAATGACAACACAGATGCTTGCTTGGTGACCTGGAACCAACTAACTGGATACCTTCATAATGGAACATTGGTTCTTCCAGCCTTAAGTTTTTAGAACAAAGTGGAAAAGTCCCAACAAAACCAACTATGAATTACATTCACATGCTTACATTCACAGTCAGAGAGACAGTACTGATTCTACTACTTAGATGTATAATCCAAGACATTACCAATCTCTAAGCCTCTGGTTCCTCATTTTTCAAATGATTATAATAGCACTTACCTTATTGGGTTATAATAAGGATTAAATAGGAGAGTCATGTGTAAAACACAAATATCAACTGGCAAGTGCACAGGTAGTATTCAATGCAGAATGATTATAATTAATGATAAAACACATTATAGTAAAATAAAATTATTTTTCTCACTTTAATAGTACTACCAACTTAGCTTTGACTTCTGTTGTATGTTCCATTTATATATTGTAATGTATGCTCACATTTAACCTATTCAAATTGATCTCCTTCTCCAGGAATTATTCTAGACCAAGAGAATTCATGTTTAAAATGATAATCCAGGGGTCTGGTTTTGAAGATGGTAGAGTAGCTTGTATTGAACTAATCCTTGAGCAGAGGGTAATTAGAAACTTTAGGAGGAGTATTTTCAAAATCATAGTAATAACTGATTATTAAAATAATAATAATTTAAGAATTAAATTAAGAATTTAATTTAAGAATCATTAATAAATGCTAAAATAATGTGTAAAAGTTGGTTGAGTAAAATCTCCCCACAAAACACTTTTTAAATACAAAGGGAAATCTATTTACTTAATAGTGGAGAAACCTGGCAAGGATCCATGTCAACTAAGTAATCAAAACTAATATCATAGGTAATGCAACAAATCAACATCTTCGGACTCCTGATATGATGTACTGAGAAGAACACAACATCATTTCTGAAGTTTTACCACCCCAAATTCCATAATCCAAATCTAGTCATGAAGAAACACTGACAAACCCAAATTAAGGGAACTTCTATGAAATACTGGTCCTATATCAAGAACATGAAAGACAAAAAGACTGAAGAATTGTTTTACAAATTTTCACTGTTGAATACAGAAGCCATCAGTCACACATGGCTATTTAAATTAAAAATTAATTAATTAAAATTGAATAAAATTTTAAAAATCAATTTCTTAGTGATACTACCCATACTTCAAGTGTTCAATAGTTACATGTGAATAGAGGTTACCTTATTGGACCATGCTGATATACAGCATCTCTGTCAACACATAAGTTACATTAGTCAGCTCTGTTCTAGATTAAAAGGACTAAAGAGAAGTAACAACTGAACAAAACACTTGATCCAGAATTTGATTTTACTATGAAGGACACAATTGGGCTTAACAAGATTTGAATATTATATCAGTATTAATTTCATGATTTTGATAATAGTACTTTGGTTATTTTTACTTTAGGAAACGTACTCTGAATAAAGCATTCAGTGGTAAAGAGGTATCATGTCAACAAATTTCTCTCAAAAGCTTTAGAAAAATATATATATATACATTTGACCATTGAACAATGCAGGGGTCAAGGCGGTGACCCTCTATACAGTTGAAAATCCATGTATAACCTATAGTTGGTCTTCTGTATGCAAAGTTCCTTCTCATCCTCAGATTCAACCAACCATGGACAATGTAATACAGTAGTATTTACTATTGAAAAAAATCTGTGCATAAGTGGACATGCACAGTTCAAACTCATGTTGTTCAAGGGTTAACTATGTGTGTGTGTGTGTGTGTGTGTGTGTATATACACACACACACATATATATGAAATATTTATAAATAAATACTACATGACATCTACACTGAAACCTATGGGACATGTCTTAAGGGAATTAAAGAAGCCCTAAATTAACAGTGAAATATGTCATGATGATGGATTGGAGGAGTCAATATTGTAGATATTTCCTCTGGTTGATTTATGAATTTAACAATTCCCAATAGATGCTTTTTTTAATTAAGTAGTTTAGAAATTGAATTGATTAGAAAATGTATATCAGAATACAAATGTATAAAACAGCCCATGAGATATCTTGGAAAGAAGAACAAAGTTAGAATATTTAAACTACCTGATTTCACATCTTACCACAAAGCTGTTGTAATTAAGAAAGTGTGATATTTGTGTAAGAACAGACATATATAACAACAACAACAAAAAAAAAACAGAATAAAGTATATAGATATAGACCCACATAAATACAGTCAATTGATTTTTGGCAAAGATGCTCAGGTGACTTAGTAGGGAATTTAGAGTCTTTATAACAAATGGTGTCAAAACAACTGAATAAATGCATTGGAAAAAATTGAACATTGGCTCATACCTCACACCACACACAAAAATTAATTCAAGATGAACCGTAGATCTAAACATAAAAACTGTTTGCTAAAATAAAAATTGGTTATTATCTTCATGACCTTGGGATAGGCAAAGATTTTTTAGAAATGACACCAGAAGAACTAAACAGAAAAGCAAAATTTGATACATTGAACTTTATCAAAATGTAAAACTTTTGCTCACTGTGAATTTAGCTTCATTTCAGAGAGAATGCAAAGGGAAAGAGGTGATTCCTCTGAGACTAAGTGTATAAATGGAAAGAGACTGATTTGACTCCAGTTGCTCAGCTTTCTATCATTATTGGAAATGGGAATTGAGATTTAGCTTAATTTCAGTTTTAAAGGAATAAAGTTACAGTTTTACATATGACTTTTGAATTACTTAAATTTCAAACACATTGTTTGAGCAGGCAGAAGCTGAGAAATCAACATATTGAGCTAAATATTGTTCAAGGGATACTGTTTGAGGGCTCAGAAAATGTAGTCTATTTATTTTATTTTATTTTTATTTATTTATTTATTTAACATCTTTATTGGAGTATAATTCCTTTACAATGGTGAGTTAGTTTCTGCTTTATAACAAAGTGAATCAGTTATACATATACATATGTCCCCATATCTCTTCCCTCTTGCGTCTCCCTCCCTCCCACCCCCCTCCCTATCCCACCCCTCTAGGTGGTCACAAAACACCGAGCTGATCTCCCTGTGCTATGCAGCTGCTTCCCACTAGATATCTATTTTAAGTTTGGTAGTGTATATATGTCCATGACACTCTCTCACTTCGTCCCAGCTTACCCTTCCCCCTCCCCATATCCTTAAGTCCATTCTCTAGTAGGTCTGTGTCTTTATTCCCGTCTTGCCCCTAGGTTCTTCAGAGCTTTTTTTTTTTTATTCCATATATGTGTGTTAGCATACAGTATTTGTTTTGCTCTTTCTGACTTACTTCACTCTGTATGACAGACTCTAGGTCCATCCACCTCACTACAAATAACTCAATTTCATTTCTTTTTATGGCTGAGTAATATTCCATTGTATATATGTGCCACACCTTCTTTATCCATTCATCTGTTGATGGACACTTAGGTTGCTTCCATGTCCTGGCTATTGTAAATAGAGTTGCAATGAACATTTTGGTACATGACTCTTTTTGAATTATGGTTTTCTCAGGGTATATGCCCAGTAGTGGGATTGCTGGGTCGTATGGTAGTTCTATTTTTAGTTTTTTAAGGAATCTCCATACTGTTCTCCATAGTGGCTGTATCAATTTACATGCACACCCACAGTGCAAGAGGGTTCCCTTTTCTCCACACCCTCTCCAGCATTTATTGTTTGTAGATTTTTTGATGATAGCCATTCTGACCGGTGTGAGATGATATCTCATTGTAGATTTGATTTGCATTTCTCTAATGATTAATGATGTTGAGCATTCTTTCATGTGTTTTTTGGTAATCTGTATATCTTCTTTGGAGAAATGTCTATTTAGGTCTTCTGTCCATTTTTGAATTGGGTTTTTTGTGGTTTTTTTTGATACTGAGCTGCATGAGCTGCTTGTAAATCTACAGATTTGATGCAATCCCTATCAAACTACCAATGGCATTTTTCACAGAACTAGAACAAAAAATTTCACAATTTGTATGGAAACCCAAAAGACCCCAAATAGCCAAAGCAATCTTGAGAAAGAAAAAAGGAGCTGGAGGAATCAGGCTCCCTGACTTCCGACTATACTACAAAGCTACAGTAATCAAGACAATATGGTACTGGCACAAAAACAGAAATATGGATCAATGGAACAGGATAGAAAGCCCAGAGATAAACCCATGCACATATGGTCACCTTATCTTTGATAAAGGAGGCAAGAATATAAAGTGGAGAAAAGACAGCCTCTTCAATAAGCAGTGCTGGGAAAACTGGACAGCTACATGTTAAAGAATGAAATTAGAACACTCCCTAACACCATACACAAAAATAAACTCAAAATGGATTAAAGACCTAAATGTAAGGCCAGACACTATCAAACTCTTAGAGGAAAACATAGGCAGAACACTCTATGACATAAATCACAGCAAGATCCTTTTTGACCCACCTCCTAGAGAAATGGAAATAAAAACAAAAATAAACAAATGGGACCTAATGAAACTTAATAGCTTTTGCACAGCAAAGAAAACCATAAACAAGATGAAAAGACAACCCTCAGAATGGGAGAAAATATTTGCAAATGAAGCAACTGACAGAGGATTAATCTCCAAAAAATGTAGTCTATTTTAAAGAGAAAAACCTACTCCCCTCTGGCTGTTTTCTTGCCCAATATTCTGGATATACATGGTCAGTTTACCTAAATCCTTGCTTCTTTCTTTTTTTTTTTTTAACATCTTTATTGGAGTATAATTGCTTTACAGTGGTGTGTTAGTTTCTGCTCTATGTCAAAGTGAATCAGTTATACATATACATATGTTCCCATATCTCTTCCCTCTTGCATCTTCCTCCCTCCCACCCTCCCTATCACACCCCTCTAGGTGATCACAAAGCACCGAGCTGATCTCCCTGTGCTATGCGGCTGCTTCCCACTAGCTATCTATTTTACGTTTGGTAATGTATATATGTCCATGCCACTCTCTCACTTTGTCACAGCTTACCCTTCCCCCTCCCCATATCCTCAAGTCCCTTCTCTAGTAAGTCTGTGTCTTTATTCCCGTCTTACCACTAGGTTCTTCATGACCTTTTTTTTTTCCCCTTAGATTCCATATATATGTGTTAGCATACTGTATTTGTTTTTCTCTTTCTGACTTACTTCACTCTGTATGACAGACTCTAACTTCATCCACCTCACTACAAATAACTCCATTTCATTTCTTTTTATGGCTGAGTAATATTCCATTGTATGTATGTGCCTCATCTTCTTTATCCATTCATCCGATGATGAAGATAAAAACAAAAATAAACAAATGGGACCTAATGAAACTTAAAAGCTTTTGCACAGCAAAGGAAACCATAAACAAGACCAAAAGACAACCCTCAGAATGGGAGAAAATATTTGCAAATGAAGCAACTGACAAAGGATTAATCTCCAAAATTTACAAGCAGCTCATGCAGCTCAATAACAAAAAAACAAACAACCCAATCCAAAAATGGGCAGAAGACCTAAATAGACATTTCTCCAAAGAAGATATACAGATCGTTTCTTTCTTTATTGATATGAAATGAGTCCCAATTTTACTGTTTACTTGGCAATAGGTATGTGTTAAAATGGCCCTGGAAATCCACTTTGATGACTAACATTTCCATGTGAAAAGCCTTAGGTGTTTGACAGAACATAGTCAATCAGTTGGTTGCATCATTTTCATAAGTTCTTTTTAAATTATTCATGTTTTTGCAACAATGTAATAATCTAAATTTAAGCCTTTCCCATGGAGCTCAACTGAAGACTCTGGTCTTAAGAATTATTTTAAAAATTTTCTCTTTCTGACCTTATACAAATTAAACTATTGAAAATTTCTTTACTCATTTATAAAACAGCATTATTATTCCTTGGGCTGACATATTCACAGGGTTAATGGTGTCCCCGCCATTCTGCCAGATGGTGGTCCTAGGACCTGATTCTTTAGATTTGAGTTCTGTCTTCACATACTTCTTTCCACTTGTTGATGAAGATTGACAAATTCTTAATTTTAATTACCATTATTCTGTCCAGAATTTAATAGTACTTGTCTCATAATCATTGTTCTCCATTGTTTGGTAATTTTTGTAAGAGATCATTTTTTTTCCCTCTCAGGAATCTGAAATGTTTTATTTTAAGGACATAAAGCTTCCTTTGAATCTCTCCTTTTGGTTATATCCTTTCAGAGTATTTTTCAAATTCAACTGTTTTGTTATGGGTGTAATTACCTATTCTCTTAAAGACTAAACATCACACTGGTTTGTGGGACAATTGAGTCAATTATATGAATTGTTTATCTTTATTTTATATTTTATGTGATGTAGCCAAAGTCTCATGTCTCCTCAAGTCGTGGACTGTATACCAGTGAATCACATTTCAGATGAACTAAGTGATTTTACTATTTCTGGTGGCAAAACAAAATCTATGTTCCATTTCTGAGAGAATGTACAGCTTTTTTATATCTGGTCCTCCCCCATATCTCCTCTCCTCTGCCAGATATCAATGTAGTTTCATTAACCTGGTGCTTACTGAGACATTTACAGCTTTGGGAAGGCCAGGTCTTGTGCTTCTAATATGCTTTCTCATTAATTCTTCCTTTTGATATTCACAAATCTATGTGGGGTTGTCAACATAGATACTATTATTCTTTCTATTTTCAGATGAGGAAATGGAGGCTTCAAGTTATGGCATAATTTATCAAATAGTAACAAATAAGTAAGGAAAATATATGCACTAGAGCCTGTATCTTTGATTCCTGGTCTAGGACCTGCTTTTCCATAATTAACAGATTCTAATCAAATAGCAAAACAGAAACTATAAGTAAATTTTAAAAATTAACTAAAACAGTAACACCTTAATTGGAATGCAAAGGCGGACAACAATTGCAACAATAAAGTTAAGAGTTTTAAAGTTCTTTCAGTAAATTGCCTGATTACATTTGATAACTCCTTTCAGATAAATACATCTTATTTTTCTCTTCTACTTAAGTGCCTCTCTCACTTAGTCTCACAAACAACATATTCTGTTCATAAAAATATAGCTAGAAATACTTCTTCTTGTGATTTCCTCCTTCCTCTCTCATGTTTCCTTTTTTTTTTTTTTTTTAATGATTATGGCAACATTGACAGCTGTGCTCATTGCAATCTATGGCTGGCTATACCTTTAAGTACCTAGTCTGGAAATCATTTTGTCCCTCTAGATTTGAAAAATTACACCCCTGTTTCACAGTTCAAGATACTCTGAGACAGAGCTGTGCTGTCTGCAAGAATATTAGTTTTGAGAATAGGACTGGTGTTTGTACCACACACTCTGCTCTCTTGCCAGCAATAATCAAAGTGAGCTTGTATTTCTTTAATGACAAAGCCTCCCAGTGTGTTAATTTTGTTCTCTGTAACACTACATCTTGTCAGAGGAGTGAGAGAAATGGGAAAACATACATTAATATCACTGTCAGGCAAGTGGTACATTTTTCTGTGTAATCCATATCTGGAAGGTGAGGGTCTTTGGCTCTCCTTCTCTCAGAGGGTTTTGGGGTTCTGAGAAAGCTGTGGATGCATGCTTTCCATTATATCCAAGGGAAGAACTTTTCCCACATGACTGCTTACTCTGGCCCCAAAGAAATTGTTTCTCTGCAATGAGAAATCAGTCTCCCGTGGAGTATCACCTTGCCACTGTCCCCTAAATATATATTACCCCATGGCACAGAGGGGAGAGGAGAGGATTTCTCATCTGATAGATCTGACTCTGACTGGTTCTATGATGGAGGAACATTCACTCCAAACTCAGTACCTTCACTCTGAAATAATGACATTGATACTTAGTTCAGTAAGTTATTCATAGGATTAAGAAAAATAAGGAATTTGCTTTGCAGTCACAATATTTCCCCTCTCTTCTTTTCAGACCTGCTGCTGATTTGCGAAGCAACAAAGTAACAACTTAGCTCAGAGGTGATCATGCAATGAATTTCTAGGTATTTGAAAGTGTGGCTGAAGTGGGATCTGAGGCCTGGATTGTCATCCCAGGGTAGTTCCTGAAATGTCTGTCTACTCATATTGGTTATTTCAAAACTAGGGACTCTCTCAGGCTAACCTGTAAATCTTTCAAGTTCTCTTGCCACTAAGGTCATGTGTGTTGCCAATTGATTTAATGTAACATTTCCCAGGGTTTTGCAGGCAGCCTTCTTTTGCCTCTTATTCTTAGGCAATTACTGAATCTTCCAAGCTTACATTTTAGCATTGGACTTCTTTCTCCGATGGCCATGCTTAACTGATGGTGGTTGGTTCTAGAAATCGTTATTATTCCTTTGAATGAGCAACTGCTTCCCAAATAGGTTGCTAAAGAGGAACTGTCACTTTCCTTTCCTCTTTCCTTTCTGATCACAGAAACCACTACAGCCTGTCAGCATGCCCATCATGACTGCAAACCAGCTCAGCTGAGGGGAGCACTTGCGGGAAGTTCTCAGGGCCTGGGTGTTTGGTTTGCCTCTTCCTGTTTGCCTTGTATCTTTAAATAATGTGGTTGCTTCACAACCACTTGTTTTTTGAGTAGGGAACAAGGCATATTTTTCTAGCAGATAAAGTGACTTCCCACCATTCACTCTTTGTTATTTCCCCTTTCTGAAAGGCGGTCTGATGAATTCAAGCCAGTGTATAATACACGCTTTCCTGTTTTCTGCTCTTTCTCCATTGGGCTTGTCAGTCAGTCATGGGCTTCATTCTACGGAGGACGTGGTCATCATGAGAAGGATATCTTAGATAATTTGTGTGCATTATCCTTCTCAGAGGGTATATGTTCTAGCTCTGTACTGGAATCAGGTGCCAGTGGCAGTTAATAATACTCAAGATGCTATATATCCAAGTTATGCATTGGGAAGCCAGTTGTTGATAAAAGGAGAGTAACAGAAATCCAGTACTGTATCACAGCTTCATGAGATGTCATATCATATACATTTGTAGTAACTCACTGATGAATTGTGTGGTTGGTGAGACAGTAATCAAGAGCTTAAACTGACTTTGGAAGAAAATAGGGACAATAGTGTGTTTAGGATCTAGACTGTTTGGAGTAAATGCTCCTTGACCATTCATCATTCCTGATACCACATCCTACATCAAAAATTTCTCTTTATATCACTACTCTCATATTCTTTGTTAAAGGCTCAGGATTCAGCCAGCTTCATACCTCAGTTTAGCTTTACCCTTTTCCTAGCAAATTTGGACCCCCTTTTTCCTGTAGAGACCTGCTAATATCCAGCAGTTGCAGGGGAGGAGATTGATGTTGGCCATCTGTCTCATGGCCAGTGACGTTGAGAAGAAGTAGTTGTCTGAGTAGAAACTAAGAACATAAATTTTTCTTCTGTGCTGTATTCATGATGACAAATTTCCTCAAAATTTTATCACAGAGAATTTCTACTTAGCTTTAATTTAACTCTAAATGAACTGGAAATAATGAATTCAGGCCATAGGTTTTTTTTCTGTTATGTGCTGTATGATGCCAGGAAGAGCCACCCTGCATAAGAAAACTTTGCTTATATGTGGGAGCTTAGAAGATCTTCTAACTAAGTATATCAAATAACAGCCTACCTAGTTTGCCATAATAGTCATCATTTAATTTATTCGGAAAACTTTTTCTTTAAGTAAAGCATTTCTGACCAAATATGCAAATATTTTATTATAAATTAACCTCTATTTGGGGACACAGGTGAGAATAGAACTTGATACATATTGGGTAGTGACTAGGAGAAGCATACTAAGTACAAAGATGGGAGGTATTGGGTGTATAAATTTTGCTTACTACATATATTTCCCAAGGGCCTGTTCCCTTGACATATCTTAGCAAGATAAATACAATGTGGTAGTCATCCCTGTTGGCGGATCATGAGTCAGCTACTAACCATGAACCTTCTTAAGTCAGTTCTTGACTACAGTGAACAGAGAAAACTAATCCCCAAACCTCTTCAGAGGCACCATCTACCTCTCTTTTTACCACCTCTTGTATAAAGAAGCCATATTAACCAAGTAGGATCATCTCCTCTTGCTTTTCTGAGAGTCTCTTCAGCTAGGAGGAAAATAGTTTGGGCCCTTGGATCAGCCAGAGTATATTCTAAGCTTTGAGAACCAGATGTTCACAATTTTGAAAAGACATCACTCTGTAATGGTATCAAATGGTGTCAGGAGAAGTGGAAAGGCCTACAGGAACGAGTAAGAGGTAAAGTAACATGTGTCAGCCAGGTATCAACTCTTAGACTGAATGCTCTATAGCCCCCAGAAATTTCCCACTTCTTGCCTTAAGAGGCAACAAAATGCACTGGGGAGAATGATCCCTACCATCTCCCATTGAGAATTTCACAAAAACCACAGTAGGTGGTATGAAGAAGTTGTAAGAGTTTATCTACAACTGGAAGGAACATAAACTTCAGCAAAGACAACAGTTATTGTGACTTTATTCTTCCTCCTAATATGACAACAGCACAGGATGTAAGCCTTCACCTATGGGATGGGGTAGAAATGGGATGATAGCTCAGAAGGACTTATCACCATACAATAAAAACAACAACGTTTATTTAATAACCCAAAGAGATCTTTCTAATATGCATTCTTACATGGTACTGGGCATGGGGAGAGCTAAATAAGAAATTAAAGATTCCTCCCTGACTTTAAGTTGCTTATTGCTTACCTGGGAATTTGAAATCTATATATAGGATATAGTTTATAGAATAATAACAAGCAAAGTATTAAAACAAAAGATTGGGCTTCCCTGGTGGCACAGTGGTTGAGAATCTGCCTGCCAATGCAGGGAACACGGGTTCGAGCCCTGGTCTGGGAAGATCCCACATGCCGCGGAGCAACTGGGCCCGTGAGCCACAACTACTGAGCCTGCGCGTCTGGAGCCTGTGCTCCGCAACAAGAGAGGCCGTGGTAGTGAGAGGCCCGCGCACCGCGATGAAGAGTGGCCCCCGCTTGCTGCAACTAGAGAAAGCCCTCGCACAGAAACGAAGACCCAACACAGCTAAAATAAATAAATAAATAAATAAATAAATTTTTAAAAAGGGGTATATTTATTTTAAAAAAAACAAAAAAACCCCCAAAAGATTATTAACGCTTCAATAAAAGCAACAAAAGATGTGAGAAAGCAAACATTGTTTTATTGAATATTTTTTAGCATCTCCCACAATGGTAAAGGAAGTAGGAAGTAGGAAAGGAGTGAAAAGAATATAAGAATGAACGAAAAGAAAGGCAAATTTTAAGTGCTCTTTATTCCTCTCTTGAACTGATTTTTGGGCCTTAAAAGGAAACTTTCTCTAGCTTCACGGAGCCCAGATTGCCCTTCCTTCTCTTCTTCAGTCATCAAAATTAACTTATTCTATAAGATCTTTATTAAGTCCCATCTTTTCCATGAAGCCTGAGTTTGTCATTCCAACGCAACAGAGATATTTTTTTCTGAAGTTCTTTTTCATTTGTCATTTTTCCTATTCTGACTTGAACACCAGTTTTGAATGGTATGTATCAAGCCTCTGAATGGAGGAACATGGAAGGATGTCTAAGATGAAAGAGAAGCTCAAAGCCATATGAGCCATTAATAAAGCCATTGGGGTTTGAGATATTTGTGAAGACAAGACCAAGAGGGAGTATAATCATTTATTCAAAGAGTTGATGGGTTGTCATGTAGAAAAAAAATTCTCCTCTGTTTTCCCTGAGCACTAGAAACTAGGACTAATAAGTCAAAAATACTGGGAAAAGATTTCAATTTGACAGAAGAAGGAAAAAAATTTACTGGCTAGAAGATCCCAAAATAGAACATAGAGTAGTGGCCTCCTCATTTGCAATACTCAGGACAAGCAAAGTTATCATCCATTAGAGACACTCTGTTCAGAGGGTTCTTAAACTGGTCTCTAGGATGGACAAGGTTAGATTATTTTAATGATTCCTTCTAAATTTAAGACTCTATTATGTTAAACCTATAGCATAAATTATATTTTATAAAAGTAATCCACATTTATGCTAAAAAATTAAACTACTGATAAGAACAAAGAAAACAAAATAATCATTTGTATAAATCATTCAGACTTAAACCCACTTACACTTCATATAAATCTTTCCAGAATTTTACTTATAAATAAATTTCTTCAAGAATGGATTCATATTCCATATACTATTCTCCAGTCTGATCTTCCAATTCATCAGTATATCATGGCATTTTTCTATTTCAAAAGATTAGGTATGTCATTTTAATAGTTTTATTGTATATTAATCAATTTCTTATTGTTAAACATTAAGGTTATCTCCTATCTTTCATTAATGTAAATAATGGCACAGTGAAAGTCTTTATACATATGTCTTTTAAAATTTGTCCAATTATTTCTTTAGAATATCTTTAATAAGTAAAGCTTTTAGAATAATTTTATGTGCATCCTTAATATATAAGATATAAAGAGATACTGCCTTCCAGAGAAGTGAGACAAATTCCAACACACTATAGCTGTATATGAGAGAGCCTGCTTACCAAAAACCTTGCCAAAACTGAATACTATCCTTATTTTTGAACTTTGCCAATTTGACCTGTAAAAAATTATATCTTGTTTTAATTTGTTTTCCATTCATTGATATTAAGATTGAGCATTTTTTCATGCACTTACAAGTCATTTATAATTACTCCTCTGTGAATTGTCTATTTATACCCTTTGCTCATTTTTCTCCTGGAGCATTCTTATTGATTTATGACAACTGTATATTAATGATATTAGCCCTTTTTATTTATGTTGCTTGTATTATTTTTCATTTTGTTATTTGCCTTTTACATATATATTTCTTCCTGGAGAAATTTTACATTTTTATTTGTTTGAACATCTTGGTATTTTCTTTGATAATTTCTGGTTTCACACCATGATTGGAAAGTTCTTTTCACCTAAAGGTGTGAATATTAATTTTTAAAGGCAAGATCTGTGTGATTTACTTCTTTGTATGCCCTAAAATGACCCACACAGTTCTAGACTTATGTTCATTTATTGAGGAGAGGGTCACTGATAAAAATATATGTATAGTTCAGGCAGATGAATAGACCTTTTCCATTTGCTCTTTCTAATAAGAGCCCTTTTTATTGTATATATATCTTTTATATTTACCTTCTAAGATATAGGTTTAGATAGGCTTATGAAATAAATCTTCCTAAGAAATTTTGCATTGTTTGAAGAAAAGGGCTTTTTCCAAGCTAGTTTTATTATTAGGATGAATTGTTCATATTTGTGTGTGTGTGTTGGTGTTCCTATATAAGCATATGCACACAAATACACAGAGTTATACAACTTAAACTTATAATTGTTTTCTCAATGGTACTTCTAAGGTCTTTGGATTTCTAAGAACATTGCAAGTTCATTTGTGGTAATCATCTTCATTGATTCCCCTATAATACATAGGCTTTATCAGTATATGTAGATAGTCACTTGCATTATTAATAAATATCACTGAAATTGTTAATAACAAAGTAATTTATTAAGCACCTTTTCTCTATAAGTTACTATGTAGGCCATCATGGACATAAAAAGGACAAATATATAACTTTCTGGAAGCAGAGGTGAAATATATTGAAGAGGGAAGTGGTTAGAGGGTATGAGGACACTGGAGTGGTCAGGGTAGGAGTGACGAAGACCTGAACCATACCACTGCCATGGCCATGGGAAAGGGGAGAGGAGACATCATATGCTGTGTTGCAAAAAGAGCAGTGTCAAGGCTATTAGGAAGTCAATTTCAAGGTAGAGGGAGTCACGGCCGTATGTAAGGGAAAAGAAAAATCATGCCATTGACAGAGAATAAGGGCCTTAAAAGGAAAGGAATAATGAAAAGTTAAATTTGATTTTTAATATATTCAATTGAATGAGAACAATGCACATTTGAGTAGAGGATGGTATGTGTTTGTTTGCCTGACTGTAAGTCGGACTTTTAGCATTTAGCATCACACAAGGAAGAACAAATTCTCTACAGTCCCTGAAAATTTATACGATATTTAAAAAACTTTACAAAAGTATTATGTATGAAAGTAGAATAGGAATTTTCTAAGAGGAATGAGAGAGAAATCACTTTCAGATTAAAGGTATAGCATGTACAAAGAAAATGATGAATGAAATAGTATGGCTATTCAAAGAGCTACAAGTAATTCAGTATTTATGAAATGAAAAGTAGGACTAAGAAAATTTTGAGAGATGCAACTTGATTTTCTGTTTTCCCTGCAAGAAACTGGAGGTCATGTGTTTAAGATGGCAGCCCTACAAGATGGAAGGAATCTGAGTTTTGAGTCATCAATTCACAGAAAGCTACAATAAAGAGCCTCTCAACACTTAAGTGAGGTATAACCATTTATTATGCTACACTATGAAAATTTTGGGTTTGCATGTTTCATCAGAGTTAAATACCAAACACAAGTACTCACCTCATAAAGTTATTTTAAATTTAAAAGTGATAACACATGCTAAATGTTTAGTATATTGACCAGTACCAGCACACAGTTCTCAATAATTACATAACAATTAATGACAATTATAATTATATAAATATTATAATAAATTGTCATATATATATATATATATATATATATATATATATATATATATATATATATATATATATATATTTGAATGACAGGACTGTTAGTAATCCCTCCTTGAACAACTGAGAAATGGAAAAGTAAATAAAATCCAGTATTCACTGCTCACTTTCTTCCCACAACCTGAATTAGGAATTCTTCCTTTGCTATCACACTTCACGAGGATTGCACTTATTTATTGATTTATATAGACTCCACACCAGTTAGACTATAATGCATTGAGGGTGGACATTGCATTTTATATCTTCATATCCCTAGACTCCAGCATAACGTCTGGTACAAAGGAACAGGTAATAAATATTTGTTAGGTTAGTAAGTGATTTATAAACATAGGGTGGTAGACTTAGACAAAAGCATAGAGATCAGCAACCAATTCAACTATTTTTAAAGATGAAGAAACTGAGTAGAGAGATGTTAAATAATTCACCCAAATGTCATCCAGCTGGTTAGCTGAAGAGCTTAGTATTGAATCCAGTTTTCTCAAAATGCAGTTCCCACTCTATTACTCACTTCCTCCTTTGAATTGGACAACAAAGGATATTTCAACAAAACAATGAGTGAGATTTTGCTCACTTTGAAGGTTTATTTGTGCCACTGAGTCTTCCCAGCAACAACCCTTAAATTTCACAAATTTGCAGGAAGAGGAAGGGACAGCTTACTGAACACCATAGACAGAAGTTGAGCATGGAACTTATCTTGAAGTTTGGCAGCCTTGAATATGTCCTTGCAATGGGGCATCAAGGAGACACTTATAAAACCACATTAAGATTCTCTCTTTTTTTGAGGGTGTTGGCTTCTGCCTGGGGTTAAGAGGAATAAAATAGCTTCCAGGAGAGATTTTTTTGGCTAATAAAACTTTAGAACCCCAAACCAAAATTTGCCACAGGGAGAAGGGCTGAGATAGTTTTGTTAGTGTAGAGCTGTGGCAAGAGGCTTTGAAGAAAAGAAAAATAATTAAAAAATGACAATCCTCCACATTTACTACCAAACCTTACTGATTTCAAATCTACTGAATGAGAGTGAAATTTAAGAAGCATCTGGAACACTGGGGAGATACAAGGGAAGTAAACCTGGGAACACACATGGTGGGGACAACAAGTAATTAGGTCATGATGTGTAATGTGTCCAAATAGACACAGCCTCAAAGGCAAACACAGACACACACTCTCAAATTCTCTTAATTTCAAAGCCAGAATCTTAGAGGTGAAAGTGAGAAATCTATTCTCCCTTCTCCACACACACATACACACATGTGCATGCAGGCACAAGAACACATATACATGTACACTGGCCAACAATTCAAGGGAAAGGGAGAAAAGATAAGGATATAAGCTGATCTTATTATGCTAAAGGTATGAAAGATCTTATAGTTGAGTGAATTATAAAAGTGAATAATGGGATTTTGAGAGGAAAGAGAAGGGTGACATTTATATAGCATTAATGCATTGTGACTCTTACTTTTAAAGACGTTCAAGTAGAAAAACATCTTGTGTTGTCGACACCAAAATCTGAAGCTTGTCGGTTAATACTAGAGTGAAGGATCAGATGTATAAGAATTACTCTATGAGAGAAATATACTTATGCCAGGGATTTAAGCTCCACCAAGAGAGAGTTCCAATATGTGTAGCCTCAGGTTTAAGCAATTGTCATATGTAAATACTTAATTTTACAAGAATATCAAATGTGGATTATTACCCAGTTTTATCTACTGTAATGGCTTGGTGTGTGGATCAAATAATATAGCATATGTAAACCTCATTGGAATCTCTAAATACTGCACAGATGCACGGCATAAAGCCAAAAACAGAATATTTACATTATAAACTCAGATCTCTATATTAACTTTGTCATCTCACCTCCCTATCCTTATTTCACTCTTTCTTTTTTTTTTACATCCAATTAATTTATCATAGAGTTAGAACTATAATTCAAAATAAAGGCGTGTGATTTTTCTCAGCTTTGTGCTGGTCAAAATCATATCTGAAGCATTGAGTCAGGTTCTTAGAGTGTCATTTTAAAACATATTGTTACCACTAGCAACGAGAATAGTGAAAAATGTAATCTTTTAGTCAGAATAAGAAAAAAACTATCTTTGATTATTTAAATAACTTATATGAAAGAGAATTTCAGGGGGAAAACCAGTGTTTAACAACTTATTGACCAGAGACGTCTTAATACGTCTTTTGTTACCTGAACGTTATTGACTGGAGATGTTTCAATATTCACTTACATAACAAATCGCCAGCCACAGGCTTTAGTTTCTGCAAAAATCCCCCAGTCAGTAATGTGTTAAGAAGAAGAATTATTGTCTGACTGGAAAGACTTTAGAGGATGTTTCTTCCCCAAGTCCTGACTTCTTTTTAGTTTTTAGCAATTTTTGAATTCTACACTTATTTGCAGTTAAGATGCTTGTCTATACAAAAGACCTTAATTGAGAAGCTTGTTATTGGACTTATTAAACTCATGGTGAATCAAAACCATATCTTGGTAAAGACAACTTTGCAAGAGTGAAGAAGGAAAATAACAAATGTAGAGGATGTGCCATGTCAATTTAAAACAATAAAATAGAAATTGGGTGGGTCAATGAAGTTTCTATCTGAAGTAGCAGTGAATCTTAGTCATGAAGATGGCTCTCACTGACTACATATGGGCAGAGTGTTTCAGTGAAATTCAAAGCAGTAGTAGCAGCAGCAGCAGCAGCAGCAGCAGTAGTAGTAGTAGTAGTAGTAGTAATAGTAGTAATAGTAATAATAATAGAGAGGACTAACCAATGAAAAGAATCTCATAACCTCAGCTTCAGAGCTCATACTCTATTTTCACTTCTACTTTAAATTTAGCTTAATTATCTGAGGATGGAGACTCTATTTTGGGCTTCAAATTTCACAGAGGTATATAACCCTACCTATAGAAATAGATCAGGAATGTTTTCCAGACTACCGGATTCTTTCCTTTCTCAGAAGACCAATCATTTGTCTATGTTTTATCATGTCTATGTCCTACAAGGA
This sequence comes from Eubalaena glacialis, assembly GCF_028564815.1. Lineage (NCBI taxonomy): Eukaryota > Metazoa > Chordata > Mammalia > Artiodactyla > Balaenidae > Eubalaena > Eubalaena glacialis. The sequence goes on from NC_083730.1 coordinate 30,422,234, forward strand.
CTATGTAGAACATAGAGAAATTGAAATAGATTGTGGTTCCTTTAAAAATAGAGTGCTCTGATCTAGAGTGTCGCAACACCCAGGGAGTTTTAAATGTAGGACTTTCTAAAATTTGAGGCCTTCATGGAAACAATTATTTTAGAACTTCTTCTTGGCCCTGGCATGGCTGTGTATGTATTTTATAACCACACTAATTCTTGGATTCCTTTTTGATGCTTTCTATGCATATTTGGATCTACTGCTATCTCAAAACTGCATTCATTTTTTTCTTTATTTTGTTCTTTGCTTCAGTTGTTGGCTCTGCTGACTTACAACTCTGAGTCTTAGTCATTTTTAGATTTATGTCATAAACTGTTCATTGGCACCCACTGTTTTTTTTCCTCTGGTACAGATAACTTTTAGTTGTATTCTCAAGGAGGGAAGAGACAGTGACAAAGCCATGACTAAAGATCCCAAATTCAAGCACTCAACCTGTCCAGTCACCTGGCATGACCACAGGCAGGTTTAAGAGAGATAACGCTGAAGGAAAATAGGGAACGAATCCATGGCTTATTACTATGTACCTTTGGTCCCAGACTTCATGAACTGGATTGGGTTGTGTCTGAAAGCTCAGTAGCAAGGACTAAATACAACCATCCTGGTCCCCTTCCTGAGCCTTGATGATTTAATGCTCCAACAATGAGAAGAAGCAGCAAACAAAATCCAGTGGAAAGCTCACCAAGGTATGTAAGGGTTTCTTCCCAAAGTATCAGCAGCTGGTTTAGCCATCCACTGCCTATCTTTTTTACCTTGGTCCTCTTACTAGTCTGGTTAGATATTGCAAATGCCAGGACCCTCACTACTGGGAGGCATCTCAGGAGAGTTTTATGTCAACCCTCAACATAATTCTGAGAAACAGATTTACAAAAAAAAAATGACCAAATGGCAGATTCCATATAGGGTACAGCACCTAATAATGCAAGAGTTTTTACCTTTCATGATGTCATAAGCTCCAGGGCCTGAATGGCACCTAGATGGAAAAATGTTGTTGGCCTTAAACTATGCTAGCATTTCTCCTTCCCAAAGTCGGACCTGAAATGTGGTCTTGAATTCCTACTAGTGAGTGGATTATACTTGTGTTATTAATTAAGACCAGATTCATGTTAACTGCAGTAGTTTAAACATGCTACCTACTGAAGACCCTGTACCATATTCACATGTTCTGTTTTATTTTGCTGGCCATATATTGTGAATATATTTGAATTTAACCAGAGAGCAAGGGAAATTTCAGATGAGAAGAGAGTGTCAAGAGAGTCAATATATAAATTAATGTTTTTGTAATCTGTAAAAACAATTTCTTTTGGAAAAGGAAATAAAAACTAAACCTCAGAATGTACAAGTGGGTGATTCATATATTCCACAGAGTGAAAACATTAAATTCTGAAAGCCTTTAGGCTGTGATTTTCTTGTCTCTCTCCTGTAACTTAAAATAGATGGAGGAAAACGACAGTAGAGAGAAGGAGGGAGGATTAAATGAATCAAGAGGGGAACTGTCAAAGCTGTTATAAAGTCTGCAGGAAGGCAATAACAGTAAGGAAAAGTAAAAAGGCTACAGTCATAAAGATGATGGCATTTGTGAAGCAGTGGAAAGAAATGTCAAGAGAGGTGCTTTCTAAATCTGAATAATATAGGACTTAGATATTTCACATACTAGATTACTTTATTGGTTCAACCAATCCACCTTGTACTAAATTTTGCATGTGCAAATAATTGGGTGTTTCAATAGAAAGCCCTTAAAGCCGTAGGTAATCCTTTTATATATTACTCTGTATCCATCAAGAAGTATTATTTTTTCAGATTGGGCTAGGTATGTTTCATGGTTTATCAAAATTTGATAATTCTCTAAGACTGTAGTTTCCTAGCCTAGTAGTGCTTTTGGATTTCTTAGGGAGTTGGGTTTTTTTAAAATATTAATTCCCAGGGGCAATCCAAAATCAACTGCATTCAAAATTCAGAATACTGGAAGTAAAATATCTAGGAATCTGTGACATGAAAACCTGCCACATTTGGGCCTATAATTCTGAAGCAATGTAAGGAAATTAACCTATTAATCATAATTTTCCAAAATTATAAAAAGACAAAAGTTGTATAAATAATTACTACTTTAATATTTAAGAAAAAAATGAGCACACCAAAGAATAACGACAGTTGACGGGGTCAATCCATGCATAATTTAGTCAGCTCTCCATATCCAAGGTTCCTCAGCATCCTCAAATTCAACCAACTATGGACTGTGTAGTATTGTAGTATTTACTATTGGAAAATATCCACATACAAGTGGACCCACACAGTCCCAAACCTGCATTGTCAAAGGGCCAACTGTATTTTGTTTTTTTATTGTTTGTTTGTCTGATATTTAGGAGTAAATTATCATTAGACTAGTTTTGGGTAGTATAAGTTTCCAAGTATCCTTTGAGAAAAGACAATAGGAAATGGATTAAAAGAGGATAAAAATAGAACCCATAAGTTAAAATGAAAAGTTAAGAGAAGCACCACTAGACTAGAAACCAGAAGAACTAGGTTCAATGTCATCTTTAAACTGGAAACAAGCTCAGCTTCATCTTTTGTAAAGTAAGGCAATTGAAGTTTTAAAAAAACTAAGTCTTCAAATTTTAACATTTCATAATTCCTTGATTCTAGAGACTGTTGTATTTTAGAGAGAGCACATGTTGAAATAACTTAATTAGATATATGAGTATACTTTAAATATCTTTTTAATTATCTTAACTTTATCAGTAATTAACAGCACCTTGTTTCAGTTATAAAAAGTGGCATTTCTTTATATTCCAACAAACTTTTAACTCAAAGCCCATAAGAGAGGCTAATAAATTTTTTAGTTGAAAGTCCTTTAGAAGAAGCAAAACTGTCACTGTTTGCAGGTGACATGATACTATACAAAGAAAATCTTAAAGATGCCACAAGAAAACTAAGAACTCATCAATGAATTTGGTAAAGTTGCAGGATTCGAAATTAACATACAGAAATATGCTGCATTTCTATACACTAACAATGATCTATTAGCAAAATTAAGGCAATAATCACATTTACCATCACATCAAAAAGAATAAAATACCTAGGAATAAACCTACCTAAGGAGGTAAAAGACCTGTACTCAATAAACTATAAGAAATTGATGAAAGAAATTGAAGACAACACCAACAAATGGAAAGATATACCATGCTCATAGATTGGAATAATTGTTAAATGATCATACTACCCAAAGCAATCTACAAATTCAGTTCAATCCCTGTCAAGATACCAATGGCATTTTTCAAAGAACTAAAACAAAAAATTTGAAAATTTGCGTGGAAACACAAAGGACCCCAAATACCCAAAACAATCTTGAGGAAAAAGAATAGATCTTGAGGACTCATGCTCCCTGATTTCAGACTATACTACAAAGGTACAGTAATCAAACAGTATGGTACTGGCACAAAAACAGACACTTAGATCAATGGAACAGAATAGAAAGCCTAGAAACAAACCCATGCACTTATGGTCAATTAATCTATGACAAAGGAGGCAAGAATATACAATGGAGAAAAGACAGTCTCTTCAATAAGTGGTGCTGGGAAAACTGGACAGCTTTATGTAAAAGAATGAAATTAGAATATTCTCTAACACCATGTACAAAAACTAACTCAAAATGGATTAAAGACCTAAAGGTAAGACTGGATATCACAAAACTCCTAGAGGAAAACATAGGCAGAACACTCTTTGACATAAATAGCTGCAGTATTTTTTTGATCCATCTCCTAAAACAAAGGAAACAAAAGCAAAAATAAACAAATGAGACCCAATTAAATTTAAAAGCTTTTGTATAGGAAAGGAAACCATCAACGAATGAAGAGACAACACGCTGAATGTTGTATGTACTGTTGTTTTATGTTTTGCAAATATTTTGCAAAAAATATTTGCAAATGATATAACAGATGAGACTAATATCAAAAATATATAAACAGATCATACAACTCAACATCAAAAAAACAAAAAACCCAATTTAAAAATGGGCAGAAGAACTGAATAAATATTTTTCCAAAGAGGAAATGCAGATAACCAACAGCCACATGAAAAGATGTTCAACATTACTAATCATCTGGGAATTACAAATTAAAACCACAATGTGATATTACCTCACACATGTCAAAATGGCTATCATCAAAAAGTACACGAATAGCAAATGTTGGCGAGGATGTAGAGAAAGGGAAATCCTTGTACACTGCTGGTGGGAATGTAAGTTGTGCGGCCACTGTGGAATACAATATGAAGTTTGCTCCAAAAACTAAAAATTGAACTACTATATGATCCAGCAATTCCACTCCTGGGTAAATATCTGAAAAAAATAAAAACAGTAATTGAAAAAAATACATGCACCCCAATGTTCATAGCAGCATTATTTACAATTGCCAAGGTATAGAAGCAACTTAAGTGTCCATCAACAGACGAATGGATAAAGAGGATGTGATCTATCTATCTATCTATCTATCTATCTATCTATCTATCTATCATCTATCTATCTATCTATCTATCTATCTATCTATCTATCTATCTATCTATCTATCTATCTATCAACACACACACATGCACACACACACACACAATGGACTATTACTCAGCCATAAAAAGGAATGAAATTTTGCCTTTTTCAGCAACATGGATGGACTTGGAGGGCACTATGCAAAGTGAAATAAGTTAGACAGTGAAAGACAAATACTGTATGATAACACTTATATGTGGAATCTAAACAAGTACAACAAACTACTGAAAAAAAGAAGCAGACTCACAGATATAGAGAACCTCCTAGTGGTTAGCAGTGGGGAAAGGAAGGGGGAGGGGCAATATAGGACTAGGGGATTAAGAGGTACAAACTATTAGGTATAAAATAAGCTACATGAAGAATATAGCCAATATTTTATCATAACTATAAATGGAATATAACCTTTAAAAATTGTGAATCACCACATTGTACACCTGTAATTTATATAATATTATACACAACTATACTTCAAGAAAAAAAATTTTTTAATGTAATTGTCAGGTAATAAAAATAGAGACTATTTTTTAAAAATAAAATAAAAAGAGTAATTTTTTTTTTAAAGTCCTTTGAAGATTCTACCCTCAATTTTCTGGATATTCATGTTTTTTGCTACACTTTATTAACATTTGTATTATTTATTGCTAGATGATAGTAATAAATATAATGTCACCTATTTTATTGTGTTTGTTCATTCATTCACACATTGATTTGACAATGTTGAAAGAGTATCTAAATGTGCCATAACTGTGCTTAGAATGAAGAATATAATAGGGAGTAAAATCAAGTGTGGTCTCCATTCTTTCAGAGTTTTATGGGCTAGTGGGTAAAGAAACATTCATCACATGATTTTAGAATCAAAATTAATTTCCAATTGTGATAGACATTCTGAAGGGGAAGAGGAATTTATGCTGATAATTAAGAATCAAGTGTGTCTTCTGATGAGTAAAACGGAACTAGGCAAAGACAGAGAAGAAAATTTAAACCTGAGGAACCTGTGTGTATAAAAGTCCAATTGTTGAAGGTAATGTGGAAAGTATGAGTGACAGAAAAAGTCTTGAGGACTGAAAAAAGGATGAGGACCAGGGAACAATATGTTTTAGGATCAAGTTTGAACTGTAGTTAGAGGAGTCACCATGAAGACCCTGAAGGCTGTCTGTGGTAGTCAGTGCTATTCACCAGTCAGTACTATTTCATGGAAGGATGATATCTCCCTGCCCTTTGGTGTTAAGTGAGGCCCTTTGACCTCTTCTGATTTTAGACATTCTAACAAGTGTGTAGTAGTCTGATACTGTGATTTTAATTTGCGTTTCCCTAATAAGTAATGATATTGAATATTTTTCATGTTTTTATTTCTCATCCTTATATCTTGTATCCTCTTTGGTAAAGTGTCTGTTCATATCTTTTGCCTTTTCTTTTTTTTTAATTGTGTTGTTTGATTTCCTTCTCCTCCTTCTCTCTGTCTCCTCCTCCTCCTCGTCTTCCTCTTCCTCCTCCTCTTCCTCCTCCTTCTTCTTCTCCTTCTCCTTCTCCTTCTCCTTCTCCTTCTCCTCCTCCTTCTTCTTCTTCTTCTTCTTCTCCTTCTCCTTCTCCTTCTCCTCCTCCTCCTCCTCCTCCTCCTCCTTCTTCTTCTTCTTCTTCCTCCTCCTCCTCTTCTTCTTCTTCTTCTTCTTCTTCTTCTTCTTCTTCTTCTTCTTCTTCTTCTTCTTCTTCTTCTTCTTCATGGCAAGAACTTCTTATATATTCTGGATACTAATCCTTTAACAGATGTGTTTTACAAATATTGTCTCCTAGTCTGTGGTTTGTCTTCATTTTCAAAATTATGTTTTTTGACAATCCAAAGCTAATAATTTTGATGAATCATTCACCAAGCTGTTATGTTAAGACCCCATTTATAATAGAGCTGAAGAGATAAAATACCCAGGTATATATTTAATAAGAAATGTGTAATATCTGTATGAGGAAATGTTTATTTTGAAAAGAGACACAAGTAGACTTGAATAAATAGGAAGGCATTCCATGTTGAATAAAAATACTTTTTTTGATGCTAGATATGCTGATTCTAAAGATCATAGGGAAAAATAAATAAGCAAAACTAGCCAGGAACATCTTGAAGATGTACAATGTTGATGTTCAGTCTCACTATATATTAAGATATACTGTCAACTCTCTATTTAAAACACTGTGGCACCAGAACAAGAAAGCTAGCCCCATTAGTGGAATGGAGTAGAATACCCAAAGAATTAACCCATGTATACATAGAACTTAGGTATAAGATAATGATGACATATCAAATAATTGGGGAAAAATTGATATTTTAATAAATGGTTTTATAGGTAAAAGATAGCCATAAAAATTTTGTTACATACTTTGCACCCACAGCTGGAAAATTTCAAATAGAGCTCAGATAAAAATATAAAAAATAAGAAAATAAATTATTTTATAAGCTGCAAGTATGAAAAGCCTTTTCTCACTTGATTCACACCAAGAAAAAATTAAAAAAAAACCAAAGAAATAATAAGGAATTACATGGCTAAATCACTATGATCAAGTCAAAATACAAATGGCAAATCAGAAAATATTTTAAAATTATATTAAAGAAAATCTCTCTAAAATAAAAAATGTTCTAAGAAACAGAGATGACAAACCCCAAAACCTAGTAGGAAAAAAAGATAGACAAAGGATATAAACGTAAAGTTCAAAAGAAACAAAAGTGGCCCTTAAATATATTTAAAAAATTTAATTTCAATTACATAGGAGAAATACAGAAGACTACTTGGAAATACTACTTCTCACCAATATAAATTAGAAAAACCAGTATTACTGGAGTCTCCACCTCATCCTCCCCTCCCAAAATAAAATAAACTGCTTTGACAAAGCTGTTATGAAACAGGCACTCTCACACATTCCTGGAAGGAATGTAAAATAATACAAATATTATTGTGGGGAGTTTCACAATATAAAACAAAATTACACATGTACTTTTCCTTTAACTTACTTAGTAATCCCATTTTTAGGAATCTATCCTGAAGATACACATCCACAAACATGAAAGAACATATGCACAAATTTATTCTCTGTTCAGCAGTATGGGTCTTTAAATGAACTTGGTACTGCTGCACAGTAGACTACCATGACATCTTAAAACATAATGAGAATTATCTCTGTGCTGGTTTGGACTGATCTTCAGTGTACATTGTTAAAGGAACAAATCAAGGCTCAGGAGAGTATTTATATGATAATTTAATTCATGTAAGCCAGTGACTCTAAACTGGGGTGATTTTGCCCTCCAGGGGATATTAGGCAATGTTTGGAGACATTTTTGGTTGTCATAATTGGGAAGGTGTTATTAGTATCTAGTGGGTACAGGTCATGGATGTTCAGAACAAACTGACACAACAAAGAATTAACAACTAATACATTTAGCAATCATATTTTTGTTTCCTCACTAAAAGAATCAGGGTTTTTTGGTAAATGGTTCATACTAGATCTGATAAAGGAAAATTGTAAGTTGAGTCTAGAATATCTTCTTGTGCTAAACGTCAAAGCTGTACCCAGAATCTAGAAAAAGCATGTCAGGAGACTTGAGAAGTTAGCTAGCAGGGGCTTCCACTGGCCAATATGGGCAAATTTGAACATAAAGAGTTGCATAAAAAGAATGTCTTTAATTGACTGTACAACACTGAATATAGGTTTCACTTATTTAGTGACAAGTCAGAGATAGAGAAGAAAGAGAGAAATTGTAAAGCGAAAAAAAGCACATTTTGTCACCATTAGTAATGATTACTAGACCAACTTTTTGCTAAAAATAAAAAATGAAAAAGCAATTGAAAGAAAAGGATTAAGTATTTATTAGCCTATTTAAGAGAAATGGTAATTCATCCTTAGTTAATGTCAGCTTAGGTCACTATAGTCAGCTTAGGTCACTATAATAAAATATCATAAACTAGTGCCTTAAACAACAGAAGTTTATTTTCTCATTGTTCTGGGGGCTGAAAAACCAAATTCAGAGTGCCATCACAATTGATTTTTGTTGAAAGCTCTCCCATTGCATTGCAGACAGCTACCTGTCTTGCAGTGTGTTTACATGATCTCTGCATAAGTGGTGTCTTTTCTGATGAGGACACTAATCCCATCATGAAGATCCAACCTCATTACCACATCAAACCCTAGTTAACTCCCAAAGGCCACATCTCTAAATACCACCACATCAGAGAGTAAGGACTTTAACATATAAATTTTGGAGACACATTCAATCCATAACAGTTGATAAAGGAAGATTTTCTTTGCAGAAGGATACCAGTTAATAGAAATTGAAGAAACAATAGAATTAGAATATTACCTTTCAGCAAACTCCAAAGGAATAATTGATTCAGGCAAGAATCATCAATGGATGCTAAAATGATTAGGAGAAATTTTGTGGGAAATGGGAAATTTGCAAAGTGCCAAAGCTTCACCCCAACAATTATTTATTAGTTGCAAAAAAAGCATACCTTTTAAGATGATATATGGTGACTTCCTTCGACAAAATCATCAAACTTAGTATTGCCAATCATTGGCAATCTGATATATGCATATTGATGTGATATAACATTGTTCACAGCTTCATCTCTTAAGTAATTTTGCCAAAAATGTTTAATCTGACTTTAATCGAGCCTTTAGACCTAACCACAATTTTAAAGAAATGCAAATGATATAATAAGTTAGCAATACAATGAGGAAACAATCAGATAACTCTAGAATGTGGAACAGTTTGCAAGAAAATTGACCTACTGTCTTAGTAAGGAAAAAAGATTGTATACTGGTTTAAAAAGCAGTAAAAATCACATTTGGAGGACTACTGGGAAAATTTGAATATAGAAGTATTAGATCATTGTAAAATATTGTTGATTTCTTTAAGTGTAATATTGCTATTGTAGTCATGTGAAAGAATGTTCTTAATATTAGGAAATACACACTGAAGTATTGAAGAGAAGTATGACATCTGCAATTTCTTTCAAATGGTTTAATATATATACATATGTGCACACTTAAGTAAAGCAATATCACAAAATGTTATTTTTAATCTAGTTTTAAAGTTAATCATTGTCATTATTTTAAATTTTCTATATGCTTGAAAAATCAGAAATAAAATGAGAAAAAATACACCAGAAAGGTAATAAAATGGTGGGGGTGGTATGGGGTGTGAACTTCTGCTCAAGATAGAGCAGTATGCTTAATCTTTCTACCACTCAACTCCAAACACATAGGGATTGTGTGTATGGGTGTGTGTGTGTATGAAATAAAAAATGATAAAATCTCTGTGCAGGTATGAAAACTCTGAATGGTGAGAAGCAGTGATACCAAGAAGGCAGAGGCAAATATAAGCAGTGTGGTTCAAGACTTCTAAGATCATGTATAAATCATGGAAATCTGTATGTTAGAGTTATGGGCTGGGTTTATTCCTAGTTAGTGAACTGCTGTTGAAATAATTGTTACAACTGTTGTGGGTATGGTCATAAAAGCATCCCTTGCCTATGGATTAGGAGGAAAGAGGTGCATCTACAACAAACAAACAAGCAATAACAAACAGAAATCACAAAAAACATATAGAACAACAAACCAGAAAGAACAAAATGCAGAATAGTACTAAAAGTTCAGAAGGAGAGTGTAAAATACAAATATAAAATCTATTCTAGGGCTGTACAGACAAAAAGATGAAGGTAGCAGTGCTAAAGAAGAGTTATAGGCACTTTTTGAGAGACTCAATATGCAGAACATATCAGAGAAAATATTAAATATCTTGCAATAACGAAAGAGGGGATTATTATCTTTGTTAACAGAATAGTTTACTAAGAAAACAGGAACATAAAAAAAATAAAATGATTGTAAGCATCAGAAAATTATCATCTATATTAAAATAAAAATTAGAAACAATATCTTATAAAATGGTACAGCTGGAGAGAGAATTAGTGAATTAAATAGAACTGAATAAAAATTGTTAAAAATTTAAGAGGTAAGGAAGAAGATAAACTGAAAAGTTACAATATATATTTTATAAGAGATGGAGAGTGAGAGAGAGGTGGTGGTGGTGACAAGGGTGTAGCAGTGGGCAAGAGAGAAGAATAGAGAGATGACTGAATTTGAATAACTATATGAATGTTTAACAAAAAATTACAAAATAAAAGATAAATTTTAAAATATTTATACTCGGTTTCTGAAAAATATTAATGAGGTATTGACTTTTTAAAAAATATCTTTATTGGAGTATAATTGCTTTACAATGGTGTGTTAGTTTCTGCTTTATAAAAAAGTGAATCAGTTATACATATACATATATCCCTTCCCTCTTGCATCTCCCTCCCTCCCACCCTCCCTATCCCACCCCTCTAGGTGGTCACAAAGCACCAAGCTGATCTCCCTGTACTATGCGGCTGCTTCCCACTAGCTTTCTATTTTATATTTGGTAGTGTATATATGTCCATGCCACTTTCTTACTTCGTCCCAGCTTACTCTTCCCCCTCCGTGTGTCCTCAAGTCCACTCTCAACGTCTGCGTCTTTATTCCTGTCCTGCCCCAGTGTTCTTCAGAACATTTTTCTTTTTTTAGATTCCATATATATGTGTTAGCATACAGTATTTATTTTTCTCTTTCTGACTTACTTCACTCTGTATGACAGACTCTACGTCCATCCACCTCACTACAAATAACTGAATTTCGTGTCTTTTTATGACTGAGTAATATACCATTGTATATATGTGCCACATCTTCGGTATCCATTCATCTGTTGATGGACAATTAATTTGCTTCCAGGTCCTGGCTATTGTAAATAGAGCTGCAATGTAGATTGTGGTACATGACTCTTTTTGAATTATGGTTTTCTCAGGGTAATATGCCTAGTAGTGGGATTTCTGGGTCGTATGGTAGCTCTATCTTTACTTTCTTGAGGAACCTCCACACTGTTTTCCATAGTGGCTGTATCAATTTACATTCCCACCAACAGTGCAAGAGGGTTCCCTTTTCTCCACACCTTCTCCAACATTTATTGTCTGTAGGTTTTTTGATGATGCACATTCTGACCTGTGTGAGGTGATACCTGATTGTAGTTTTGATTTACATTTCTCTAATGATTAGTGATGTTGAGCATCCGTTCATGTGTTTGTTGGCAATCTGTATATCTTCTTTGGAGAAATGTCTATTTAGGTCTTCTGCCCACTTTTGGATTGGGTTGTTTCTTTTTTTATATTGAGTTGCATGAGCTGCTTGTAAATTTTAGAGATTAATCCTTTGTCAGTTGTTTCATTTGCAAATATTTTTTCCCATTCTGAGGGCTGTCTTTTCATCTTGTTTATGGTTTCCTTTGGTGTGCAAAAGCTTTTAAGTTTCATTACATCTCATTCATTTATTTTTGTTTATATTTCCATTTCTCCAGGAGGTGGGTCACAAAGGATCTTGCTGTGATTTATGTCATAGAGTGTTCTGCCTATGTTTTCCTCTAAGAGTTTGAGAGTGTCTGGCCTTACATTTAGGTCTTTAATCCATTTTAAGTTTATTTTTGTGTATGGTGTTAGGGAGTGTTCTAATTTAATTCTTTTACATGTAGCTGTCCTCTTTCCCCAGCACCACCTTGAAGAGACTGACTTTCCTCATTGTATATTTTTGCCTCCTTTATTAAAAATAAGGTGACCACATGTGCGTGGGTTTATCTCTGGGCTTTCTATCCTGTTTTATTGATCTATATTTCTCTTTTTATGCCAGTACCTTACTGTCTTGATTACAGTAGCTTTGTAGTATAGTCTGAAGTCACGGAGCCTGATTCCTCCAGTTCCATTTTTCTTTCTCAAGATTGTTTTGGCTATTCGGGGTCTTTTGTGTTTCCATACAAATTGTGAAATTTTTTGTTCTACTTCTGTGAAAAATAACGTTGGTAGTTTGATAGGGATTGCTTTGAATCTGTAGATTGCTTTGGGGAGTATAGTCATTTTCACAATGTTGATTCTTCCAGTCCGAGAACATGGTATATCTCTCCATCTGTTTGTATCATCTTTAATTTCTTTCATCAGTGTCTTAGAGTTTTCTGCATACAGGTTTTTGTCTCCTTAGGTAGGTTTATTCCTAGGTATTTTATTGTTTTTGTTGCAATGGTAAATGAGAGTGTTTCCTTAATATCTCTTTCAGATTTTTCATCTATAGTGTATAAAAATGCAAGAGATTTCTGTGCATTAATTTTGTATCCTGCTACTTTACCAAATTGGGTGATTAGCTCTAGGAGTTTTCTGGTGGCATCTTTAGGATTCTCTATGTATTTTATCATGTCATCTGCAAACAGTGACAGCTTTACTTCTTCTTTTCTGATTTGGATTCCATTTATTTCTTTTTCTTCTCTGATTGCTGTGGCTAAAACTTCCAAAACTCTGTTGAATAATAGTAGTGGGAGTGGGCAATCTTGTCTTATTCCTGATCTTAGAGGAAATAGTTTCAATTTTTCACCATTGAGAACAATGTTGGCTATGGGTTTGTCATACATGGCCTTTATTATGTTGCGGTAAGTTCCCTCTATGCCTACCTTCTGGAGGGCTTTTATCATAAATGGGTGTTGAATTTTGTTGAAAACTTTTTCTGCATCTATTGAGATGATCATATGGTCTTTCTCCTTCAGCTTTTAATATGGTTTATCACATTGATTGATTTTTGTATATTGAAGAATCCTTGCATTAGTGGGATAAACACCACTTGATCATGCTGTATGATTCTTTTACTGTACACTGGATTCTGTTTGCTAGTATTTTGTTGAGGATTTTTGCATCTATGTTCATCAGTGGTATTGTCCTGTAGTTTTCTTTCTTTGTGACATCTTTGTCTGGTTTTGGTATCAGGGTGATGGTGGCCTTGTAGAATGAGTTGGGGAGTGTTCCTCCCTCTGCTATATTTTGGAAGAATTTGAGAAGGATAGGTGTTAGCTCTTCTCTAAATGTTTCATAGAATTCGCCTGTGAAGCCATCTGGTCCTGGGCTTTTGTTTGTTGGAAAAGTTTTAATCACAGTCTCAATTTCAGGGCTTGTGATTGGTCTGTTTATATTTTCTATTTCTTCCTGGTTCAATCTAGGAAGGTTGTGCTTTTCTAAGAGTCTGTCTATTTCTTCCATGTGGTCCATTTTTTGACATATTGTTGCTTTTAGTAATCTCTCATGGTCCTTTGTATTTCTGCAGTGTCAGTAGTTACTTCACCTTTTTCATTTCTATTTCTGTTGATCTGAGTGTTCTCCCTTTTTTTCATGATGAGTCTGGCTAATGGTTTATCAATTTTGTTTATCTTCTCAAAGAACGAACTTTTAGTTTCATCGATCTTTGCTATTGTTCCCTTCATTTATTTTTCATCTATTTCTGATATGATCTTTATGATTTCTTTCCTTTTACTAACTTTGGGGTTGTTTTGTTCTTTTTTGTCTAATTCATTTATGTGTAAGATTAGGTTTTTTATTTGAGATGTTTCTTGTTTCTTGAGCTAGGATTGTATTGCTATAAACTTCCCTCTTAGAACTGCTTTTGCTGCATCCCATGGGTTTTGGGCCGTCATGTTTTCATTTTCATTTGTTTCTAGGTATTTTTGATTTCCTGTTTGATTTCTTCAGTGATCTCTTAGTTATTTTGTAGTGTATTGTTAAACCTCCATGTGTTTGTATTTTTTACAGATTTTTTTCCTGTAATTGATATCTAGTCTCATAGCGTTGTGGTCAGAAAAGATATGTGATACGATTTCAATTTTCTTAAATTTACCAAGGCCTGATTTGTGATCCAAGATATGATCTATCATGGAGAATGTTCCATGAACACTTGAGAAGAAAGTGTATTCTGTTGTTTTGTGATGGAATTTCCTATAAATAACAATTAAGTCCATCTTGTTTAATGTATCATTTAAAGCTTGTGTTTCCTTGTTTATTTTCATTTTTGATGATCTTTCCATTGGTGAAAGTGGGGTGTTAAAGTCCCCTACTATGATTGTGTTACTGTCAATTTCCCCTTTAATGGCTGTTAGCATTTGCCTTATATATTGAGGTGCTCCTATGTTGGGTGCGTAAATATTTACAATTGTTATATCTTCTTGATTGATCCCTTGGTCATTATGTAGTGTCCTTCTTTGTCTCTTGTAATAGTCTTTATTTTAATGTCTATTTTGTCTGATATGAGAATTGCTATGCCAGCTTTCTTGTGATTTCCATTTGCATGGAATATCTTTTTCCATCCCCTCACTTTCAGTCTGTATGTTTCCCTAGGTCTGAAGTGGGTCTCTTTTAGAGAGCATATATACAGGTCTTGTTTTTATATCTATTCAGCCAGTCTATGTCTTTTGGTGAGAGCATTTAATCCATTTACATTTAAGGTAATTATCGATATGTATGTTCCTATTACCATTTTCTTAATTATTTTGTGTTTGTTATTGTAGGTTTTTTCCTTCTCTTGTGTTTCCTGTCTAGAGAAGTTCCTTTAGCATTTGTTGTAAAGCTGGTTTACTGGTGCTGAATTCTCTTAGCTTTTGCTTGTCTGTAAGGGTTTTAATTTCTCTGTCAAATCTGAATGAGATCCTTGCTGGGTAGAGTAATATTGGTTGTAGGGGTTTTTCCCTTTCATCACTTTAAATATGTCTTGCCACTCACTTCTGGCTTGCAGATTTTCTGCTGAAAGATCAGCTGTTAACCTTATGGGGATTCCCTTGTATGTTACTTGCTGTTTTTCCCTTGCTTTTGTTTTTTTTTTTTTTAAAGATTTATTGATTGATTGCTATGTTGGGTCTTCGTTTGTGTGCTAGGGCTTTCTCTAGTTGCGGCAAGTGGGGGCCACTCTTCATCGCGGTGCGCAGGCCTCTCACTGTCGTGGCCACTCTTGTTGCGGAGCACAGGCTCCAGATGTGCAGGCTCAGTAGTTGTGGCTCACGGGCCTAGTTACTCCGCGGCATGTGGGATCTTCCCAGACCAGGGTTTAAACCCGTGTCCCCTGCATTAGCAGGCAGACTCTCAACCACTGCACCACCAGGGAAGCCCCTCCCTTGCTGCTTTTAATATGTTTTCTTTATATTTAATTTTTGATAGTTTGATTAATATGTTTCTTGGCATTTTTCTCCTTGGATTTATCCTGTATGGGAATCTCTGTGCTTCTTTGACTTGACTGACATTTCCTTTCCCATATTAGGGAAGTTTTCAACTATAATCTCTTCAAATATTTTCTCAGTCCCTTTCTTTTTCTCTTCTTATTCTGGGACCCCTATAATTCGAATGTTTATGTGTTTAATGTTGTCCCAGAGGTTTCTAAGACTGTCCTCCATTCTTTTCATTCTTTTTTCTTTATTCTACTTTGAAGTAGTTGTTTCCACTCTTTTATATTCCAGGTCACTTATCCGTTCTTCTGCCTCAGTTATTCTGCTATTGATCTCTTCTAGAGAATTTTTAATTTCATTTATTGTGTTGTTCATCATTGTTTGTTTGCTCTTTAGTTCTTCTGGGTCCTTGTTAAATATTCCTTTTATTTTCTCCATTCTATTTCCAAGATTTTGGATCATCTTTACTATCATTATTCTGAATTCTTTTTCAGGTAGACTACCTATTTCCTCTTCATTTTTGGTCTGGTGTGTTTTTACCTTCCTGTTTTATCTGCTGTGTGTTTCTCTGTCTTCTCATTTTGCTTAACTTACTGTGTTTGGGGTCTTCTTTTCTTAGTTTCCATTGTTTTTGGTATGTGCCCCCAGTGGCTAAGGTTGGTTCTGTGGGTTTTTTAGGTTTCTTGCTGGAGGGGACTAGTGCCTGTGTTCTGGTGGATGAGGCTGGATCTTATCTTTCTGGTATGCAGGACCGCATCCAGTGGTGTGTTTTCAGGTGTCTGTGACCTTATTATGATTTTAGGCAGTCTCTCTGCTAATGGGTGGGGTTGTGTTCCTGTCTTGCTAGTTGTGTGGCATAGGGTGTGCAGCACTGTAGCTTGCTGGTTGTTGAGTGGAGCTGGGTCTTAGCATTGAGGTGGAGATCTCTGGGAAAACTTTCGCTGTTTGATATTATGTGGGCCTGAGAGGTCCTTGTTGGACCAATGTCCTGAACTCGGCTCTCCCACCTCAGAGGCACAGGCCTGACACCTGGCCGGAGCACCAAAGCCCTGTCAGCCACACTGCTCAAAAAAAAAATGGAGAAAAAAAGAAAGAAAGAAAGAAAAGAAAAAGTAATAAAGTTATTAAAATAAAAAATTTTAAAAGGTATTAAAAATTAAAATTTAAAAAGTAATAAAAAAAAGAAAAAAGAAAGACAAAAGAGAGCAACCAAAGCAAAAACGCATCCACCAATGATAACAAGTGCTAAAAACTATATTAAAAACAAAGAAACAAACAAACAAAAAACCGACAGACAGAACCCTAGGACAAATGGTAAAAGCAAAACTATAGAGACAAATCACACAGAGAAGCATAAACATACACACTCACAAAAAGAGAAAAAGGATAAATATATATATATCTATATTCCCTTTGTCTTCTTTGTTCACACAGCTCCTGGTTTTCACCTTTGGATTGGCCCCGCCTCTGTGTGTGTGTTGCCTGAGGGCATCTGTTCCCGCCCAGGCTCTGACTCACTCAGGTGGGGGGAGGGAGGGGTACGGAATGTAGGTCGAGCCTGCAGGTCGAGCCTGCGGTGGCAGAGGCCATCGTTATGTTGCACCAGCCTGAGGCATGCCTTGTGTTCTCGCCGAGGGGTGTGGGGGGTGGGAAGGTGGGGGGGGGGAATGTTGTCCCTTTGTCACAGGACCCTGGAAGTGGCGGGCTGCACAGGCTCTGGGAGGGGAGGTTTGGTTAGTGACCTGTGCTTGCACACAGGCTTCCTGGTGGCTGCAGCAGCCTTAGCATTTCTTGTCTGTCTCTGGTATCTGTGCTGATAGCCACAGCTCGCGCCCTTTAGGCAGTGCTCTGAATCCCCTCCCCTTGCACAACCCAAAACAATGACCTCTTGCTTCTTAGATAGTTCCAGACTTTTTCCTGGACTCCCTCCTGGCTAGCTGTGGCACACTAGCCCCCTTCAGGCTGTGTTCATGCAGCCAACCCCAGTCCTTTCCCTGGGTTCTGACTTCTGAAGCCAGAGTCTCAGCTCCCAGCCCCCACCTGCACTGGCAGGTCATCAGACAAGCCTCTCAGGCTGGTGAGTGCTGGTCAGCTTCGATCCTGTTTGCAGGAATCTCTCTGCCTTGCCCTCTGCACCTCTGTTGCTGTGCTCTCCTTCGTGGCTCTGAAGCTCCCCCCACCCCCCACCCTCCACCGCACCGCCACACCCTATCTCTGCCAGTGAATGGGTTTCCTAGTGTCTGGAAACTTTTCCTCCTTCACAGCTCCCTCCCTGAGGTTCAGGTCCCATCCCTATTCTTTTGTCTCTGTTTTTTCTTTTTTCTTTTGCTCTACCCAGGTACGTGGGGAGTTTCTTTTCTTTTGGGAAGTCTAAGGTCTTCTGCCAGCGTTCAGTAGGTGTTCTGTTGGAGTTGTTCCACATGTAGATGTGTTTCTGATATATTTGTGGGGAGGAAGGTGATCTCCATGTCTTACTCCTCTGCCATCTTGAAGGTCTCCGAGATATTGAATTTTATTAAAGCCATTTTCTTGAGTCTACTTAGTGTCTCACATGGTTTTCTCTTATGTAGTAAAGTCATGGATTACATTCACTTATATTCTAAGTTAATATTTCCTTATACCCTTGAGAAAAACCTTACTTTGTCATTATACATCTCTTATACTTGATGATCTCAAATTGCTCATATTTTATCTCGCATTTTTGTCTCTTTATACCTAAATGAAATATTTTACATTTTCCACTTTTTTAAATACTTTCTTTCTCTAGCTTGAATATCTAATTGATACAAAGATTATAAAATAATGTAGCAGTTTTTTCATTTTTTCTTTAATCTGAAAAAATCTGTAAGAAATAGGAAATATTTGTTCTTTAGAGGTTTGGTATGAACACCATATAAACTTTCTGAGCCTACCTGACGTCTCTTTAGAGAAAGAAATGTAAACTACAGATTCAATTATTCAATGGATAGTGATTTTTTTGAGGATTTTTACTTCTTCTTGAGTTAATTTTGTAAATTTATATTTTAATAAAAAGATCTAAAGTCATTAAAAATTTATTTGAATAAAAATAGATAAAGATAGTTACATTTTCTTCCCTTGATTTTTATAATGAAGTCCTTTTTTCATATTAAGTATTGCTCATTTAAATTTTCATTTTCTTGGTCATTCTTCCCAGTGCTTTGCAGTTTACCAACGTTTTGAAATAAGCAACTTCAGATTTTGTTTACATTTATTTTTGTTCATTTTTCATTATATTAACTTGTGCTGTTGATTTTGTTCTTTCTTATACCTTCATGTTCTTTGGTATTATTTTAATAGTTTCTGAAATTGAATGCTTTATTAACTTGATACAATTTAGCAAAAAAACCCTACATAAAAAATTATACCTGTTGTTGAAAATTTAGAAGTTATTGAAGCCAGAAAAATAAAAGGATGTCTACTGTCACTCTATGATTTCACCTTTTGAAGAGGGCCTAACCAATATAATAGGACAAGACAAAGAAATAAGAGGTGTGGAAATTGGAAAGGAATTATTATTTTATTTCACTTTCTCTTTTCTTCTCTCAGTATTAGTAGATGATATGATTATTTACATGTGTGCATTCAAAAAACTGAATAAGAGACATAAATATCAATAGCATTTTTCTTTAACAGCAGTAGCCAATAGAAAATATAATGAAACTTAAAAACCATTCACAAAGTAATAACACTTAAAAAAATTTATACAAGGTTATCTGACACTTCAGGAAAAAACACTAAAATTCTATTAAAATGTTTAGCTGAAAAAGAAAACGACAGACAGCTGATACTCTTAGGTGGAATAATAATCTTATACAAGTATAAATATTCCTTCAATTATTTTATTCAATGCCAATAAAAATTCCACTTGATATTTTGAGCAATTTAATACCTTTATTCAAGATTTTATATGCAGAACTAAAACTCAGAAAGAGGTAAGTAAAGAGGTAAGAAGTATTAAGCATAAAAATGGGGTATTACATGCCCTTTCACGTAATATTGTAGTGCATTAGCATGGAAAATAATGATATTGTTATTGATGGAGGACCACATAAACCATCAAATGGAACAAAAAAGAGAACTCAGAGGCATGCCCTGGTATACATAGGAAGTAATTTTATTAAAATTTTATGTTGTATAATACATGTATAGTAGGGTTTATGTATCACAAGTGTACATATCAATGAATTATTACAAAGTGATCACCAGGGTCAGGAAATTTAAGTTTATATTTAAGATTGGTGTCCTTCTGCTTGAAGGATACATTTTATTATTTCCTTTACTTTTGGTGATGTATTTTTTTAGATATTTGTTTGTTTACAAATACTGTCCTCCTTCATGTTTAATATGGAATTATAGTTTGGCAGTTATTTCTTTCTGGCACTTGAAGAATGTAACTCAATTGTCATTTTGCCTCCATTTTTGGTGGGTTTATAGTTGGCTGTTAAGTCTTATTATTGCTCCTTTTAAGTTACTCCGTATGCTTTCAAGAATCTCTTTTTGTTTTTGCATTTCAGCAGCTTGTCCATGATGGGTCAAATGTGATTTCCTTTATGTTTATTCGTCTTGGGGTTTGTAGTGCATCTTGACTTTGTGACATGGCATCTTATATTTTTATTGAAGTGTAGTTGATTTACAATGTTGTGTTTGTTTCTGGTGTATAGCAAAGTGATTCAGATATAACATACATATATATATATATATATATATATTATATATATATACACACATACATATATATATGCATATATATATTCATCTTCTTTTCCATTATGGTTTATTACAGGATATTAAACATAGTTCCCTGTGCTATACAGTAAGACTTTGTGGTTTATCTATTTTATATATAGTAGCATATATCTGTTAATCCCAAACTCCTAATTTATGCCTCCCCCTCCTCTTTCCTCTTTGGTAACTATAAGTTTGTTTCCTATCTCTGTGAGTCTGTTTCTGTTTTGTAAATAAGTTAATTTGTCTCATATTTTAGATTCTACATATAAGTGATATCATATGGTGTTTTTCTCTTTCTGACTTACTTCAGTTAGCAGGATAATCTCTAGGTCCATCTATGTTGCTGCAAATGGCATTATTTCATTTTTTTTTTATGGTTAGTAGTATTCCATTACGTATATATATCACATCTTCTTTATCAATTCATCTGTTGATGAACCTTTAGGTTGCTTCTATGTCTTGGTTATTCTAAGTAGTGCTGCAATGAACATTGGGGTTCATGTATCATTTTGAATTATAGTTTTCTCCTGATATATGCCCAGGAGTGGGATTCCTTAATCTTATGGTAGCTCTATTTTTAGTTTTCTGAGGAACCTCCATACTGTTTTCCATAGTGGCTGCACCAAGTTAAATTCCCACCAACAGTGTAGCAGGGTACCCTTTTCTCCACACCCTCTCCAGCATTTATTATTTGTAGACTTTTTAATGATGGCCATTTTGAATTGTGTATGGTGATACATCATTGTAGTTTTGATTTGTGTTTCTCTAATAGTTAGCGATGTTGAGCATATTTTCATGTGCTTTTTGGGCATCTGTGTGTCTTCTTTGGAGAAATGTCTATTTAATCCTTATGTCCATTGTTTGATTGGTTTGTTTTTTTTTTTGTTATTAAGTTGTATGAGCTGTTTGTATATTTTAGAAATTAAGCTCTTGTCACCTGCATCATTTGCAAATATTTTCTCCCATTCTGAGGGTTGCCTTTTTGCTTTCTTTAAGGTTTCCTTTACTGTGCAATAGCTTTTAAGTTTAATTAGGTCCTGTTTGTTTATTTTTGCTTTTATTTCTATTGCCTTATGAGACTGACCTAAGAAAACATTGGTACAATTTATGTCAGAGAATGTTTTGCCTATGTTCCTTTCGAATAGTTTTATGGTATCATGTCTTATGATTAAGTCTAAGCCATTTTGAGTTTATTTTTGTTTGGTGTGAGAAGTATTCTAGCTTCATTGATTTACATGCAGCTGTGCAACTTTCCCAACCACTTGCTGAAGACACTGTCTTTTCTACATTGTATATTCTTGCCTCCTTTGTCAAGAATTAATTGGCCATAGGTGTGTGAGTTTATTTCTGGGCTCTCTGTTCTATTCCATTGATCCATATGTCTGTTTTTTTGTGCCAATACCTTGCTGCTTTTTCTTTTTTTAAGATTTTTTGATGTGGACTATTTTTTAAGTTTTTATTGAATTTGTTACAATATTGCTTCTGTTTTATGTTTTGGTTTTTTGGCTGCAAGGCATGTGGGATCTTAGCTCCCCAACCAGGGATCAAACCTGCACTCCTTGCATTGGAAGGCAAAATCTTAACCACTGGACCACCAGGGAAGTCCCATACCATGCTGTTTTGATTATTGTAGCTTTGCAGTATTGTCTGAAGTTTGAGCAGGTTATGTCTCCAGCTTTGTTCTTTTTCCTCAGGACTGCTTTGGCAATTCTGGGTTTTTTATGGTTCCACATAAATTTTAGGATTATTTCATTCCAGTTCTGTGAAAAATATCATGGGTAATTTGAAAAGGATCACATTAAATCTGTAGATTGCCTTGGGTAGTATGGCCATCTTAACAATATTAATTTTTCCAATCCAAGAGCATGGAATATCTTTCTGTTTTCTTGAATTGTGGTATGGCATCTTAATGAGTGTTGAAAATTTCTCAAACAATAGCTCTTTGCACGTTGATTATGCCCCAGTCTTTATCTCATTTCCTTCTCATAGTCTATCCATTTATTAGACACTTTCTCTATGTCAATTTTGTCTCGTGTTCTTTTCTACATTTTATGTTCTTTTATTTTTTGAACTTAATACTTCATATATTATTTATTAAAAATTTTATTATGTATACATGTATATATTTTTTGTTTTAAAACTGTAAGCTACTAAGACCAATACATAATAGCTATGATTCTTAATGTCCCACCATTTTATGTATGTATGGTGTATGTATGTGTGTATGTATATATGTATGTATGTATTGAGATACAGTTGATTTACAATATTATATTAGTTTTTTAAAAAGTATTTGTTTATTTATTTATTTATGGCTGTGTTGGGTCTTCGTTTCTGTGCGAGGGCTTTCTCTAGTTGTGGCAAGTGGGGGCCACTCTTCATCGCGGTGCGTGGGCCTCTCACTATTGCGGCCTCTCTTGTTGCAGAGCACAGGCTCCAGACGCGCAGGCTCAGTAATTGTGGCTCACAGGCCCAGCTGCTCCGCGGCACGTGGGATCTTCCCAGACCAGGGCTCGAACCCGTGTCCCCCTGAATTGGCAGGCAGATTCTCAACCACTGCGCCACCAGGGAAGCCCTTATATTAGTTTTAAGTGTACAGCATAGCAATTCAATATTTTTATAGATTATATTCCATTTAAATGTATTACAAAACAATGGCTATATATCCCTATGCTGTAGAATATATCCTTGGTGCTTACCTGGTCACCACTAGTTTGTTCTCTATATCTGTGAATCTGTTTCTGTTCTGTTGTATTCATTCATTTGTTTTATTTTTTTAGATTCCACATATAAGTGATAACATAGAGCAAGGGTCCCCAACTCCCGGGCCACGGACAAGTACTGGTTCGTGGCCTGTTAGGAACCAGGCCGCACAGCAGGAGGTGAGTGGTGGGTGAGCAAGCGAAGCTTCATCTGTATTTACAGCCTCTCCCCATTGCTCGCATTACCGTCTGAGCTCTGCCTCCTGTCAGTGTTATGATGAGTTGTATAATTATTTCATTATATATCACAATGTAATAATAATAGAAATAAAGTTCACAATAAATGTAATGTGCTTGAGTCATTCCCCAAACCATCCCCCCACCGCCTGGTCCATGAAAAAATTGGCTTCTTTGAAATCGGTTCATGGTGCCAAAAAGGTTGGGGACCGCTGACATAGAGTATTTGTCCTTCTCTGTCTGACTATTTTCACTCAATAAATGCTCCCTAGGTGCATCCATGTTGTTGCAAATGCCAGAATTTCATTTTTTATGGCTGAGTAATATTCAATTATATATATCATATTTTCTTTATTGATTCATCTGTTGATGGGCACTTAGGTTGCTTCCATATCTTTGCTATTGGAAATAATGCTGCTATGAACATTGGGGTGCATGTACCTTTTTGAATTAGTGTTTTTGTTTTCTTTAGATATACACCAAAGAGCGGAATTGTTGGGTCATACAGTTGTTCTATTTTTAGTTTTTTGAGAAACTTCCATACTACTTTCTGCATCAATTTACATTCCCGCCAACAGTGTACAAGGGTTCCCTCTTCTCCTCAACCTCACCAACATTTATTATTTATAAGCTTTTTGATGATAGCCATTCTGACAGGTGTGAGGTGATATCTCAATGTGGTTTTGATTTGCATTTCTCTGAAGATAAGCAATGTTGAACATTTTTCCATGTTCTTGTTGGCTATTTGCATATTTGCTTTGGAAAATGTCTATTCAGGTCTTCAGCCCATGTTTTAATTGAGTTTTTGGGTTTTTTTGATATTGAGTTTTGTGAGCTCTTTATATATTTTTTGATATAAACCCCTTACCAATCAAATCATTTACAAATATCTTCTCCCATTTAGTAGTTGTCTTTTCATTTTGTCAGTGGGGTCCTTTGCTGTGCAAAAGCTTTTAAATTTAATTGGGTCTCATTTGTTTATTTTTGTTTTTATTTCTTTTGCCTTAGGAGACAGATTCAAAAAAAAAATTGCTATGATTTATGTCAAAGAGTGTTCTGCCTATGTTCTCTTTTGGAGTTTTATGGTTTCAGTCTTACAATTAGGTCAATAATCTATTTGAATTTATTTTTCTTCATGTTGTGTGAGAGTAGTCCAGTTTGATTTTTTTGTGTGTATCAATAGTTATCCATTTTTCCTAACACCACCTTGAAGAGGTTGTCTTTTCCCCATTGTATATTCTTGCCTCCTGTGTTGTAGATACATTGTCTATGTAAGTGTGGGTTCATTTTGGGGCTCTCTATTCTATTCCATTGATTTGTGTCTATTTTTGTGCCAGTACCCAACTGTTTTGATGTTGTAGCTTTGTAGTATAGTTTAAAATCAGGGAGCATGATACATCCAGTTCTGTTCTTGTTTCTCAAGATTGTGTTGGCTATTCAGGGTCTTTTGTGTTTCCATACAAATTTTAAAATTATTTTTTCTAGTTCTGTGAAAAATTTCATTGGTATTTTGATAGGGATTACATTGAATCTGGAGCTTGCCTTGTCTAGTATGGTCATTTTTACAATATCAATTCTTCCAATCCATGAACACAATATATCTTTCCATCCGCTTGTGCCATCTTCAATTTCTTTCATCAGTGTCATCGTTTTCTGCATACAGTACTTCTACCTCCTTAGTTTGATTTATTCCTAGGTATTCTATTATTTTTATGTTTTTGCAAGTGAGATTTTTTTCATACGTTCTCTTTCTGATATTCATTGTTAGTGTAGAGAAATGCAACAAATTTCTTTATATTAATTTTGTATCCTTCAACTTTACTGAAATCATTGATGAGTTCTAGCAGTTTTTGGTGGTGTCTTTAAGATTTTCTAGACATAGTATCATGTTATCTTCAAATAATGACAGTTTGACTTCTTTCTTTCCAATTTGGATTCCTTTTATTTCTTTTTCTTTTCTGATTGCTGTGGCTAAGACATCCAACATTATGTTGAGTAAAAGTAGCAATGATGTACATCTTTGTTTTTTTTTCCTGATATTAGAAGAAATTCTTTCAGCTTTTCACAGTTGAGTATGATGCTAGCTGTGGGATTGTCATATGTAGCTTTTATTATGTTGAGGTGTGTTCCCTCTATACCTACTTTATTGAAAGTTTTTATCATGAATGGATGTTGAACTCTGTCAAAAGCTTTTTCAGCATCTAATGAGATATCATATGATTTTTATTCTTCAGTTTGTTAATGTGGTGTATCACATTGATTGATTTGCTGATGTTAAACCATTCTTGCATCTCTCTGATAAATCCAACTTGATTGTTGTATATGATCCTTATAATGAAGGGTCCCCCAAACCCTGGACTGTGGACTGGTACTGGTCCATGGCCTGTTAGGAACCGGGCCGCACAACAGGAGGTGAGTGGTGGGCAAGAGAGCAAAGCTTCATCTGCCGCTCTCCATCATTTCTCATCGCTCACATTACTGCCTGAACCATCCCCCCACCCCACCCCTGTCCATGGAAAAATCATCTTCCACGAAACCAGTCCCTGGTGCCAGAAATGTTGGGGGCTGCTGTTATAAAGTACTGCTGAATTTAATTTGCTAATATTTATTTTGTTGAGTATTTTTGCATCTATGTTCATTGATGATATTGGACTGTAACGTGTGTGTGTGTGTGTTGGTGATATCTCTGTTTGGCTTTGGTATCAGGGTGATGCTGGTCTTCTAGAATGAGTTTGGAAGCATTCTTTCCTCTGCATCTTTTTGGAATAGTTTGAGAAGCATAGGTAGTAACTCTTCTCTAAATGTTTGGTATAATTCACCTGTGAAGCCATTGGTCCTGGAGTTTTGTTTGTTTGGTGGGCAGGGCCAGGGTCCAGTTGTTCTGGGCTAGTGCTGACCTGCTGGTATTCTGGGCTAGTGCTGAACCAGGTCCCAGGGTCTCTGGCTGCAGGACCCTGAAGGTCCCAGAGCTGGTGTCAGCCTGCTGATGGGCAGGGACAAATCCCAGTGTGGCTGGCTGAGGGGCCTAAAGTGTCCTAGACCTGGTGTTGGCCTGCTAGTGGGTAGGGCCAGGGGCCAAATGTTGCCAGGGTTAGTGATGGGCTGCTGGTGAATGGGCTGGGTCCTGACACACACACTGAGGGGTTGTGGTTGTCCTGGGGCTGTTGTTTTCCCCCTGATGGGCAGGGCCAGGCCCCAGGGAATCCTGTGGCTACTCTTTACCCATTGGTGGGTGAGTCTGACTCCTGGGACTAGTGCTGCCCCACTGGTGGGTGGATCTGGCTCCTGGGATCTCTGGCTATAGGGCCAAGGGTTCCTGGAACTGATGTTGGCCCAGTGGTAGGTGGAGCCAAGGGCCAGGAAGTCCTGGGGTTGGTTCTTCCCCACTGGTAGGTGAGGCTGGTCCCAGGGCTAGTGCTGGCCCACTGGTGTGCAGGTCTGGGTTCTATGCCCTCTGGTGGACAGGGCCTTGTCTTGGTGGGGTTGTGGACTCGGGGCCTTAAGGCAGCTAGCTTGATGGTTTGTAGGGCTGTGTCCCTGCCTGGCTTGTTGCTTGGTCTGAGGTGTCCCGGTTCTTGTGCTGATAGGTTGGTGGTGAGCCTGCATCCTAGTGCTAATAAGCTAGAGGGAGGATTCCAAAATGATGTTTTTCAGCACCAGTGTCCTTGTGGCAGAACCAGCTCCCTAAAAGGTCTGCTGCCAGTGTCTCTGTCCCCAAGGTGGACATCAGTTGCCTCCTGCTTCTCTGGGAGGCTCTCCAAGATCAGCAGGTGCATCCCACCCAAGCTCCTTTCCACTTACTGTTTCTACTCTGGGTCCCAGATTATGTGAGATTTTGTGTGAACACTTTAAGAGTGGAGTCTGTATTTCCCACACCCCTCTGGCTATGCCAAAAGTAAGCCCCATTGGCCTTCAACCAAACATTCCAGGGGCTCATCTCCCTAGTGAAGGATCTCCAAGCTGGGACCCCAATGTGGGGCTCACACCCCTTGCTCTTTGGGGAAAACTTCTCCAGTTGTAATTGCCCTCCCTTTTGCGGGTCACCCACCCTGGGTTATGGGTCTGTACCACATCTCTGCCCATCCTACACATTTCGTGGTGTTTCCTTCTTTTTACTTTTAATTGTAGAAGATCTTTTCTGCTAGTCTTCTGGCCTTTCTCATCAATAATTTCTCTGTTAGTAGTTGTACTTTTGGTCTGCCTGTGGGAGGAGGTGAGCTCAGGGTCTTCCTACTCCCACATTTTGGCCACTCCCCAATATCCCCTTTTCTTCTTATGTTTTCTTAGGAAGTTAATAGAGATTGTGCTTCAGCAAAATGAAGGATAAACCAAGTGATGAAGATGTTAGATACACAAAGTCAGGGATTCAACACAGAAGAGGGATAAAGTGATGTTCCAGGGAGACAACCACACCACGTACTCATAGGGTAACTGGTTAACGAGAACAGGTGAACTGTGGACTGACAGAAGGGTCTGCAGGGCAGATACACTTAACTGCTAGATTTCTTATTGCCTTTGAGAACTTGGAGTTTATCACTGGAGTTTATTAGTGATGTCTTTTTCAAGATATCTAAATATTTAGGAAAAATGGTGTTACATAGAAAACCAAGTAAATGAAAAAAAACTGAGGCAGTGGCTTAATGAGTTGGTAAGTGGCTTTCCAGTTTTGTAGTTATCTGATAAGTTTATAGCTGTCCCCTCCATTTCCTAATCCCATAGTTTCTGATCACAACAGAAATAAGAACAAACCTAGGGACTTGTTCTGCAATGAGGTTTTTAGTTTTTCCTGGATGCTCAGCCTATGGTTTATTTCTTCAGTCCTCTTCACAATTTTGTAAGCTTGTTAGTTCCCTGTAATAACTTCTTTCTGCCAAAACCATATAAACTGGCTGCTGTTTACTACTGAAACTTGACTGATACAAAAAGCCAATTCCAGGATATGAATGTGTGGAAACCTATGAAGGGGGTCAGAATGGCAACTCACTATGAATATGGGAACAGATGTGTTCACACTGGACCTTGTTTTCTTAAGGATGAGGAAATGACCTTAGAAGGGGAATAGCTATAGCTCTGAGAATGGATATGTGTACTTGACTTTATCTAGTCTTCTTTTCAAATTAAATGCCAAAATATTGTATTTCTTTTGCAATGTCACTATAGCAGTGCTAAAATAATATAATGATATTGACATTACCAGATTAAGCATGCATCACAATATGCCCAAGTCACAGGAAAAGTGAAAAGTCAGAAAAATTTGAAACAGAATATCTCATCACAACAGAATTACTTCATAACAATGAAAATGAACATGAAGCTGCAACCAAAATAAATTTTCAAGTGGCTCATCTGTCAGGTAAGCAAGAAAAAGTATTTACTTATGGTGAGTTGATTAAATCACATTTGAATGCAACAGTCAGCAAACTGTACCCAGAGAAAATAAACTCATTTAAGACACTAGCCTTTTGGTGAAAAGACTTGCTCAAGGCATTGAAGGCATTTGGAATAGCATCCATAGTCAATTAAAAACCAAGATAAAACAATTGAGTGGTTTTCTTTGGTTCTTGGAGATTTGAAAGAAGTACTAATATTGTTCAGCTCTTTAGTTGAGAAGTCAATGCTGAGTTTGAAGTGACTGGAGAATTAGTCTCTATGAAAAATCTGTATGGAACATTTACAACAAGAATATTTTTAAAGAATTTGAGAAAACACTAACTCAGTAAAACCTGAAATGGAATCTGCTGTGTTACAACTGATGGTGGCAAAAATATGTATGGAGCAGGAAAAGGCATAGTTCTAATAAAAATATAAGGTGTTTAAAGCCTATGGTTATTCACTTTCTTATTCATCCACAGATATTTTGCAGGGACTATTTATATCTATCATGTGTTATTGAACTAATAGTGTCAGTGATGAATGTCATTAACTTTGTGGGAATTTAACCATCATTAGTCTGTGAATTTTTGTTAGAAATAGAAGCTGAATATCCTGACTTGCCTTATCATATAGCAGTTCCATGGTTTAACAGTGGTTTTATTGCAATTATTTGAATTCATAGCTGAGATTGAAATTTTTCTGAATGAGAACCATCTTCAACCATTATTATCAAACACTGCATGGCTTTGAAATTAGTTTTTGCTGAGGACTTCATAATGTGTTTAAAAAATTAATCCTGAAATTATAAGACAAAACAGCACTCATATGTGAAATGTATACTGTGGTAGTCATTTCAACAACTACTGTTGCTTAAATCACAAGCAATGCTAAGTTGCTTTATATATTTCTTACACTGTTAAAAGTTAAAGCAAGAAATAATATATCTAATCTCACCTAAATTTGCATTAGATATATGTTTCAAACTCAAACTACATTTCTAGCAGATTTTTTCAGACCTCAACCCAAGTGCCATAAAATTTCCATATTTCAAACTCCATTTAATGCCACAATTGAGGAGCTTCTTCATAACCATCAATTGAAGTGATTAGTTTACAATGTAATGCTATGTTAAAAGGCAAACATCAAGAGAATAATAATAGAATTCTATAATTTCCTTCTAAATGATGAATATCCTCTATTAAAGTCATATGTTTATGAATTGATATCAGTATTTGGCAGTACCTCTCTGTGTGAAAAGACATTTCCAAAGTTGAAACATGTAAAATCTCATTACAGAGCAGATTAACAGATGCACATTTGTTACTGATTTTGATTATAAGGAATACTAACTTTGAACCTCTTTTAAGTGCAGTGTTGTCTCTCTCAAAAAAGAATTATAGTCTTGTAAGCAGAGCCGCATTACAAAAAATACTAAATTATTATTAGATTTTGAATTCTGTCCAAAATTGTGGAATGTGTTTTCTCTTGCTGTATAGTGCCTACATAATGTCCTCATTTTTGCCTCTTAGTTTATAAAGCTGAAAATGTTTAATATCTTGCCCTTTACTGAAATTTTTGCTGAATCTTGCTCTAGTTGATTTTTTCAATACCTAATTTAAGCATAAGCCTATTCTGATTCATGTGGACTGAAGTGTGTCTTGATTGAGGTAATATCCCAAAATACAAAATGAGGGTGTTTCTAGAAGCAGAAAATCATCTGTGTGGTTAAATTAAAATGGACACTACTACTCATCTCATTTCCAGGTGTTCTCAGTGTAGTTATTTCATTTCAAACAAGCCTTGTCTGGAAACACTGGCCAGTTTCAGGACAGAGGAAATATTAATAGTATAATGCCCTGTGAATTAGCAAAAATTCCTGGGAACATTTCAAACTTTCAAGGCTGTAAAATTAATGGTGTCAAAGCTAAGAATGTCAAGGGGTAAAGCTGGACATGATTCATATCTGATATCTGAATATGGGAATAAATAGAAAACTGTACTAAAGTAGTTAGTTAGATAGATATAGATATAGATGTAGATATAGATATATAGAAATATAGATATAATGTTGTAAATTTGGAGTTGGAAAATAACAAGGCCCAGAGAAGTGTAAAGGGATTTAGTAGTCTAGGATGTGCTGTAGGGTTTGAGTGGGGACTGGAGGGACTAGGCGTTCACCTTCCACTTTCTGTCCCCTCCTTCACCCTTGAAAGTCTTTTGTAATTGTCCTTTGGCTCTGTGACACCAGCCTGGATAGAGCCAGGAGCACACAGGCTCAGTGCCCAGTGCTCCTTGCTGCTTGAGGTAGCAATGCTCTGTGGAGGATGAAGACAGATTTTTATTTTCTGACTAGCCACAGTGCCCCCAGAATGAGCTCAAACTCAAGTTTTTGGGTCACTTTACCTATTATATTTTTCTTGAGTGCTATGGAACAATTCCTTCTTTTTCGGTACTCCCTCCAGATGAATCTATTTGCAGAAAAAAGGAGGCAGACATAAGTAAAGGGAACCCTAGATCCAACTCCCAAGGAGATGGACTTGTGATTTCCGTATTCCTCTTCCCACTTTACTAAATCAATTATGTTTACACAAGCACACATTAGAAATGGGCTCTCTCAGGAAAGATGAGGACACTTTCCTTCCAGGGGAATAGGGTGAGCAGGGCAGATGGTTCTATCCAAAGTTCACAGATTAATCTATCTGGGGGTGGTAGAGGACTTCAAGATAAAGTCCCAAACACTGTGATTCTCTGTTCCTGGAATGGATTATTAAGAGAGTGTAGGATATGTCCAGAAACAGAGTCATACGATACTAGTTCATCATTCCTATTTATATGACTGATGTCTCAGGGCCAATTGTGAGTCATAGGAATGATTCATAGAGCAGATCCGAACCTCCAAAAGCCTCTGATCAGATGCCTAAAACTGAGCTCTGGTCTCAGGGAGCAGAATCCTATCTGATGGAACATATGCTCATCTAAGGTTAGATTCAACACCTGCCCTCAATAGAGTATTACTGACTGGAAAATCTTTGTAAGATCACAAACAGGAATCCCTTCATTTTGAGTTTTTCTAAAAAGAAACAGTAGAAAAAGCACTTACTCTCTTTAAAAGAATAACAGGTAAGGAACATAGTGTCCCATGAATTCAAGGTAGAAAGTCACGTGGTTCATGATTAATGATGGCTTACAGTTTGCTTAGAGAGAGGAGAGTAAGAACTAGGTCGTAGAATCTCACTCTTTTAGGATCATGGTAGATTTGAGGGAAGAAGGGAAGTATATCCTCACCTGATCCCACAACTTCTTAAGAAATTATTCTTTCACCAAAATAGGCCCATTCATGAATCCCACTGAATCATCTATCTGCCATCCTCCACTGCCTACCTCTCTACTTAACCATGACATATACCACCTTAATGCTGATTCAATCCAAGTTACTTCCCTTTCTACTGAACACTGTCCCAGAGAGCTTTTCTCCAGAGTGTCACTGTGGGTTGGCCTCTTCTCTTCCAACATTCTGAGCCTTGGGAAAGTCATGCCCCCCCTGCCCCCAATTCAGCTTTCTAGGGAGGCAGTTATCTGGAAAGAGATTTTTCTTTCACCTTCTCACTTTATGTTCTCCATAAAGAGTGTTATTTTTTTTTTCACTGTTCACAGTCCTTCCTCTGTGGATACTGTATAACCAGGCATGTGAAGGCTAATAGTTTCTTTATGCTTTAACTTACCCCAAGTATAAGGAGCACCTGAAGATATGAGTCATAAAGAAAATAGACATCCTGATGTAGCTGGAGAAACAAAAGGAAGAGGGATCATGTCCGAAAAAACTGAGACAGAGCTATGAACTGAATTCTGGAACAGGCCTAGAATTACTTGCTGGTGAGAAGAACACTCCAGCCCTCCATACCTTCTGGAGCACTGGGAAGAAGCCAGAGCAGTTGTACAAGGAAACTATCAAGGTTTCCACTGCTCACAAACACAAATTGAGAGACACCCTGAGAGCTGGTGATCTTGGAAGTTACCAAACTTAAAATGGAGAATTGAGTAGTCTAAGGTGTCCAGACACTGAGGAATGTTCTGTAACACCAAGAATACTGGAAGGGAAAGATCTAGGGGAACCACATCTGAAAGACCATTTTGGTAGAGAGTCAAAGCTCCAGTTGGAGGGAGAACCACAGGGGTGGGCTCATGGTTGTGCTGCTGAAAGGCTCCTGACTCAGGGAGTTTGTCTTCTGAGGACTCAGAACCCCAGGCTCAGAGCATGTGCAGAGAACTTATGATGGCTTTCTGGGGGCACTACATCTATTTGGAGGACATAGGGAGCAACCTGGGGTGGCAGGAGCACTAGACACCTAAGGTTCAGGTCCCACTGAGGGGTCAGGGCACAAAGGTACACCCAAATGTGGAATAAAATGACCCTGAGGAGCTCTAATCCAGAAGGGGATGCAAGGTTAGAGTCCTCTCTCACGAGAGAGGTGATAAGTCACCCTTCCCAGGAGGGGGGGTTAAGACAGACATTACTGACTAAGACATTCCTGTTTCTGCCCCAGAAGGGACAATATCCTCAAAAAAGGAAACTCAGACAAAGGATAAGTTGTTCGTTACAATGGATTTGTCTCAGAAGAAAATGGAAAAGTCAGAAAGTTTCCCTGAAACAAGCTGGATCAATATCGGTCTCCTAGCAACTGCGTCTGAGGCATCCTCCTTCTTTGCCTCCCAGCAAGCTTGTGTCTTCCATCAGGCCCTACCAACCGGTGCAAGTGTTCTATGTTCCACAGGTCATCATTGACATTGTCTTCCTCTCTGTATCATGGGGTGTGCCTCCTCTACTCAGCCAAAAGATCCTCCTTCATGTATGTAGTATTTTCTCTGTTTTCCCTATCCCCAATATTTTTCGTTAAAAATATATTTGTTTTTTCAAATAAGAGAGTGGTGTCTTCTGTCTCTTGGTCATTTGGGTCTGAAGTTTATGGCATTTCAGTGGCTTGGGTTTAAACAAAAGAAAGGGATAGCTTCAGTTTCTATTGAGTGTCTGCTTTAGCCTCTAAAAGAAGATGCTCTTTTGCAGGGATAGCTTTTCAGGAAGCTTGATTTTTACCAATGCTGCTATTTTTGTTTCTGTCTTTATAGAGGGTGCCACAGTGGCAGAGGTCTAGTTTTAATATTCTTTGTTGGACATTTCATATGGAAAAAAACATTTACTACTCCTAGGGTTTAGTGGAGGGATCAGTAAAAGAACCCTGTCAAACTATATTAGAAACTAATTTCCAGAAGATGTTCCAGAGGGATATGCTAGCCACTTCGCATTCATACACCTTTGCTTACATAGTTCTAGAGAACAGAAGTCCAAAATCAAGGTGTTAGCAGGGCTGGTCTCCTTCCAAAGGCCGTAGGGTAAGGAATCCTTTCTTACTGTATTTAGCTTCCGGTAGCTCTAGGCATTCCTTGGCTTGTAGCTGCATCACTTCAATCTCTGTCTCTGTCTTTATTCAGATTTCTCCTCTTCTCCCTCATTTAGAGGGAAGCAGAATATGTTCTCATCTATTGGGATAGATCTATCTAGTAGTCTCTGGGTAATCAAGTAGCCTAAATCACCCTGGAGCAGAGCCACACTAGTGGGGATCCCATCACACTGATAGAAAGTTTCAGAATTGCCTACTACAGACCAGTGAGTGATCTCAAATCTCAAGCCATAGAAAATTTACTACCTATTTGGAAAGAAGTCAGCTTGTGCTAAAAATGTGGATAAAACTGATTTATTATTAGCTCAAGTTTTTACTTCTCATTCCAAGAATATATACGTAGTCGAGATGTTTGTAGTAAAGCTGGCAAAATCACATCTGCAAAAAGTCATCTTCTTCTAGGGTTTCAGGGCTGGTCTACAGGAATGAATTTAGTTTTCCCCTTTATATTCTAGAATTGCAGTTCCTACTCCTCCTTTCACTTCATGTTTTGTCTTTATCTCTTTCTTCCTACTAGCAACATGATCAGTAAATATTTGAAGATGGATGGAACATATACATCACAAAAGCTAAATTTATTGTGTGATCTTCCCTCTCTTCTTATTGATTCCCAGAAGTACCCACAAAATTTAGAATGTGAAGCACTGGGCCTTGCAGATGGTAGAGATATTTCTAGGGAAGGAGAAGTGATCACCAGTACCTCCAAAGGCAGGTGAATGCCTGGGCTGATGTGCTTCTCAGTGAGTCTGTCCTAGCTATCCTGCTCTAATTGTGTTTTATGCAATGCAATCTCTGCTAAGCAGTCATGGGTCAAAGGGCTCTTGACAACAAATAAAATCAGAAGAAGACAGCAATTTGTCAACTTCCCTCTAAGCTGATTCTCATGAAGGTGGCTCATTAACATAAAAAAAACACAAAGGAGCCAGAACCTAGGTCCCTGACTGGACTGGGCCAGGTGGTCAAAGGGCACTAATAAACAACCCTCTGGTCCTCTTTCTCTCAAAGTTCCCTCACTGGCCTGTTACTGCCTAAGATTCTGCCATTGAGGGATCAGTCTTGTCTTTATGTTCCTAGATAAGTAGTTCCTTAAGAAAAAGCAGAGAGAAGAGAAGATGGCGGAAGAGTAAGACGCGGAGATCACCTTCCTCCCCACAAATACATCAGAAATACATCTACATGTGGAACAACTCCTACAGAACACCCACTGAACGCTGGCAGAAGACCTCAGACCTCCCAAAAGACAAGAAACTCCCCACGTACCTGGGTAGGGCAAAAGAAAAAAGAAAAAACAGAGACAAAGAATAGGGATGAGACCTGCACCAGTGGGAGGGAGCTGTGAAGGAGGAAAGGTTTCCACACACTAGGAAGCCCCTTCCCGGGCGGAGACTGCGGGTGGTGGAGGGGGGAAGCTTCGGAGCCGCAGAGGAGAGCACAGCAACAGGGGTGCGGAGGACAAAGCGGAGAGATTCCCACACAGAGGATCGGTGCCGACCAGCACTCACCAGCCCGAGAGTCTTGTCTGCTCCCCGGCCGGGGCAGGCGGGGGCTGGGACCTGAGGTTCGGGCTTCGGAGGCCGGATCCCAGGGAGAGGACTGGGGTTGGTGGCGTGAACACAGCCTGAAGGGGGCTAGTGCGCCACGGCTAGCTGGGAGCGAGTCCGGGAAAATGTCTGGAGCTGCCAAAGAGACAAGAGACTTTTTCTTGCCTCTTTGTTTCTTGGTGCACGAGGAGAGATTAACAGCGCCGCTTAAAGGAGCTCCAGAGACAGGCGCGAGCCACGGCTATCAGCACGGACACCAGAGATGGGCATGAGATGCTAAGGCTGCTGCTGCCGCCACCAAGAAGGCTGTGTGCAAGCAGAGGTCACTATCCACACCGCCCCTCCCAAGAGCCTGTGCAGCCCGCCACTGCCAGGGTCCCGTGATCCAGGGACAACTTCCCCGGGAGAATGCACGGCGCGCCTCAGGCTGGTGCAACGTCACGCCGGCCTCTGCCACCGCAGGCTCGACCTGCATCCGTACCCCACCCTCCACCCGGCCTGAGTGAGCAGGAACCCCCAAAGCAGCTGCTCCTTTAACCCCGTCCTGTCTGAGCGAAGAACAGACGCCCTCTGGCGACCTACACGCAGAGGCAGGTCCAAATCCAAAGCTGAAAACCGGGAGCCGTGAAAACAAAGAAGAGAAAGCAAAATTTCTCCCAGCAGTCTCAGAAGCAGCAGATTAAAGCTCCACAATCAACTTGATATACCCTGCATCTGTGGAATACCTGAATAGACAATGAATCATCCCAAATTGAGGAGGTGGACTTGGGGAGCAAGATATATTATTTTTTCCCCTTTTCCTCTTTTTGTGAGTGTGTATGTGTATGCTTCTGTGTGAGATTTTGTCTGTATAGCTTTCCTTTCACCATTTGTCCTAGGGTCTGTCTGTCCGTTTATTTATTTTTTTTTTACTTAAAAAATTTTTTTTCTTAATAATTATTTTTTATTTTAATAACTTTATTTTATTTTATCTTACTTTATTTTATTTTATCCTCTTTCTTTCTTTCTCTGTATTTTTTCTCCCTTTTATTCTGAGCCGTGTGGATGAAAGGCTCTTGCTGCTCCAGCCAGGCATCAGGGCTGTGCCTCTGAGGTGGGAGAGACAACTTCAGGATGCTGGTCCACAAGAGACCTCCCAGCTCCACGTAATACCAAACGGTGAAAATCTTCCAGAGATCTCCATCTCAACACCAAGACCGAGCATCACTCAACGACCAGCAAGCTACAGTGCTGGACACCCTATGCCAAACAACTAGCAAGACAGGAACACAGCCCCATCCATTAACAGAGAGGCTGCCTAAAATCATAATAAGGCCACAGACACCCCAAAACACACCACCAGACATGGACGTGCCCACCAGAAAGACAAGATCCAGCCTCATCCACCAGAACACAGGCACTAGTCCCCTCCACCAGGAAGCCTACACAACCCACTGAACCAACCTTAGCCACTGGAGACAGACACCAAAAACAACAGGAACTACGAACATACAGCCTGCAAAAGAAGACCCCAAACACAGTAAGACAAGCAAAATGAGAAGACAGAAAAACACACAGCAGATGAAAGAGCAAGGTAAAAGCACACCAGACCTAACAAATGAAGAG
Organism: Eubalaena glacialis; assembly: GCF_028564815.1. Lineage (NCBI taxonomy): Eukaryota > Metazoa > Chordata > Mammalia > Artiodactyla > Balaenidae > Eubalaena > Eubalaena glacialis. Next base: position 30,459,541 of record NC_083730.1, read on the forward strand.
GAAATAGGCAGTCCACCTGAAAAAGAATTCAGAATAATGATAATAAAGATGATCCAAAATCTTGGAAATAGAAGAGACAAAATGCAAGAAACATTTAACAAGGACCTAGAAGAACTAAAGAGGAACCAAGCAATGATGAACAACACAATAAATGAAATTAAAAATACTCTAGAAGGGATCAATAGCAGAATAACTGAGACAGAAGAACGGATAAGTGACCTGGAGGATAAAATAGTGGAAATAACTACTGCAGAGCAGAATAAAGAAAAAAGAATGAAAAGAACTGAGGACAGTCTCAGAGACCTCTGGGACAACAGTAAATGCACCAACATTCGAATTATACGGGTCCCAGAAGAAGAAGAGAAAAAGAAAGGGACTGAGAAAATATTTGAAGAGATTATAGTTGAAAACTTCCCTAATATGGGAAAGGAAATAGTTAATCAAGTCCTGGAAGAACAGAGAGTCCCATACAGGATAAATCCAGGGAGAAACACACCAAGACACATATTAATCAAACTCTCAAAAATTAAATATAAAGAAAACATATTAAAAGCAACAAGGGAAAAAAGGCAAATGACACACAAGGGAATCCCCATAAGGTTAACATCTGATCTTTCAGCAGAAACTCTGCAAGCCAGAAGGGAGTGGCAGGACATATTTAAAGTGATGAAGGAGAAAAACCTACAACGAAGATGACTTTACCCAGCAAGGATCTCATTCAGATTTGATGGAGAAATTAAAACCTTTACAGACAAGCAAAAGCTGAGAGAGTTCAGCACCACCAAACCAGCTTTACAACAAATGCTAAAGGAACTTCTCTAGGCAAGAAACACAAGAGAAGGAAAACACCTACAATAACAAACCCAAAACATTTAAGAAAATGGGAATAGGAACATACATATTGATAATTACCTTAAATGTAAATGGATTAAATGCTCCCACCAAAAGACGCAGACTGGTTGAATGGATACAAAAACAAGACCCATATATATGCTGTCTACAAGAGACCCGCTTCAGACCTAGGGACACATACAGACTGAAAGTGAGGGGATGGAAAAAATATTCCATGCAAATGGAAAACAAAAGAAAGCTGGAGTAGCAATTCTCATATCAGACAAAATAGATTTTAAAATAAAGGCTATTACAAGAGACAAAGAAGGACACTACATAATGATCAAGGGATCGATTCAAGAAGAAGATATAAAAATTGTAAATACTTATGCACCCAACATAGGAGCACTTCAATACATAAGGCAAGTACTAACAGCCATAAAAGGGGAAATCGACAGTAACACAATCATAGTAGGGGACTTTAACACCCCACTTTCACCAATGGACAGATCATCCAAAATGAAAATAAATAAGGAAACACAAGCTTTAAATGATACATTAAACAAGACGGATTTAATTGATATTTAAAAGACATTCCACCCAAAAACAACAGAATACACATTTTTCTCAAGTGCTCAGGGAATATTCTCCAGGAGAGATCATATCTTGGGTCACAAATCAAGCCTTGGTAAATTTAAGAAAATTGAAATCGTTTCAAGTATCTTTTCTGACCACAACGCTATGAGACTAGATATCAATTACAGGAAAAGATCTGTAAAAAATACAAACACATGGAGGCTAAACAATATGCTACTTAATAACGAAGTGATCACTGAAGAAATCAAAGGGGAAATCAAAAAATACCTAGAAACAAAAGACAATGGAGACATGACGACCCAAAACCTATGGGATGCAGCAAAAGCAGTTCTAAGAGGGACGTTTATAGCAATACAATCCTACCTTAAGAAACAGGAAACATCTCCAATGAACAACCTAACCTTGCACCTAAAGCAATTAGAGAATGAAGAACAAAAACCCCCAAAGTTAGCAGAAGGAAAGAAATCATAAAGATCAGATCAGAAATAAATGAAAAAGAAAGGAAGGAAACGACAGCAAAGATCAATAAAATTAAAAGCTGGTTCTTTGAGAAGACAAACAAAATTGATAAACCATTAGCCAGACTCATCAAGAAAAAAAGGGAGAAGACTCAAATCAATAGAATTAGTAATGAAAAAGGAGAAGAAACAACTGACACTGCAGAAATACAAACGATCATGAGCGATTACTACAAGCAACTCTATGCCAATAAAATGGACAACCTGGAAGAAATGGACAAATTCTTAGAAATGCACAACCTGCCGAGACTGAACCAGGAAGAAATAGAAAATATGAACAGACCAATCACAAGCACTGAAATTGAAACTGTGATTAAAAATCTTCCAACAAACAAAAGCCCAGAACCAGATGGCTTCACAGGTGAATTCTATCAAACATTTAGAGAAGAGCTAACACCTATCCTTCTCAAACTCTTCCAAAATATTGCAGAGGGAGGAACACTCCCCAACTCATTCTACGAGGCCACCATCACCCTGATACCAAAACCAGACAAAGATGTCACAAAGAAAGAAAACTACAGGACAATACCACTGATGAACATAGATGCAAAAATCCTCAACAAAATAGTAACAAACAGAATCCAACAGTACATTAAAAGGATCATACACCATGATCAAGTGGGGTTTATTCCAGGAATGCAAGGATTCCTCAATATACACAAATCAATCAACGTGATACACCATATTAACAAATTGAAGGCGAAAAACCATATGATCATCTCAATAGATGCAGAGAAAGCTTTCGACAAATTCAACACCCCTTTATGATAAAAGCCCTGCAGAAACTAGGCATAGAGGGGACTTTCCTCAACATAATAAAGGCCATATATGACAAACGCACAGCTAACATTGTCCTCAATGGTGAAAAACTGAAACCATTTCCACTAAGATCAGGAACAAGACAAGGTTGCCCAATCTCACCACTATTATTCAACATAGTTTTGGAAGTTTTAGCCACAGTGATCAGAGAAGAAAAAGAAATAAAAGGAATCCAAATCAGAAAAGAAGAAGTAAAGCTGTCACTGTTTGCAGATGACATGATTGTATACATAGAGAATCCTAAAGATGCTACCAGAAAACTACTACAGCTAATCAATGAATTTGGTAAAGTAGCAGGATACAAAATTAATGCACAGAAATCTCTTCAATTCCTATACACTAAAGATGAAAATCTGAAAGTGAAATTAAGAAAATACTCCCATTTACCATTGCAACAAAAAGCATAAAATATCTAGGAATAAACCTACCTAAGGAGACAAAAGACCTGTATGCAGAAAATTATAAGACACTAATGAAAGCAATTAAAGATGATACAAATAGATGGAGAGATATACCATGTTCTTGGATTGGAAGAATCAACATTGTGAAAATGACTCTACTACCCAAAGCAATCAACAGATTCAATGCAATCCTTATCAAACTACCCCTGGCATTTTTCACAGAACTAGAACAAAAAATTTCACAATTTGTATGGAAACACAAAAGATCCCGAATAGCTAAAGAAATCTTGAGAACTAAAAATGGAGCTGGAGGAATCAGGCTCCCTGTCTTCAGACTATTATAGAAAACTACAGTAATCAAGACAGTATGGTACTGGCACAAAAATAGAAACATAGATCAATGGAACAGGATAGAAAGCCCAGAGATAAACCCACGCACATATGGTCACCTTATCTTTGATAAGGGAGGCAAGCATATACAGTGGAGAAAAGACAGCCTCTTCAATAAATGGTGCTGGGAAAACTGGACAGGTACATGTAAAAGTATGAAATTAGAACACTCCCTAACACCATACACAAAAATAAACTCAAAATGGATTAAAGACCTAAGTGTAAGGCCAGACACTATCAAACTCTTAGAGGAAAACATAGGCAGATCACTGCATGTCATAAATCACAGCAAGATCCTTTTTGACCCAGCTCCTAGAGAAATGGAAATAAAAACAAAAATAAACAAATGGGACCTAATGAAACTTAAAATCTTTTGCACAGCAAAGGAAACCATAAATAAGACCAAAAGACAACCCTCTTCATAATGGGAGAAAATATTTGCAAATGAAGCAACTGAGAAAGGATTAATCTCCAAGATTTACAAGCAGCTCATGCAGCTCAATATCAAAAAAAAAAAAAACCCAATCCAAAAATGGGTAGAAGACCTAAATAGACATTTCTCCAAAGAAGATATACAGATTGCCAACAAACACATGAAAGAATGCTCAACATCATTAATCATTAGAGAAATGCAAATCAAAACTACAATGAGATATTATCTCACACCAGTCAGAATGGTCATCATCAAAAAATCTAGAAACAATAAATTCTGGAGAAGGTGTGGAGAAAAGGGAGCCCTCTTGCACTGTTGGTGGGAATGTAAATTGATACAGCCACTATGGAGAACAGTATGGAGGTTCCTTAAAAAACTAAAAATAGAACTACCATATGACCCAGCAATCCCACTACTGGGCATATACCCTGAGAAAACCATAATTCAAAAAGAGTCATGTACCAAAATGTTCATTGCAGCTCTATTTACAATAGCCAGGACATGGAAGCAACCTAAGTGTCCATCATCAGATGAATGGATAAAGAAGATGTGGCACATATATACAATGGAATATTACTCAGCCGTAAAAAGAAATGAAATTGAGTTATTTGTAGTGAGGTGGATGGAGTTAGAGTCTGTCATACAGAGTGAAGTAAGTCAGAAAGAGAAAAACAAATACAGTATGCTAACACATATATATGGAATGTAAGGAAAAATAAAAAATAAAAAAAGAGGTCATGAAGAACCTAGTGGCAAGACAGGAATAAAGACACAGACCTACTAGAGAATGGACTTGAGGATATGGGGAGAGGGAAAGGTAAGGTGGGACAAAGTGAGAGAGTGGCATGGACATATATACACTACCAAACGTAAAATAAATAGCTAGTGGGAAGCAACCGCATAGCACAGGGAGATCAGCTCTGCGCTTTGTGACCACCTAGAGGGGTGGGATAGGGAGTGTGGGAGAGAGGGAGATGCAAGAGGGAAGAGATATGGGAACATATGTATATGTATAACTGATTCACTTTGTTAAAAAGCAGAAAGTAACACACCATTGTAAAGTAATTATACTCTAATAAAGTTGTTAATAAAACGAAAAGAAAAAGCAACTGCTCTTGGGAAGTTAGTGATGTATTGTCATTCACGTTTCACTCTGGATTATATTGTCATATTTTTTCAAGATGACAACTGGACAGTGCAGAGGTAATCCTGGAGAATGAAAGTATGGAGCCATGCCTTTCCCAGTCAGGGCAAGAATAAATGGAATGCTGCATGGTATCTGGGGACACAGGAAGAGTGGGGGAGGCATGCAGTAATACACAACGTAAGAGGCAAACCAGTTATGTCTTGACAAACCAAATATGCATGCTAGAGAGGTAAGGGGGAGAAAATAAAGTGAAGGAAGTACAAGGGGATATGAGAAGACACATGGAAGAGAAACAATGGGAAAACCAGAAAGGAAAGTCAATTACTGTGTGGAGAGTCCCTTCTACGTATCCATTCTCATGTGAATTTTATTTCATTTTGTTTTTACAACAGTACTGTCAGGACTTCATTATCTTCCTACTACTAGATGAAGAACCTAGACTGATAGAAGATTAGGGACTTGCCTAAATTGTGGACTGGGATAAGTAGGGCAGGGTGAAAGGTCAAATAGAGCCGCTTCCATACCAGGCACCAGAGGTCCTTTTTGCAGGGTGTGCTATGAGGAATATTAAAAAACAAAAACAAAAACAAAAACAAACAAACAATAAAACTGGAGCACAAAAATCCTTCCTAAAAAGCTACACTTATTTGATTTCTAGACTAATATGTAAATGGTTCTCCAGATTTAAATGTAACCATCAATATGTAGGGGCAACACTTTACTTCAGACTATTTGGTCGGACTAGCTCACTTTAGTATATAAAACTTTGTGATACTAGAGTGGGGGAATAGAAGGAAGAGTAAATTTTGATAGAGGAGGTGATATGGAATGGTCTGGAGCAGGGAGTGTTGCTGAAGACAAGCCCAGAGACACCCCATGGGGATGGGGCAGGACTGGGAAGGGAACCACTGCAAAGGGGATTTGTTTACCTAATGCCATCTTCTACATCAGTTTTTTTTCACATTGTGAGTTGTAACTTAAAATATGCAAAAAGAAACATTACAAAATAATATAAAACAGTAAATTGTACATAGTAAGGATAAGTATCATTACATGAAACCGGTTTCAGTTAAGAATAATTATGTGAACATGTATACTGGATCATGATGTTGGACTCATTTTATGGTCAGATTGTAGGGTGTATTAGATTTTTGGGGGGAGCTCATTAAAAAATCTTTGCTGAGCCCCATTTTTGATGACTTAGGAGTTGTGGAATGAGTTCTAGGAATTTGCATTTGTAATAAGCCCCTTAGAAGCCTAGAAGCCACATGCTGAGAAGTGCTGAACCTGGGCCATCCTTAGAGGGAGGAATCTGCTTGAGGATTCACTGCAACAGACTCACAGAGTAGAAATAACTAGAAATATGCCCATCTAGAATTTGCTTAAAGGAATTTGCTTGTTAACTTCTAACACTTTATATTTCACTAAATACTCTCACAGACATGTTTGTGGCAAAAGTTTTTTCAAAGACATGATGAGGGACAATTTGAGGGCTACCAGAATATGCTCTCTTAACCAAAAATACTTCTCTCTACATGACATATTATTGGCCCAATCTGCTGGGTCACACTTCAGACCATTAAAGTAAAGGATCAAAGTTGCAGACAAGAGGCCCAAAGTCTAGTGTAAGGTCTGGAGAAAGACAAGAGTTCAGGAGCTAAATAAATACAGAAATTAAGTGAGAAGTGAAAAAGAAAAGAATGGAGAGGAACAACCCTGCTTTCTGAAGAAACCATTTCTTTATGCATCCACCCTCACAATTCACCCATCATAAATCCATTCATTCATTTATCAATTTGAATGTTATTAATAGTTAGGAATATGGACTCTGGACTCATCCAGGATGGGTTCCAATCCAGATTCTGTTCCTTACAAACTCTGTGGATTTAAATTATTTAACCTTTCTTTTTTTTTTTTTTTTTTAACTTTGTCAGTGTTTTAAGATTTTTAATTTTAATTTGAAATGAAATACAATTATTCATTCAACAAATTGGAAAATATTAAAACAATTGACATTATCTAGAGTGGGGAAAGAAATAAAGTTTTATATACTGCTGATGTGACAATAAAGCATCACAACCTTTTAGGAAAGGCATTTCCTGTTAAATTTTTTTTAAAAGGAGGCATAAAGCTGTGACAGAAGTTTCACCTTGAGGAATCCATACCACAGGAACAAAGGGATTAGTAGGTAAGGATATGCTTCACTAGCTAAAGATATGTTGTATATAACAGCACTAGAAGACAATCGCAACAAAACCAATCTGAATTGGAGACAATCTGAACGTCTGTTAACAGGGAAATGATTGACTACATTATGGTATTTCCAATTCTATGGCTCATTCATTCACTCACCATATATATTTTTTGAGCCAGGCATTGTTTTACTGTATGCCAGGCATTGTTCTAGATACTGGGGGTAAGGAAGTGAATAATACAGATTTGACCCCTTTATCATGAAGCTTACTTTCTAGTGTGTGTGTGTATGTGTAGCAAGGGAGAGACAAAAATGATAAATGATAATAATAATAACAAAAACAGCAACAATAAAACAAGTCAGTTAACCTCTAGAATAATTGCCTGTTTCTAGTGGCAGGTACCATGGGTTTTTCACTGAAAAAATAACATCCAGATTTTTATTCTGCTTTGAAATCTATGTGTCCTGATTAGGTGATCTTGGTGTGTCCTTTCATTGTATTTTGGAAATTTTTAATAGCACTTATCCTACTTTATTTTTATGTTTTTTAAGTGAAACTTCAGACTCTATATGGATCTCCCTAGTTTTTCCACCAATGTTCTTTTTCTTTTCCAGGATCCCATGCAGGATGCCACATTACATCTATTTTTATTTTTCCTAGATTTATTGAGATATAATTGACATATAACAATTGTATAAGTTTAAGGTGTATGATGTAATGATTTGTTACATGTATATAGTATGATTACCACAATTAGGTTAGTTAACACTTCTATCACCTCACATAATTACCATTTTGTTGTTATTGTTATGGTATTTAACCTTTCTTTACCTGCAAACAGAGATCGTATTAGTACCTTCCTTGTGGGGCTGTGAGATTAGGTGAAATTGTACACTGTATATGTTACATGTTTACAGAATTGCTAGGCACAGGGAAAACACTCAGGAAGTGTTGCTGCTATTATGCCTGGAGCATTCGTTCACTATTTTGTGTGATGAGCCTTGGATTGAGGATGTATATGGTGAGTCAGCATCACCTCCAGGCATGGGATCTGAGCAGACATTCAGTGCCTCCCTATTCCTTAGGGTAAGCATCCCATCTCCTCAGCCAACTATACTACCCTTCAGAATCTAGTGACAGTGCCTTTCTGGCTTCATCTACATTAGCTAAACAGAGCAAATATGTGTCCTAAATTATGCCATCCATTTCTGTAAAAATAAACCTTATCTATTGTGGCAGTTGAACTTTTATTCCATCTTCAAGGGTTTGCTCAAAGATGACTTCTTTAATGAGCTTTTCCTAAATTTCCCTCCACTCTTCTTAGGGATACTTCTTAATCACCCTCCCCAAGACATTTCCTTTACTCTGTTATCATAAGGTCCTCCAAATTGTTATGTTTGTTTACTTTTCAGGCTGATTCCCCATTTACACTTGTTTTGTTATTATCATAGTTCTTCCTTCAGCTCTGAAACCTCAGTTTACTTAAACTTATCATGTTTCTTCTTATGAAGTCAATTTAATTCAGTGATTTTGCAGTCTAAGTTGGTTATTAATATCTTAGTAATTGTCTAATTTATAGTTTCAAATTCACTTTTGCCTTTATCCATCCTTCCTTTCTCTGTCTCTGTCTCTCCCCTCTCATTCCCACTTATATCATCACAGGGATTTTTTTTTTTCTTTGTCAGATGTCGCTCTTGACAGTGGAGAGAGAAAAATGAATTATGGTGGTTGCGGTTTATTCAGGCAATATTCAACTTTATTCCAGCTCCCCAGCAAGGAGGACACAGAAATAGTGGCTGGCTCTACCTTTGTCCACACCAGCTCAATGATTCCTTTACCTTCTCTGCTTTGGCTAGTCTCTGTGCCCCTTCCCTTGGTATAAGAACCAGACTAGTATTCTTCAAAACTCCCTGAGATCCATGGGGAATTGGTGTTGGGATATACCACCCTCTCTGTCCTCTCCATCCCCATCCATCTGGAGGCAGGAGATAGATGGGCCTCAGGCTGAGCAGCTGGAGTCTGTTGTCTGTAGACAGATACTCCAAGATAAAGATAATAGCAGGGGCAAGATGGCGGAAGAGTAAGACGCGGAGATCACCTTCCTCCCCACAGATACATGAGAAATACATCTACACGTGGAACTGCTCCTACAGAACACCCACTGAACGCTGGCAGAAGACGTCAGACCTCCCAAAAGGCAAGAAAATCCCCACGTACTTGAGTAGGGCAAAAGAAAAAAGAAATAACAGAGACAAAAGAATAGGGACGGGACCTGCACCAGTGGGAGGGAGCTGTGAAGGAGGAAAGGTTTCCACACACTAGGAAGCCCCTTCGTGGGCAGAGACTGCGGGTAGCAGAGGGGGGAAGCTTCGGAGCCACGGAGGAGAGCGCAGCCACATTGGTGCGGAGGGCAAAGCGGAGATTCCCGCACAGAGGAGCGGTGCCGACCAGCACTCACCAGCCCGAGAGGCTTGTCTGCTCAGCCGCCGGGGCGGGCGGGGCCTGGGAGCTGGGGCTCGGGCTTCGGTGCTAGCCGGGAGGGAGTCCGGGAAAAAGACTGCAGCTGCCAAAGAGGCAAGAGAATTTTTCTTGCCTCTTTGTTTCGCGGCGCGCAAGGAGAGGGGATTCAGAGCGCCGCCTAAACGAGCTCCAGAGACGGGCGCGAGCCGCGGCTATCAGCGCGGATCCCACAGCAACAGGGACGCAGAGGGAAAAACGGAGAGATTCCCGCACAGAGGCTCGGCGCCGAGCAGCACTCACCAGCCCGAGAGGCTTGTCTGCTCACCCGCCGGGGCGGGCGGGGGCTGGGAGCTGAGGCGCGGGCTTCGGTCAGATCCCAGGGAGAGGACTGGGGTTGGCTGCGTGAACACAGCCTGAAGGGTCTAGCACACCACAACTAGCCGGGAGGGTGCACGAGAAAAAGTCTGCGGCTGCCGAAGAGGCAGGAGACTTTTTCTTGCCTCTTTGTTTCGCGGCGTGCAAGGAGAGGGGATTCAGAGCGCCACTTAAACGAACTCCAGAGACGGGCACGAGCCGCGGCTATCAGCGCGGACCCCAGAGACGGGCATGAGACACTGAGGCTGCTGCTGCCGCCACCAAAAAGCCTGTGGGCGAGCACAGGTCATTCTCCACACCGCCCCTCCCGGGAGCCTGTGCAGCCCGCCACGGCCAGGCTCCTGTAATCTGGGGACAACTTCCGCGGGAAAGCGCACGGCGCGCCTCAGGCTGCTGCAACGTCACGCCGGCTTCTGCCGCCGCAGGCTCGTCCCGCCTCCTCCGTACCGCTCCCTCCCCCCAGCCTGACTGAGCCAGAGCCCCGGAAGCAGTTGCTCCTTTAACCCCGTTCTGTCTGGGCGGGGAACAGACGCCCTCAGGCGACCTACATGCAGAGGCGGGTCCAAATCTAAAGCTGAACCCCGGGAGCTGTACGAACAAAGAAGAGAAAGGGAAATCTCTCCCAGCAGCCTCAGAAGCAGCGGATTAAAGCTCCACAAACAACTTGATGTGCCTGCATCTGTTGAATACCTGAATAGACAACGAATCATCCCAAATTTAGGAGATGGACTTTGGGAGCAGGATATATTAACTTTTCCCCTTTTCCTTTTTTTTGTGAGTGTAGATGTGTATGCTTCTGGGTGAGATTTTGTCTGTATAGCTTTGCTCTCACCGTTAGTCCTAGGGTTAGGTCCGTCCGTTTTTTTTTTTTTTTTTTTTTTTGGCTTAAAAAATTTTTTTTTTCCCTAATAAATGTTTTCTTAATAATTTTTTCCTTATTTTCTATTTTTAAAAACATTTTTAATAAGTTTTTTTCACATTTTTTATTTTAAAAAATTAAAAAAATTTTTTTCTTAATAAATTTTTTCTAAATAATTTTTTTCTTATTTTTAGTATAAAAAATTAATAAATCTATTTTTAAAAATTAAAAAAATTTTTTTTTCTTAATAAATTTACTCTTAATAATTTTTTTTCTTATTTTTTATTATAATTGCTTTATTTTATTTTATTTTATCCTCTTTTTTTCTTTCTTTCCATTTTTTCTCCCTTTTATTCTGAGCCGTGTGGATGAAAGGCTCTTGGTGCTCCAGCCAGGCATCAGGGATGTGCCTCTGAGGTGGGAGAGCCAACTTCAGGACACTGGTCCACAAGAGACCTCCCAGCTCCACGTAATACTAAACGGCAAAAATCTCTCACAGATCTCCATCTCAACATCAAGACCCAGCTTCACTCAACGACCAGCAAGCTACAGTGCTGGACACCCTATGCCAAACAACTAGCAAGAGAGGAACACAGCCCCATCCATTAACAGAGAGGCTGCCTAAAATCATAATAAGGCCACAGACACCCCAAAACACACCACCAGACGTGGACGAACCCACCAGAAAGACAACATCCAGCCTCATCCACCAGAACACAGGCACTAGTTCCCTCCACCAGGAAACCTACACAACCCACTGAACCAACCTTAGCCACTGGGGACAGATACCAAAAACAATGGGAACTACGAACCTGCAACCTGTGAAAAGGAGACCCCAAACACAGTAAGATAAGCAAAATGAGAAGACAGAAAAACACACAGCAGATGAAGGAGCAGGGTCAAAACACACCAGACCTAACAAATGAAGAGGAAATAGGTAGTCTACCTGAAAAAGAATTCAGAATAATGATAGTAAGGATGATCCAAAGTCTTGGAAATAGAATAGACAAAATGCAAGAAACATTTAACAAGGACGTAGAAGAACTAAAGAGGAACCAAGAAACGATGACAAGCACAATAAATGAAATTAAAAATACTCTAGATGGGATCAATAGCAGAATAACTGAGGCAGAAGAACGGATAAGTGACCTGGAAGATAAAATGGTGGAAATAACTACTGCAGACCAGAATAAAGAAAAAAGAATGAAAAGAACTGAGGACAGTCTCAGAGACCTCTGGGACAACATTAAACGCACCAACATTCGAATTATAGGGGTCCCAGAAGAAGAAGAGAAAAAGAAAGGGACTGAGAAAATATTTGAAGAGATTATAGTTGAAAACTTCCCTAATATGGGAAAGGAAATAGTTAATCAAGTCCTGGAAGCACAGAGAGTCCCATACAGGATAAATCCAAGGAGAAACACACCAAGACACATATTAATCAAACTATCAAAAATTAAATATAAAGAAAACATATTAAAAGCAGCAAGGGAAAAACAACAGATAACACACAAGGGCATCCCCATAAGGTTAACAGCTGATCTTTCAGCAGAAACGCTGCAAGCCAGAAGGGAGTGGCAGGATATACTTAAAGTGATGAAGGAGAAAAACCTACAACCAAGATTACTCTACCCAGCAAGGATCTCATTCAGATTTGATGGAGAAATTAAAACCTTTACAGACAAGCAAAAGCTGAGAGAGTTCAGCACCACCAAACCAGCTTTACAACAAATGCTAAAGGAACTTCTCTAGGCAAGAAACACAAGAGAAGGAAAACACCTACAATAACAAACCCAAAACATTTAAGAAAATGGGAATAGGAACATACATATCGATAATTACCTTAAATGTAAATGGATTAAATGCTCCCACCAAAAGACACAGACTGGCTGAATGGATACAAAAACAAGACCCATATATATGCTGTCTACAAGAGACCCACTTCAGACCTAGAGACACATACAGACTGAAAGTGAGGGGATGGAAAAAGATATTCCATGCAAATGGAAAACAAAAGAAAGCTGGAGTAGCAATTCTCATATCAGACAAAATAGACTTTAAAATAAAGACAATTACAAGAGACAAAGACGGACACTATATAATGATCAAGGGATCGATCCAAGAGGAAGGTATAACAATTGTAAATATTTATGCACCCAACATAGGAGCACCTCAATACATAAGGCAAATACTAACAGCCATAAAAGGGGAAATCGACAGTAACACAATCATAGTAGGGGACTTTAACACCCCACTTTCACCAATGGACAGATCATCCAAAATGAAAATAAATAAGGAAACACAAGCTTTAAATGATACATTAAACAAGATGGACTTAATTGATATTTATAGGACATTCCACCCAAAAACAACAGAATACACATTTTTCTCAAGTGCTCATGGAACATTCTCCAGGATAGATCAGATCTTGGGTCACAAATCAAGCCTTGGTAAATTTAAAAAAATTGAAATCGTATCAAGTATCTTTTCCGACCACAACGCTATGAGACTAGATATCAATTACAGGAAAAGATCTGTAAAAAATACAAACACATGGAGGCTACACAATACACTACTTAATAACGAAGTGATCACTGAAGAAATCAAAGGGGAAATCAAAAAATACCTAGAAACAAATGACAATGGAGACACGACGATCCAAAACCTATGGGATGCAGCAAAAGCAGTTCTAAGAGGGAAGTTTATAGCAATACAAGCCTACATCAAGAAACAGGAAACATCTCGAATAAACAACCTAACCTTGCACCTAAAGCAATTAGAGAAAGAAGAACAAAAAAACCCCAAAGCTAGCAGAAGGAAAGAAATCATAAAGATCAGATCAGAAATAAATGAAAAAGAAATGAAGGAAACAATAGCAAAAATCAATGAAACTAAAAGCTGGTTCTTTGAGAAGATAAACAAAATTGATAAACCATTAGCCAGACTCATCAAGAGAAAAAAGGAGAAGACTCAAATTAATAGAATTAGAAATGAAAAAGGAGAAGTAACCACTGACACTGCAGAAATACAAACGATCATAAGAGATTAGTACAAGCAACTCTATGCTAATAAAATGGACAACCTGGAAGAAATGGACAGATTCTTAGAAATGCACAACCTGCCGAGACTGAACCAGGAAGAAATTGAAAATATGAACAGACCAATCACAAGCACTGAAATTGAAACTGTGATTAAAAATCTTCCAACACACAAAAGCCCAGGACCAGATGGCTTCACAGGCGAATTCTATCAAGCATTTAGAGAAGAGCTAACACCTATCCTTCTCAAACTCTTCCAAAATATTGCAGAGGGAGGAACACTCCCCAACTCATTCTACGAGGCCACCATCACCCTGATACCAAAACCAGGCAAAGATGTCACAAAGAAAGAAAACTACAGGCCAATATCACTGATGAACATAGATGCAAAAATCCTCAACAAAATACTAGCAAACAGAATCCAACAGCACATTAAAAGGATCATACACCATGATCAAGTGGGGTTTATTCCAGGAATGCAAGGATTCTTCAATATACGCAAATCAATCAACGTGATACATCATATTAACAAATTGAAGGAGAAAAACCATATGATCATCTCAATAGATGCAGAGAAAGCTTTCGACAAAATTCAACACCCATTTATGATAAAAGTCCTGCAGAAAGTAGGCATAGAGGGAACTTTCCTCAACATAATAAAGGCCGTATATGACAAACCCACAGCCAACATTGTCCTCAATGGTGAAAAACTGAAACCATTTCCACTAAGATCAGGAACAAGACAAGGTTGCCCACTCTCACCACTATTATTCAACATAGTTTTGGAAGTGTTAGCCACAGCAATCAGAGACGAAAAAGAAATAAAAGGAATCCAAATCGGAAAAGAAGAAGTAAAGCTGTCACTGTTTGCAGATGACATGATACTATACATAGAGAATCCAAAAGATGCTACCAGAAAACTACTAGAGCTAATCAATGAATTTGGTAAAGTAGCAGGATACAAAATTAATGCACAGAAATCTCTTGCATTCCTGTATACTAATGATGAAAAATCTGAAAGTGAAATTAAGAAAACACTCCCGTTTACCATTGCAACAAAAAGAATAAAATACCTAGGAATAAACCTACCTAAGGAGACAAAAGACCTGTATGCAGAAAACTATAGGACACTGATGAAAGAAATTAAAGATGATACAAATAGATGGAGAGATATACCATGTTCTTGGATTGGAAGAATAAACATTGTGAAAATGACTCTGCTACCCAAAGCAATCTACAGATTCAATGCAATCCCTATCAAACTACCACTGGCATTTTTCACAGAACTAGAACAAAAAATTTCACAATTTGTATGGAAACACAAAAGACCCCGAATAGCCAAAGCAATCTTGAGAACGAAAAATGGAGCTGGAGGAATCAGGCTCCCTGACTTCAGACTATATTACAAAGCTACAGTAATCAAGACAGTTTGGTACTGGCACAAAAACAGAAATATAGATCAATGGAACAGGATAGAAAGCCCAGAGATAAGCCCACGCACATATGGTCACCTTATCTTTGATAAAGGAGGCAAGCATATACAGTGGAGAAAAGACAGCCTCTTCAATAAGTGGTGCTGGGAAAATTGGACAGGTACATGTAAAAGTATGAAATTAGAACACTCCCTAACACCATACACAAAAATAAACTCAAAATGGATTAAAGACCTAAGTGTAAGGCCAGACACTATCAAACTCTTAGAGGAAAACATAGGCAGAACACTGTATGACATAAGTCACAGCAAGATCCTTTTTGACCCAGGTCCTAGAGAAATGGAAATAAAAACACAAATAAACAAATGGGACCTAATGAAACTTAAAAGCTTTTGCACAGCAAAGGAAACCATAAACAAGACCAAAAGACAACCCTCAGAATGGGAGAAAATATTTGCAAATGAAGCAACGGACAAAGGATTAATCTCCAAGATTTACAAGCAGCTCATGCAGCTCAATAACAAAAAAACAAACCACCCAATCCAAAAATGGGCAGAATACCTAAATAGACATTTCTCCAAAGAAGAGATACAGATTGCCAACAGACACATGAAAGAATGCTCAACATCTTTAATCATTAGAGAAATGCAAATCAAAACTACAATGAGGTATCATCTCACACCGGTCAGAATGGCCATCATCAAAAAATCTAGAAACAATAAATGCTGGAGAGGGTGTGGAGAAAAGGGAACACTCTTGCACTGTTGGTGGGAATGTAAATTGATACAGCCACTATGGAGAACAGTATGGAGGTTCCTTAAAAAACTAAAAATAGAACTACCATATGACCCAGCAATCCCACTACTGGGCATATACCCTGAGAAAACCATAATTCAGAAAGAGTCATGTACCAAAATATTCATTGCAGCTCTGTTTACAATAGCCAGGACATGGAAGCAACCTAGGTGTCCATCATCGGATGAATGGATAAAGAAGATGTGGCACATATATACAATGGAATATTACTCAGCCATAAAAAGAAATGAAATGGAGGTGTTTGTAATGAGGTGGATGGAGTTAGAGTCTGTCATACAGAGTGAAGTAAGTCAGAAAGAGAAAAACAAATACAGTATGCTAACACATATATATGGAATCTAAGGGAAAAAAAAAAAAAAGAGGTCATGAAGAACGTAGTGGCAAGATGGGAATAAAGACACAGACCTACTAGAGAATGGACTTGAGGATATGGGGAGGGGGAGGGGTGAGATGTGACAGGGTGAGAGAGTGTCATGGACATATATACACTACCAAATGTAAAATAGATAGCTAGTGGGAAGCAGCCGCATAGCACAGGGAGATCAGCTCGGTGCTTTGTGACCACCTAGAGGGGTGGGATAGGGAGGGTGGGAGGGAGGGAGATGCAAGAGGGAAGAGATATGGCAACATATGTATATGTGTAACTGATTCACTTTGTTGTAAAGCAGAAGCTAGCACACCATTGTAAAGCAATTATACTTCAATAAAGATGTTTAAAAAAAATAAATAAATAAATAATAGCAGTAGCAAGGAGGAGCTGAGCCCTGCCCAGATAAGAGATAAAGAGACCACATATTTCTCATTCTCGAAGTCAAGGAGACCTTTCTGACTACACATGCTCAGAAATGCTCCTCAGAGTTCAAAAAAGGAGGGCGCATCACCCATAGTAGGTGATGTCAACCTACCCATAGGTCTCTTCATTAGAATCTGTCTAGGCTAAGAGATGTGCATGCACACAGAAGAGGACCCAGAGTTAAACCAAATACAGACTCAGAACCAGGCAAAGTTGATTGGCCAGAGGAAACCCAGAAGAAATGCCCCATATAAGTGATTCAAACTACCACAAAGGTGCTACTCTTTCTCTGAGCCCACCCTTGTGTGTCTATTCACATGTACTCTTTGTCCTCCACTTTACTTCTTTCACTACTTTTCATCTCTTTGTGGAAATTCATTTCTACAAAGCCGATGGGCCAGCGCCTTGTCACTGGCCACTGGTCCTTGTGGTCTAGTGGCTATGATTCAGTGCTCTCACTGCCGCAGCCTGGCTTCAATCTCTGGCCAGGGAACCGAGATCCTGCTTCAAGCCACTGCAGGTTGAAGCCACCCTAGATCAATCTTAGCAACTGTACCACATTTTCTTTATGCTCCACTGACACAAGGTGCCTCCATGAACTTCACACTTTCAGAAACCTCCAGAGGAGAGAAAGTGCTGGTTCCTGTGTTTACCAACACCTTCTGACTTCAAGGAATATGTCCAGCATGCTTCCACCCCCCACGGGGTTAAAGAAATGGTTCCCTCATATTTTCCAAAACTTACCATCATGGCTGCAGAAACTACTAAACCGATGTAGATGTCCTTGGAATTTTGAAGTAGATATGGTTTGGCACCATTCTTCCCTTAAAAAATTCCCTTGAGATTTGGCCGCTTGAATTTGAGTATTTTTTTTCAGCTATCACGTCCCATTATAATGATCCATGTATCTTCTGCTTAGTCCTTGGGTGTGGCCAACAGGGAGCTGGGTAATAAGGAAAAGGGGTACTGATTAATATTAATATTTTATATTGTGTGAATTTCTAAGTGTCTATAAGACAGGAAACAGCATATTTGTCTTTGAATATCTCTCTAGTTTGACGAGAATGCCTGGCAAACATTTGGAATACAATAATTGTTTATGGAGTAAAGGAATGTCCTGAACCTTTATAAGTGATTTCCTAAGAGAATATGTCCAGACTTTAAGAGGATCTCACTCAGCGTTAGGAACTTTGCCATCAGTGATTGAAGCCAGAGGTTCATGTAAAAGAACACATCCCACTGTTGGTGGTTTTGGAACAATAATGCCAGATTAGAAGCCAGAAGTACTGTGGCCACTGATTAATTAGGGATTCTAGGAAAAAGATTTCCAGCGTTTTTTGTTCTCAATTTCTTTTGTCAAATGAATGGTGACATAGGATAATTCTAAGTGTCCTTTCAACTTTAGTTTATGAGTATACGGCTCCTTGTTTACTAGTTCTTTGCCTTCTGAGTTACTAATGACTCAAAATCTCAGGTACTCAACTAAATAATGAAGGAGCTGAAGCATGTGTTTACATATTCATTCTTCCATTCATTTATTCAGCAACAATATTTTGGGTGCCTAGTAGAACTTCTGCTTATGAACCCTGACCAAAGGGGAAAAAATCTGTGTGGTGAGTTTTAAGGACTGTAATTAACAATATTGTAAATCAACTGTACTCCAATAAAAATTAAGAAAAAAAGAACTGTAATTAAAAGTATGGCATTAATCTACCACTTGGGTGGGTGCTACCTTTGTCCTGGTGTTTCAAACTGGGATTTCTGACAAAGGCATTGTGTTCAACTCCTCACTTGTTTCAGGGACTTAGAGACAAGTGGGATTGTTTCAGAAGCAGAGCTTTCATAAAATGAAAGACTAGGTATAGACTCTAGATTCTGTGCCACAATTCAGTCAAAATTGCTCAGCTTTCTGCTGGCAGACCCTTGTGCTCGGCGTCATTCCAGAAATAACATAGTTGGCAATTTAGAGAGGGGCTCTCAGCAACATAGACATTAGCTCCAGGCCTTCTTGATACAGGTCCCCTAGATTAATGAGTCAATTTCTCCTCCAACAGGCACTGGGGGTCTATGGAGCTATCTTTCTGGGACTTCTCCTCTGGGGTCATGGGATAGTATGTCCACCTCTCCAAGGCACTGAGAGACATTGTCCTTCATACCACCTTTTTCACAGGACTTTTGTTATCAGCTCTTTCTGAGTCAGGTACATTGTGACCTGCCTTGATCAAGTATTTATTGAGGATTAGTATGTACCAGGTATGGCATACTATAGTGACAATGGTAGAAGTAAACATTTAAAAAGGTATAATTTACTTCTTCTAGAAGCCCACAGCCAGAAATAGAGAAAAATGTAAACAAATAACTATATTATAATAGAATAAATGATGTAGTAGAAGTCTGATCAGAGGGTTATAATGCAGAAGGCAGGCTTGACTGAAAAGGTGACAACTAAGTGCTAGGTTTTGTATAAGCAGGAGCTTTCCAGGAAGAAGAAATTGAAGGCACATTCTGAATTAGGTGTAAAGGTGGGAGATGAGCACCTGGGCCAGGTGACCCCAGCACAGGATGATCAATGCTAGGACCTGAACCCAGGTCTACAGTACCCAGTCCATTAATCTTACTATTAATAATAATGCCACATTAATTTTCCTAATGAATTTGCTGTAATTTTACATGCACCATTTTAATAGGATCCAGAGATAATTGCTAGTTGGGATAGGTAACAATAGCCATATTTTATTTTTATAAACTAAAACTTGGAAAAATATTTCAGATTCAAATTCCAAGAAATAAAATGTTACTGCTAAAAGGGGCTTTGAAGATCGTCTTCACTAATTCCTTGATTTTATAGATAAAAGCCCTACATAAGCCAAGTGACTTTTAAGAAACAGGAATCGTGTAAAATGCGCAAGGTCACACTGTTAGCCTAGTGTGTAGGATCCAGTTTATGCGATTCTAAGGTCTGAGAGATTTCCACTAAACAATCTGCCTCTCTAGGCACAGGACTAAACTGCTTCTATTTTAAGGAAGACATTCTTCTAGGACATATGACAGCAGGTGAACAAATTAAATGCTGCAAAATGCCTTAGCATAGGCCCTGATTTGGAGCAAAGAAGAGGGCAGAGCTCAGGGGAGAAGGAGGTGCACAGGAAGCCAGCTCAGGCAGCACCTCAGTGGAGCAATGCCTGATGATATCCCAGTTTTCAAAATCAGCTCTCCTCATCTCCCACCCTGGACTATAGAATAGTCAGACAGTAAAGCAGTTAATTTAAATTATGTTCTCATTTCACTGAGTATGGGACACAATTCTCTTGTATTTTCTGATAAGGCTGATAATGAAACGATCAGTCTGTAGGATTCCCTAGTGGCAGTGAACCTGCATTTGCATAATGATATTATAATGTCTGTCGAACCTGCTAGTGGTGATCCATCCATACTGGAGAAATATAGATCAGCAAAGATGCAGAAGCAATGAGAGAGGCAGGGCTATTCACTTATTAGAGTAAGAAAAGTCTTCTCTATCCTTTACCACAGCATGATAGAAATAAATGGAATGGAATGGATCAGGGGATTCTATTGGCTTTTGAACGATCAAAGGAGATGCATCAATTCTATCAGGGTTTAAATTCAGTTCAAAGTCTCCTTAACCCTTTTGTTTCCATTGGTATCCCTCCTACACTTCTCTATCTAACTCTGAAAAGGTGTGCTGTAATAATATTTTGAGAGATCAGGATTCATAATGGCCCCCGTTGGACTGGGGAGAAGGTGGAAGATAAGGAAATTAGTAATTATGCTTCTCCTTTGTGTTCCCTGATCTCTAAGATCTGTGATATTTCCAGCCCACACATGTCATTCAGTTTGGACCTTTTCATTATTCTGTTTATTGTCTTTATTCTCATTTTGGCACCTCATTAATTACCATAGTTTCCCCGTGCTTCTCTTTGCACTGTGTCTCTAAATTTTGTGTGCAAGATAATAAATCTTGCTTCTCTTATAAGAATTGTACATTTGTCAGTGGCAAGTATCTTGCTTTGTTTTTTCCCCTGGAAAGCACTTACCACAGCACCTACTAAAGCTACACACATGGAAGGGCTTCTTAGAGTCCATTGAATTGAATTGAAGTTATGGTCTCACCATAGAATTAACTACAAAGAGGCAAAGGGATCTTAAGAAATCACTTAGAGCATCTTATAGTCAGGCAGTAGTGCAACTACAACAGTTGAGGAAAATGGTAAGATACTTTATCCTTAAAATTATAACATGATATACACATTATCTCAACTAAAAATAACTCTTCTAACAGTTATTTTAACCCATCTTACCATTTAAAAATATGTGCTCCATCAGTAACAAACTATATAAATGATCCTTGAAAGTATAGTCTTTTGTGCTCTGTCAAGAAACTGTGATGATCCTCTAATGCCTTAATCTTTATTAAATGGAAATTGATTTTATCACTGTGTGGATATAGATGAAGTGAGAGAAAAGAGAGTATATATAAGGAAAGATCTATTTATTGGCACATTCTCTATGTGACTATTGTATCAAATTGACAGGTTAAATTACTCTGAAGGAAAATACATATGCAATATACACATACAGTATGCATCCACCTGCACTTACATACATACTCATACAGATCTTTCTAGTCACTTTGATTGTGAGGACAACATTTCAGAATAACTGGAAGGGAAAACTTCTTATTGCCTGAGAGTGACTTCGATGTGATGATTTTGTGGACAGATGATTTGGGGTACACTGATTAGCACAAGGTTGATTTCAAAGGTAAAATGCTAACCAAAAAGAAAAAAAAGGAAAAAAAATTAAAGCCCAAACAACCCTAATTTTTGGCTCAAACTAGCAGGGCTGTTTAGCTTTAGTTAGCTTGTGGCAAGGGAAGGAACTTGAGCTTTGACAAGTTCCCAGGAACTCTGCAAGCTGGATTACCCCAAATGAAAGAGTTGAACTAGAATGGAATACAAAACTTTATTTCTCTTCTGGTTTGGACCTCAGTCTTTGTTCTTGATCTCTGATCTTTGGGCTGCTTTCCATCATCTCCAGGCTCTGTAGCTCTTGCCAGTCTGGATCTTGGTCACAGACTGGAGTCAATAAAGAAAATGTCTGAACCTGAGAACATCCAAAGTCAAAATGTAATAAATCACTGCCACCGAAGAGGAAAGAAATTATATTTTCCCTTTCTTAACTATTACTGAAAACTTTATGTTGTCTGCCCATCACACTGAAGTATGAGAGCATGACTTGGAGTTAGGCATTTTGGCCTGTCCTACAGTCATTTTTCCATGGTGGTGGTCAAAGTATTTCAGCCTTTAGTTCACTTTGCTCACCCAGGGTCTGGGGTCTCTATCTGCTTATAGCAAGAATTTTGTGTGGCATTTGGCCAATACAATTATAAATGTGATGCTTTTGTTTGGAATAAGAAACCTGCCATGCCTTCCCTCATTTCCCCCCATATCTTCAGAACAATATATATCAGATTATCATGCATACAACAACCATGTGAAATTGTAATGACTATTCCCTTAGTCTGATTGCCCTGTTTTAGAGCAAATGGAGAAAAAAGATGGACTTTTAATGCTAGTGAAACCATCTGTTTTTTGATTGCCTAAAAGACTTAAGTACTAGCCCCAGAATCTTGGATAGAAAAGAAACTTGGAACTTCCTTGTTGTTATCTATTGTGTGTCAGAATTTATGTAGTGACTAAAATGTCACCATTTTTCTTGGAACAAAATTATTCTGGCATTGTTTGGTTTCTTTATTTTAACTGATGATTTTCATTTCTTATTTTGTATTCAACTACTTCTGACAATATTTCTTATCTAGCAGATAAGAACTTTGTGGGAAATTATTTGGTTTATGGGACTTTTTCTTATATGATATATTCAGTTTATTTAGAGGTAGTGGAATGTGGGAGAAGAGGATGGAAGTTTGGCTTATTTTCACTAATCATTGCCTTGGCATTTTGTAATATTACTGGCTTGCTTTCTTCAAAGGCATTGCTGGCCTCCTTTCACAAAGGCAGTTAAGTCTGACTCCAGACTTAAAGAAATCTCAGTGACCTCATGACTCATTCTACTTCCTTCTTGATTCTTTTGCTGTTATGTTGATGTATCACACACTACATAGGACAAGAATTTTATTACTGGTGTTATAAGTTTAACCTATGTTAACTCCATAATTTATTCCCTAGTGATGCAACATTGCTCCACTTTGGATATTTTCATTCTCCATCTTCATTTTGATTTGGTATCAGGTAAAAAATTTAAAATATTTTTCAAAGTCAACTTCTGAAGCAGAAAACATACATTTTATATTCGGTACTAAAACATATCCTTGCTTTACATATTTTTGTTTGGATTTTTTGGAAGTTGGGTGTCTGGGGATGAGAGGAACCTGTTAAATTTAAACTATCATGGGCTTGAAGACAGCTAATTATGGTATTTATTATAGCATTCAATTGAGTAACTTGTTTACAGTCAACCAATTTCCAAACTAATTTGCATGTGTTGACAGTGCTATTTTTTGTGTGGTGTTTTCATTGTGTGTCTTTTTATGAAAAAAACTACAACCAAGACAGTATGATGAATAAGTTCTTATAAAAACCATTCTTCAAAAAAACTAAGAACTATTCACTTGTGACACAAAAGAACTGGATAATAATTACAAAATAGAAAAGAAGATCTGGGTCTAATATTTAGGCATAGATAATGGCTACAATATAGCACAGAGGTCAGTAAACTTTCTCTTTAGCCATTGTGGGTCAAGAGGCAAAATCGAGGTTATTATATAGTATTTATATACAATAAAAGAGAAAACAACTTTTCAAATACTTTTATGATAAAATTTTAAAATAATTATAATAATTGAGTACATTTTTTTCTGCAAAATAAATATACTGTAGTGGGTTGGATTGTGTCCACCAAAAAATATATGTTCAAGTCCTAACCTCAGGAACCTATGTTTGGAAATAGGGTCTTTACAGATACAATTAAGGATCTCAAGATGAAATCATCTGGATTTAGTGTGGGCCTTAGATCCAATAGCTTGTTTCCTTATCAGAGAAGGGATGCCGATATTCAGACCTAGGGAAGACAGAGGTAGAGATTGGAGCTATGCTGCCACAGGCCAAGGAATGGTAGGAGCCACCAGAAGCTGAAAGAAGCAAGGAAAGATTCTCTCCTAGAAACTTTGGAGAGAGTGTGTCCCTGCATGCACCTTGATTTTAGACTTCTGGCCTTCATAAAAGAGTATACATTTCTGTTATTTTAAGTCACCCAGTTTGTAATACCTTTTTATGACAGCCTCAGGAAACTTAACAGAATTAATTATTTAGGGTAAGATAACATTTAACAGAATTGGGGTTCAAAGTTAGCATTTCCTATCATCAAATCACTCACAAATGCTCATCTGTAAAAACCATTCTTCACTGGCAGTCCTTACAAAAATAGGCAACAAGCCAGATTTAGCCCATGGACCTTAATTTACCTGTTATAGAAAATCATTTGTATAATTCACTAATTGTTTATATTCTTTGTCCAAATATAAATCTAATCTCAGCTTTAAACCCTATTTTTCACAAATGATTTTTTTCTCTTATGAAAGTAAAACAAAATTTGTAAATTAAGGAGCGATGTTTGGAAAACAAAAATCTGCAACACTCAGGGAACAGTTTAGGAATGGATATGTTTTGGAAAGGAGGAACCTGGGTTGCCAGGTAGAAAATGAATTTCCTGGGATTGGAATGTGAGAGGGAAGGTACCGTAAAGGGCTGTAAAGGAAGGTACTGTAAAGGAACTGTTGCTTGAAGTTAGATCTGACCACACTTCAGTCAGCTGTGGCCCAGAAGTTTGGTGTGCTGACCAACTTCCAACTTTACCTTCACATAGTTTTCCTTCTTCCCCCTCAACTTTGGAAGGTTCTGCTTGACTTCTCAGGGAATATTTATTACCAAGGAACACCTGAGCTGAAATAGCTGCAGAAAAGTCTTTCTTCCCAGTGAATGTGGAGACTACCAGTAATTTATAGGAGTTCACCTGGTGTCTATTCTCACTGTGCTGAGACTATCCTATCCTGAACCTTAACATTGTTCCCTTTATCCTCAAATTACTCTAATAACAGATGTTGATTGCTTTCTGAATAGCACAAGGGGCTAGTTTTCAGGTGGTTTGTAAAATTCACTAACTTTGTTTTGGATATTCTTTAATTCGTCATTGCACAGTCCTGCCTCCCCCTTTTTAGAGATCTATTGATACGTGCTTAAGCTATTTATCAATTATTTCCAATAAGGTGAGGTTGTTGGGGCAATTTCAGAACCCAAAACAGGTCATGATGGCCATATATTTGGAACAGGGAGACGGCTTCTGGGAAACAGAAATGTAAAAAAGGCTAGAGGTTATTCTAGAGGAAACTATTAATTAATCTTAAGTTGAATGCCAGATAACCAAAAAGTCCAGAAAAATAAAATGTTAGGGACAGGATGTCAGAGAGAATAATTTTTCAGCTGAGACAAAATGCAAAAGTAGATTTGGAAGACCTGCTATGATACAGCTTTGATCATGGGATAGTGGCAGCAGTTAAAATTGAATCCCTAGGGTAGGGTTCCTGGATTTGCTCTCTTAAGAACTAAAAGGGAGTGGAAAAAATGTAGGAATGGATGTTAGAGGAGACCAGGTGATAGGCCAATAAATAAGGCTGCATTACTGGCTCACTGTGCAGTGGAGTGGGGTGGGTCAAGAGCCCTCCATCAATGTGGGCTAGAAGACAGGTTCTACTACTCTCTGGTAAGGAATTCCTATGTGCCTCAAGTTTTAAATGTATTGTCTTATTCATGGACTCTATCTATCTATCTATCTATCTATCTATCTATCTATCTATCTATCTATGTATCTATTATCTATCTATTTATCTATTATCTATCCATCCATCTTTAAAAGTCCATTATCCAGGTAGACTTGTGTAGTCAATAAGAATGTACAAAAAAATAAAATAAAGCTGAGGATATTTCAGTAGACTCAATAATAATTGTGAGGACACAATTTGAAAGTATCACTTACATCTGGTGTTCATGCCTTCACGTTCTGTAAATCAAATACCTGAACAAAGGTATGGTGTATCCTTATCCACTGTCTGAACCCTTTATATCAGCCTTGCCTCTATATCTTCTTTCTCCTCTGAGATCAGTGGCAATTAATGCAGGAGAAAAATCTGCCCATCAGGGATACGGCTGAGGAAAATGGTTGAACATCAGGATAAAGCCATGGTCATATCTAGAGACGTTGTCAGTTGTGATTAATGGCCTCCAGTGCTTCTCTGTTATTTATTAAAGGCTTTCAAACTATTTTTGGATTAACATAAAAATAAATTGAATTTAGATACCCTATTCATTTTTTATTTCAGAGTCAGGAATTCAGGGTAAGGGAGATTAACTTTTCTAAGCCACTAGAAGTACAGCAAATTATAAGCAAAACTGCATTAAAATATTTTGAATTGTTTTTTCAAAATATTACACTTTATGGGCCAATTAAATATTCTTAAGTGATTACAAATGACATTAATTCTAGAGAACTACTTGTTAACATCAAATAATTTAAAATATGAACATGTATAGGGTCTAATATCTTTATTTTTCAGATGAGACAACTGAAGACAAAGAATTTAAATGATTTCCCAGGTATGATTTTGGTCACTAGAAAAGCAGAACTAGAACTCAGGGAGTCTTGGCTTCCAATCCTGTACTTTGTTCTACAACTATTGGTGGATTTAGACACAGGCAGTGAGGTTCCAGATCCCATGCCTTGAAACTCCACCTTCTACTGCCACTTTGAATCCAGCCTGGCTCACTCCAATCTCAGTGCTTCTTTCATTTCACTATAGACTACTTTCCTTTCAATTGTGTAGTAGACTTTCAGCTTGTCTGTAAAAAAACATCAACAAATAAAACACAAATGCAAATTGCCAATAAACTGAATCTGCCCTCCCAAATAGACACAACTACTTAAAACGTTCAAGACATGGAACAAAAATCCCATATTTACAATGCCCTCTTATTTGAAATTAAATTGTTGGTTGGTCTAATGAGCCGTTATACCAGTGCACGAAGGAGTTTCAAAAGTGCACTGCACATGTCATTACAACAAATGACTGGCTCAGATGCTCAACAAGTTCACTGGCTTCAATAAATTGTAACATTTCTCAACTCTTACCTGCACTGGACACACATTACACCAGTATTTATGGAAGAAATGTGATTGGCATCGAAGAATAAGAATTATTTTTAAGTTGAATAGTTATTTTTCCTTTCACAAAGAATACAGATTAATGTTTCATTAAGTATGCATGGAGAAATCTTGCAATGATACTTTAAAAGGCCCAAGAGACATAGGATAACTTGCCTCTACTCTATCATCAAATGAAAATGAACTGCTAGTTTGGGGACCAAGAAAAATAGACCAAGAGAGTTGAATTTTTCAATTTTGAAGGTTTCCAGTTGAAATGTTTTGCAAGCTCATTTGCAGCTGGGTTGCAGCAAGCTCCATCCACATCTGTCTAATGAAACTCATGATGAAAATCTCAGTTGGAAGTTCAGGGAATCAGAACCATTCATCAAACCTCGTCATAATTATTTAATAAGCAGCATTAAATGTTCAGTCAAGTCTTTAACTCATCAGTTCAGTTATCACAGTTTAGTGCATACAAACATCATTTACAAGGTCTCCTGCTGAATGACAGAGAACACAAATAAACCTCATAAATTAAACTAACCCTCAAAATAATCTTCCCCTGCCTGCCTGCCCTCTGACTCACCTTTCCTGCACTTAAAAGGGGCTTCTCAAATGGACTCCCTCACCAGAAATGTGGGCAGGCGGGGGAGCTCATTTAGCTGGTGTCAATTTCTGTTTATGTGTGTGTGTGTGCACTTTTGAGCCAGCAAAGATTCACATTTTTCCAAGGCTTCAGGTGGCTTGCTCCTCTCAGTCTGGCTGGCTGGTACCTGTGTGCCCATCTCAAAGAGAGGAAATAAGAATTTTTGTGAACACCTGGATCTTCCTTCTTTTTCTCATGATAATCAGCACATATAACCTAAAGGGTAGAATCATCTGCAGAGGCAGCACATGAGAGGAAAGGAAAAGGAAATTGTAAAGGGGAGGTGGGGAGGAAAAATGAGAAGCAGTTTTTATGGTAGAATTTCCCAACTGAGCTCTCAGGACACACTGATGTGCTGTGCTGTTATATGTTGTGAGCCGTGTCACAGGTAATTTGCTACTAATAATAGGGTACATATTTTGTAATTTACTCTTAAAATAGAGTGGATTCAGGATTATTCCTACTATAACATCATTCGCTCACATGGATTCTGTTATGCTTTCTTAGGAGAGGAGAAAGGTTTTGATCACGTTAGTAGAAGGATTTTCATAAAACTTTGTCTCTGTATCTAGGCTGTAGCCCTGGATATGTTGGGGACAAATATCTTATTCCAGTGTGCGTGCGTGCGTGCGTGTGTGTGTGTGTGTGTGTAGATGAGAATTTGTTGCCTTGGGAGACTTATAAGGAAGAAGTTAGATGCTCAAAACTTTGCTTGGGTTCCTCACTCCTGTGGTTCCAGTAGAGTAACTGCAGCATGTTTTGACTCTCATTTAGACTGTCAGGGATGCATGCTTCCACAGCTTTCTCTGGCAGTGGAATAAACAATGGTTGAGGAGTCACGAGATCTATGTTTTCACTGTACTTTCGGTATTTACTAGCTGTGTACCCATCTGCAAGTCTTGATTTTCTTAATTATAATTGAGATGCCAAATTTCTGTTAAATTTTTATTAAATAAGTTCTTAAATAAGAAATTGATTTTTAAAATGCTCTTCAAATCTTAGTGAGAGAATATATCTATATATTCTATATATAGATGCATCTACATATTCTAGATATATAGATCTACATATTCCAGATATAAATATAGATCTATATATTCTAGATATAGATAGATATATAGAATATATATGTGTAATATATTCATGCTTGAGGTAGAAACTAGAAACTTAAGGATTTATAAACTTAAGAAGTTCTAATAAAAAGGAGGTATCAGAGAGGAGGGGCAAGATGGCGGAAGAGTAAGACGCGGAGATCACCTTCCTCCCCACAGATACATGAGAAATACATCTACACGTGGAACTGCTCCTACAGAACACCCACTGAACGCTGGCAGAAGACGTCAGACCTCCCAAAAGGCAAGAAAATCCCCAAGTACTTGGGTAGGGCAAAAGAAAAAAGAAATAACAGAGACAAAAGAATAGGGACGGGACCTGCACCAGTGGGAGGGAGCTGTGAAGGAGGAAAGGTTTCCACACACTAGGAAGCCCCTTCGTGGGCAGAGACTGCGGGTAGCAGAGGGGGGAAGCTTCGGAGCCACGGAGGAGAGCGCAGCCACAGTGGTGCGGAGGGCAAAGCGGAGATTCCCGCACAGAGGAGCGGTGCCGACCAGCACTCACCAGCCCGAGAGGCTTGTCTGCTCAGCCGCCGGGGCGGGCGGGGCCTGGGAGCTGGGGCTCGGGCTTCGGTGCTAGCCGGGAGGGAGTCCGGGAATAAGACTGCGGCTGCCAAAGAGGCAAGAGAATTTTTCTTGCCTCTTTGTTTCGCGGCGCGCAAGGAGAGGGGATTCAGAGCGCCGCCTAAACGAGCTCCAGAGACGGGCGCGAGCCGCGGCTATCAGCGCGGATCCCACAGCAACAGGGACGCAGAGGGAAAAACGGAGAGATTCCCGCACAGAGGCTCGGCGCCGAGCAGCACTCACCAGCCCGAGAGGCTTGTCTGCTCACCCGCCGGGGCGGGCGGGGGCTGGGAGCTGAGGCGCGGGCTTCGGTCGGATCCCAGGGAGAGGACGGGTTGGCTGCGTGAACACAGCCTGAAGGGTCTAGCGCACCACAACTAGCCGGGAGGGTGCACGAGAAAAAGTCTGCAGCTGCCGAAGAGGCAGGAGACTTTTTCTTGCCTCTTTGTTTCGCGGCGTGCAAGGAGAGGGGATTCAGAGCGCCACTTAAACGAACTCCAGAGACGGGCGCGAGCCGCGGCTATCAGCGCGGACCCCAGAGACGGGCATGAGACGCTAAGGCTGCTGCTGCCGCCACCAAACAGCCTGTGGGCGAGCACAGGTCACTCTCCACACCGCCCCTCCCGGGAGCCTGTGCAGCCCGCCACCGCCAGGGTCCCGTGATCCGGGGACAACTTCCCCGGGAGAGCGCACAGCGCGCCTCAGGCTGCTGCAACGTCACGCCGGCTTCTGCCGCCGCAGGCTCGCCCCGCCTCCTCCGTACCGCTCCCTCCCCCCGGCCTGACTGAGCCAGAGCCCCCGAATCAGCTGCTCCTTTAACCCCGTTCTGTCTGGGCGGGGAACAGACGCCCTCAGGGGACCTACATGCAGAGGCGGGTCCAAATCCAAAGCTGAACCCCGGGAGCTGTAGGAACAAAGAAGAGAAAGGGAAATCTCTCCCAGCAACCTCAGAAGCAGCGGATTAAAGCTCCACAAACAACTTGATGTGCCTGCATCTGTTGAATACCTGAATAGACAACGAATCATCCCAAATTTAGGAGATGGACTTTGGGAGCAGGATATATTAACTTTTCCCCTTTTCCTTTTTTTTGTGAGTGTAGATGTGTATGCTTCTGGGTGAGATTTTGTCTGTATAGCTTTGCTCTCACCCTTAGTCCTAGGGTTAGGTCCGTCCGGTTTTTTTTTTTTTTTTTGGCTTAAAAAAATTTTTTTTCCCTAATAAATGTTTTCTTAATAATTTTTTCCTTATTTTCTATTTTTAAAAAAATTTTTAATAAGTTTTTTCATATTTTTTATTTTAAAAAATTAAAAAATTTTTTTTCTTAATAAATTTTTTCTAAATAATTTTTTTCTTATTTTTAGTATAAAAAATTAATAAATCTATTTTTAAAAATTAAAAAAAATTTTTTTTTCTTAATAAATTTACTCTTAATAATTTTTTTTTCTTATTTTTTATTATAATTGCTTTATTTTATTTTATTTTATCCTCTTTTTTTCTTTCTTTCCATTTTTTCTCCCTTTTATTCTGAGCCGTGTGGATGAAAGGCTCTTGCTGCTCCAGCCAGGCATCAGGGCTGTGCCTCTGAGGTGGGAGAGCCAACTTCAGGACACTGGTCCACAAGAGACCTCCCAGCTCCACGTAATACCAAACGGCGAAAATCTCTCACAGATCTCCATCTCAACATCAAGACCCAGCTTCACTCAACGACCAGCAAGCTACAGTGCTGGACACCCTATGCCAAACAACTAGCAAGAGAGGAACACAGCCCCATCCATTAACAGAGAGGCTGCCTAAAATCATAATAAGGCCACAGACACCCCAAAACACACCACCAGATGTGGACGAACTCACCAGAAAGACAACATCCAGCCTCATCCACCAGAACACAGGCACTAGTTCCCTCCACCAGGAAACCTACACAACCCACTGAACCAACCTTAGCCACTGGGGACAGATACCAAAAACAACGGGAACTACGAACCTGCAGCCTGTGAAAAGGAGACCCCAAACACAGTAAGATAAGCAAAATGAGAAGACAGAAAAACACACAGCACATGAAGGAGCAGGGTCAAAACACACCAGACCTAACAAATGAAGAGGAAATAGGTAGTCTACCTGAAAAAGAATTCAGAATAATGATAGTAAGGATGATCCAAAGTCTTGGAAATAGAATAGACAAAATGCAAGAAACATTTAACAAGGACGTAGAAGAACTAAAGAGGAACCAAGAAACGATGACAAGCACAATAAATGAAATTAAAAATACTCTAGATGGGATCAATAGCAGAATAACTGAGGCAGAAGAACGGATAAGTGACCTGGAAGATAAAATGGTGGAAATAACTACTGCAGACCAGAATAAAGAAAAAAGAATGAAAAGAACTGAGGACAGTCTCAGAGACCTCTGGGACAACATTAAACGCACCAACATTCGAATTATAGGGGTCCCAGAAGAAGAAGAGAAAAAGAAAGGGACTGAGAAAATATTTGAAGAGATTATAGTTGAAAACTTCCCTAATATGGGAAAGGAAATAGTTAATCAAGTCCTGGAAGCACAGAGAGTCCCATACAGGATAAATCCAAGGAGAAACACACCAAGACACATATTAATCAAACTATCAAAAATTAAATATAAAGAAAACATATTAAAAGCAGCAAGGGAAAAACAACAGATAACACACAAGGGCATCCCCATAAGGTTAACAGCTGATCTTTCAGCAGAAACGCTGCAAGCCAGAAGGGAGTGGCAGGATATACTTAAAGTGATGAAGGAGAAAAACCTACAACCAAGATTACTCTACCCAGCAAGGATCTCATTCAGATTTGATGGAGAAATTAAAACCTTTACAGACAAGCAAAAGCTGAGAGAGTTCAGCACCACCAAACCAGCTTTACAACAAATGCTAAAGGAACTTCTCTAGGCAAGAAACACAAGAGAAGGAAAACACCTACAATAACAAACCCAAAACATTTAAGAAAATGGGAATAGGAACATACATATCGATAATTACCTTAAATGTAAATGGATTAAATGCTCCCACCAAAAGACACAGACTGGCTGAATGGATACAAAAACAAGACCCATATATATGCTGTCTACAAGAGACCCACTTCAGACCTAGAGACACATACAGACTGAAAGTGAGGGGATGGAAAAAGATATTCCATGCAAATGGAAAACAAAAGAAAGCTGGAGTAGCAATTCTCATATCAGACAAAATAGACTTTAAAATAAAGACAATTACAAGAGACAAAGACGGACACTATATAATGATCAAGGGATCGATCCAAGAGGAAGGTATAACAATTGTAAATATTTATGCACCCAACATAGGAGCACCTCAATACATAAGGCAAATACTAACAGCCATAAAAGGGGAAATCGACAGTAACACAATCATAGTAGGGGACTTTAACACCCCACTTTCACCAATGGACAGATCATCCAAAATGAAAATAAATAAGGAAACACAAGCTTTAAATGATACATTAAACAAGATGGACTTAATTGATATTTATAGGACATTCCACCCAAAAACAACAGAATACACATTTTTCTCAAGTGCTCATGGAACATTCTCCAGGATAGATCAGATCTTGGGTCACAAATCAAGCCTTGGTAAATTTAAAAAAATTGAAATCGTATCAAGTATCTTTTCCGACCACAACGCTATGAGACTAGATATCAATTACAGGAAAAGATCTGTAAAAAATACAAACACATGGAGGCTACACAATACACTACTTAATAACGAAGTGATCACTGAAGAAATCAAAGGGGAAATCAAAAAATACCTAGAAACAAATGACAATGGAGACACGACGATCCAAAACCTATGGGATGCAGCAAAAGCAGTTCTAAGAGGGAAGTTTATAGCAATACAAGCCTACATCAAGAAACAGGAAACATCTCGAATAAACAACCTAACCTTGCACCTAAAGCAATTAGAGAAAGAAGAACAAAAAAACCCCAAAGCTAGCAGAAGGAAAGAAATCATAAAGATCAGATCAGAAATAAATGAAAAAGAAATGAAGGAAACAATAGCAAAAATCAATGAAACTAAAAGCTGGTTCTTTGAGAAGATAAACAAAATTGATAAACCATTAGCCAGACTCATCAAGAGAAAAAAGGAGAAGACTCAAATTAATAGAATTAGAAATGAAAAAGGAGAAGTAACCACTGACACTGCAGAAATACAAACGATCATAAGAGATTAGTACAAGCAACTCTATGCTAATAAAATGGACAACCTGGAAGAAATGGACAGATTCTTAGAAATGCACAACCTGCCGAGACTGAACCAGGAAGAAATTGAAAATATGAACAGACCAATCACAAGCACTGAAATTGAAACTGTGATTAAAAATCTTCCAACACACAAAAGCCCAGGACCAGATGGCTTCACAGGCGAATTCTATCAAACATTTAGAGAAGAGCTAACACCTATCCTTCTCAAACTCTTCCAAAATATTGCAGAGGGAGGAACACTCCCCAACTCATTCTACGAGGCCACCATCACCCTGATACCAAAACCAGGCAAAGATGTCACAAAGAAAGAAAACTACAGGCCAATATCACTGATGAACATAGATGCAAAAATCCTCAACAAAATACTAGCAAACAGAATCCAACAGCACATTAAAAGGATCATACACCATGATCAAGTGGGGTTTATTCCAGGAATGCAAGGATTCTTCAATATACGCAAATCAATCAACGTGATACATCATATTAACAAACTGAAGGAGAAAAACCATATGATCATCTCAATAGATGCAGAGAAAGCTTTCGACAAAATTCAACACCCATTTATGATAAAAGTCCTGCAGAAAGTAGGCATAGAGGGAACTTTCCTCAACATAATAAAGGCCGTATATGACAAACCCACAGCCAACATTGTCCTCAATGGTGAAAAACTGAAACCATTTCCACTAAGATCAGGAACAAGACAAGGTTGCCCACTCTCACCACTATTATTCAACATAGTTTTGGAAGTGTTAGCCACAGCAATCAGAGACGAAAAAGAAATAAAAGGAATCCAAATCGGAAAAGAAGAAGTAAAGCTGTCACTGTTTGCAGATGACATGATACTATACATAGAGAATCCAAAAGATGCTACCAGAAAACTACTAGAGCTAATCAATGAATTTGGTAAAGTAGCAGGATACAAAATTAATGCACAGAAATCTCTTGCATTCCTGTATACTAATGATGAAAAATCTGAAAGTGAAATTAAGAAAACACTCCCGTTTACCATTGCAACAAAAAGAATAAAATACCTAGGAATAAACCTACCTAAGGAGACAAAAGACCTGTATGCAGAAAACTATAGGACACTGATGAAAGAAATTAAAGATGATACAAATAGATGGAGAGATATACCATGTTCTTGGATTGGAAGAATAAACATTGTGAAAATGACTCTGCTACCCAAAGCAATCTACAGATTCAATGCAATCCCTATCAAACTACCACTGGCATTTTTCACAGAACTAGAACAAAAAATTTCACAATTTGTATGGAAACACAAAAGACCCCGAATAGCCAAAGCAATCTTGAGAACGAAAAATGGAGCTGGAGGAATCAGGCTCCCTGACTTCAGACTATATTACAAAGCTACAGTAATCAAGACAGTTTGGTACTGGCACAAAAACAGAAATATAGATCAATGGAACAGGATAGAAAGCCCAGAGATAAGCCCACGCACATATGGTCACCTTATCTTTGATAAAGGAGGCAAGCATATACAGTGGAGAAAAGACAGCCTCTTCAATAAGTGGTGCTGGGAAAATTGGACAGGTACATGTAAAAGTATGAAATTAGAACACTCCCTAACACCATACACAAAAATAAACTCAAAATGGATTAAAGACCTAAGTGTAAGGCCAGACACTATCAAACTCTTAGAGGAAAACATAGGCAGAACACTGTATGACATAAGTCACAGCAAGATCCTTTTTGACCCAGGTCCTAGAGAAATGGAAATAAAAACACAAATAAACAAATGGGACCTAATGAAACTTAAAAGCTTTTGCACAGCAAAGGAAACCATAAACAAGACCAAAAGACAACCCTCAGAATGGGAGAAAATATTTGCAAATGAAGCAACGGACAAAGGATTAATCTCCAAGATTTACAAGCAGCTCATGCAGCTCAATAACAAAAAAACAAACCACCCAATCCAAAAATGGGCAGAAGACCTAAATAGACATTTCTCCAAAGAAGAGATACAGATTGCCAACAGACACATGAAAGAATGCTCAACATCTTTAATCATTAGAGAAATGCAAATCAAAACTACAATGAGGTATCATCTCACACCGGTCAGAATGGCCATCATCAAAAAATCTAGAAACAATAAATGCTGGAGAGGGTGTGGAGAAAAGGGAATACTCTTGCACTGTTGGTGGGAATGTAAATTGATACAGCCACTATGGAGAACAGTATGGAGGTTCCTTAAAAAACTAAAAATAGAACTACCATATGACCCAGCAATCCCACTACTGGGCATATACCCTGAGAAAACCATAATTCAGAAAGAGTCGTGTACCAAAATATTCATTGCAGCTCTGTTTACAATAGCCAGGACATGGAAGCAACCTAGGTGTCCATCATCGGATGAATGGATAAAGAAGATGTGGCACATATATACAATGGAATATTACTCAGCCATAAAAAGAAATGAAATGGAGGTGTTTGTAATGAGGTGGATGGAGTTAGAGTCTGTCATACAGAGTGAAGTAAGTCAGAAAGAGAAAAACAAATACAGTATGCTAACACATATATATGGAATCTAAGGGAAAAAAAAAAAAAAAAAAAAGAGGTCATGAAGAACCTAGTGGCAAGATGGGAATAAAGACACAGACCTACTAGAGAATGGACTTGAGGATATGGGGAGGGGGAGGGGTGAGATGTGACAGGGTGAGAGAGTGTCATGGACATATATACACTACCAAATGTAAAATAGATAGCTAGTGGGAAGCAGCCGCATAGCACAGGGAGATCAGCTCGGTGCTTTGTGACCACCTAGAGGGGTGGGATAGGGAGGGTGGGAGGGAGGGAGATGCAAGAGGGAAGAGATATGGCAACATATGTATATGTGTAACTGATTCACTTTGTTGTAAAGCAGAAGCTAGCACACCATTGTAAAGCAATTATACTTCAATAAAGATGTTTAAAAAAAAAAAAACAAGAAAAAAAAAAAAAAGGAGGTATCAAATACTTTAAAACTACACCTATTATGATTATCAAATCTTGGGGAGGTATTCCACACAACTGATGCCAATTGAATATTCATGACCTCTCCATGAATGATCATAGTGCATTGAAATAAAATATTAATGTCTTGCATGTAATAGTGGAACTGAAGGATATGTTGTATTGAAAATGTACTCTTAGAATTGGTATTCAAAACATTTCAAAGACTTATCAAGCATGTCATATGTTCCTTTGCTTTCTGTGCACTGGTCTCACTGAATCCCACTGTATTTCCTTTAACTGCTCCCTAGAACAAGATCTCTCTACTCATAGGGTCTTTTAAATATGCTGTTCCTTCCACCTAATCTGTACTTCCTTTCTAATCCCTTCCAACATACACATCTGGTAAACTTGCAGTTATGTTTCAGATCTCATACCCACTGATCTCCCTGAATAAGTCAGATCTACCCCAACCCCCCCTGTTTTCTGCTGTTACCAACACTATATTTTCTCCTCTCTTGCATTTATCACAATAGTAAACTTAGACTTGTTTTACTTCAACCATTGATTTTCTCCCCCAGTAGTCTATTATAATTGCTATAATGTCAGAGAGTAAGTCTGCTTTGCTCCTTGCTGTTTTCCCAAAGCCTTACTCAGTACTTAGTATGTTATAGGAGATCCATGAATGTTGGTGGAAAGGATGGCTTTCTCCTGCTCCTCCAGTGGCTCAGCTGAGGTCATCAAACAGTGCAATGCTTAAGGAGATATTCATCATCTGGTTCATTAAGTTCATGTACATCTATTATGTCTCTGTTTTGTGCCAGACCATGAGATATAGTCATTTAGTTAGAGACAGATCATTGTGATGAAATTGAGATGAGTAGAATTTAAATCAGCAGAGACAAAAATCAGAGGACATTCTATGTAGAAGAGGAACATATCAGAGAGGAGAGTTTTAAAGTATAGTCCTGTGATAATGCTTCAATCACTTTAACAATTCAATTCAAGGGAAGTGATGGAAGTAAGATATATGTAAGAATGTATGTTGAGATGTACGTAAGAATCATATTGTGAACAGTATTCTATACAAATCTAAGATGGTTTGTTGTAATCTTGTAGGCAGTTGACAGCTGTTGGAATTTTGGTCTTGGAATTTTTCATAACTGTATTTGTGATCTTTCTATCCATACTCTCACACACTTGATATGTGATCTCTTATTTAATCCTCATAAGACCCTTTGGGTCTTATAGCTGAGGAATCTGAAATTTAAGGAAGTGACCTAAGTTGATCTAGGTCCCTGTGTAGTAAAGAGTAAAGCTAGAAGTTGAACCCATGTAGTCTGCCTCCAGAGCCTATGCCCTTACTTTGAACAAGGAATTAGTAGAAATAATTTCTACAGGAGGACCTGAGGTCTCATCACTTTACACTGCAGAGCAGTTTATGGCCTCTATACACCATCTGGTCACAGATCATAACAGATTTCTGCTTTTGGAAGAATTGTAAATTTAGTTTAATAAATGTCAATCTAAAAAGAACATGGTTAATATAAGTTTGTGAAAATAATTTTTTTTTTACTTAACCCTTGATTATATTTATTAAAAAATTTTTTAACTTAATTTTTATTTTATATTGAAGTAGAGTTGATTTACAATGTTGTTGTAGTTTCACATGTAAAGAAAAGCAATTCAGTTACTCATATACATATATCCATTCTTTTTCAGATTCTTTTCCCATATAAGTTTTTAGAGAATATTGAGTAGTTCCCTGTGCTATACAGTAGGTCCTTGTTGATTATCTGTTTTATATATAGTAGTGTGTGTATGTTAATCCTAAAGTCCTAACTTATCCCCCCACAACCTTTCCCCTTTGATAACCATAAGTTGGGTTTTGAAGTCAGTGAGTCTGTTTCTGTTTTGTAAATAAGTTCACTTGTATCATTTTTTTTTTTAGATTTCACATATAAGTGATATCACATATTTGTCTTTCTCTGTCTTACTTCACTTAGTATGATAATCTCTAGGTCCATCCATGTTGCTGCAAATGGCATTATTTCATTCTTTTTAATGGCTGGGTAATATTCCACTGTATATATTACCATATCTTCTTTATCCATTCATCTGTTGATAGACATTTAGGTTGCTTCCATGTCTTGGCTATTGTAAATAGTGCTGCAATGAATATTGGGTGCATGTGTCTTTCCAAATTATGGTTTTCTCCATATATATGCCTACCTAACTATTTTTAGTTTTTTAAGGAAACTCCATACAGTTCTTAAAAATGGTTTACAATTCTACCAACAGTGTTGGAGGATTCCCTTTTCTCCACATGCTCTCCAGCATTTATTGTTTGTAGACTTGTTGATGATGGCCATTATGACAGGTGTGAAGTGACACCTCATTGTAGTTTTGATTTGCATTTTTCTAATAATTAGCAATATTGATCATCTTTTCATGTGCCTCTTGGCTACCTGTATGTCTTCTTTGGAGAAATGTCTATTTAGATCTTCTGTCCATTTTTTGATTGGGTTGTTTTCTTTTTTTTTGATATTGAGCTGCATGAGCTTTTTTATATTTTGGAGATAAATCACTTCTCAGTTGCTTTGTTGGCAAATATTTTCTCCCATTCTGTGGTTTGTCTTTTCATTTTGTTTCTGGTTTCCTTTGCTCTGTAAAAGCTTTTAAGTTTAATTAGGTCCCATTTGTTTATTTTTGTTTTTATTTTTATTACTCTAAGAGGTGGATCCAAAAAGATATTGCTGTGATTTTTGTCAAAGAATGCCCCACTTATGTTTTCCTATAAGAGTTTTATAGTGTCTGGCCTTATATTTAGGTCTTTAATCCATTTTGAGTTTATGTTTGTGTATGGTGTTAAGAAGTGTTTTAATTTCATTCTTTTACATGTAGCTGTCCAGTTTGCCCAGCACCACTTATTGACGAGGCTGTCTTTTCTCCGTTGTATATTCTTGCCTCCTTTACCAAAGATAAGGTGACCAAATGTGTGTGGATTTATCTCTGGGCTTTCTCTCCTGTTCCATTGATCTATATTTCTGTTTTTGGGCCAGTGCCATACTGTCTTGATTACTGTAGTTTTTTAGTATAGTCTGAAGTCAGGGATCCTGATTCCTCCAGCTCCATTTTTCTTTCTCAAGATTGTTTTGGCTATTTAGGGTCTTTTGTGTTTCCATACAAATTGTGCAATTTTTTGTTCTAGTTCTGTGAAAAATGCCATTGGTAGTTTGAAAGGGATTGCATTAAAACTGTAGATTACTTTGGGTAGTATAGTCATTTTCATAATGTTGATTCTTCCAATCCAGGAACATGCTATAACTCTCCATCTCTTAGTATCATTTTAATTACTTTCATGAGTGGCTTATAGTTTTCTGCATATAGGTCTTTTGTCTCCTTAGGTAGGTTTATTCCCAGGTATTTTATTCATTCTTTTGCAATGGTAAATGGGAGTGTTTCCTTAATTTCTCTTTCAGATTTTTCATCATTAGTGTATAGGAATGCAAGAGATTTCTGTGCATTAATTTTGTATCCTACTACTTTACCAAATTCATTGATTAGCTCTAGTAGTTTTCTGGTAGCATCTTTAGGATTCTCTATGTATAGTATCATGTCATATGCAAACAGGGACAGTTTTACTTCTTCTTTTCCAATTTGGATTCCTTTTATTTCTTTTTCTTCTCTGATTAATGTGGCTAAAACTTCTAAAACTATGTTGAGTGAAAGTGGTGAGAGTGGTCATCCTTGTCTTGTTCCGGATTTTAGAGGAAATTGCTTCAGTTTTTCACCATTGAGAACGATGTTGGCTGTGGGTTTGTTATATGTGGCCTTTATTATGTTGAGGTAGGTTCCCTCTATGCCTACTTTCTGGAGAGTTTTTTATCATAAATAGGTGTTGAATTTTGTCAAAAGCTTTTCTGCTTATAATGAGATTATTATATGGTTTTTATCCTTCGGTTTGTTAATATGGTGTATCACATTGATTGATTTGTGTATATTGATGAATCCTTGCATTCCTGGGAGAAACCACACTGGATCATGGGGTATGATCCTTTTAATGTGCTGTTGGATTCTGTTGGCTAGTATTATTTTTGGGGAATTTTGCATCAGTGATGTTGGTCTGTAGTTTTCTTTTTTTGAGACAACATTCCCTGGTTTTGGTATCAGGGTGATGGTGGCCTCGTAGAATGAGTTTGGGAGTGTTCCTCCCTCTGATATATTTTGGAAGAGTTTGAGAAGGATAGTTGTTAGCTCTTCTCTAAATGTTTGATAGAATTCGCCTCTGAAGCCATCTGGTCCTGGGCTATTGTCTGTTGGAAGATTTTTAAGCACAGTTTCAATTTCAGTGCTTGTGATTGGTCTGCTTATATTTTCTATTTCTTCCTGGTTCAGTCTCAGAAGGTTGTGCTTTTCTAAGAATTTGTCCATTATTTCCAAGTTGTCCATTTTATTGGCATATACTTGCTTGTAGCAATCTCACATGATTCTTTGTATTTGTGAAATGTCAGTTGTTACTTCTCCTTTTTCACTTCTAATTCTGTTGATTTGAGTCTTCTCCCTTTTTTTCCTTGATGGGTCTGCCTAGTGGTTTATCAATTTTGTTTATGTTCTCAAAGAAACAGCTTTTAGTTTTATTGATCTTTGCTATTGTTTCCTTCATTTCTTTCTCATTTGTTTCTGATCTGATCTTTATGATTACTTTCCTTCTACTAACTTTGGGTTTTTTTGTTGTTCTTCTTTCTCTAACTACTTTAGCTGTAAGGTTAGGTTGTTTATTTGAGATTTTTCTTGTTTCTTGAGGAAGGATTGTATTGTTATAAACTTCTCTCTTAGAATTGTTTTTGCTGAATCCCATAGGTTTTGGTTCATCGTGTTTTCATTGTCATTTGTTTCTAGGTATTTTTTGATTTCTTCTTTGATTTCTTCAGTGATCTCTTGGTTGTTCAGTAATATATTGTTTAGCTTCCACGTGTTTGTATTTTTTACAGTTTTTTTTCCTGTAATTGATATGTAGTCTCCTAGCGTTGTGCTCAGAAAAGATACTTAATACAATTTCAATTTTCTTAAATTTACCAAGGCTTGATTTGTAACCCAAGATATGATCTATCCTGGAGAATGTTCCATGAACACTTGAGAAGAAAGTGTATTCTGCTGTTTTTGGATGGAATTTCCTATAAATATCAGTTAAG
The DNA here is from genome assembly GCF_028564815.1 of Eubalaena glacialis. Lineage (NCBI taxonomy): Eukaryota > Metazoa > Chordata > Mammalia > Artiodactyla > Balaenidae > Eubalaena > Eubalaena glacialis. The sequence goes on from NC_083730.1 coordinate 30,501,595, forward strand.
GTCATCTTGTCTAATGTCTCATTTAAAGCTTGTGTTTCCTTATTTATTTTCATTTTGGATGATCTGTCCATTGCTGAAAGTGGGTGTAAAGTCCCCTACTATTATTTTGTTACTGTCTATTTTCCCTTTTATGGCTGTTAGCATTTGCCTTATGTTTTGAGGTGCTGCTATGTTGGGTGCATATATATTTACAATTGTTGTATCTTCTTCTTGGATTGATCCCTTGATCATTATGTAGTGTCCTTCTTTGTCTCTTGTAATAGTCTTTATTTTAAAGTCCATTTTCTCTGATATGAGAATTGCTACTCCAGCTTTCTTTTGATTTCCATTTGCATGGAATATCTTTTTCCATCCTCTCACTTTCAGTCTGTATATTTCCCTGGGTGTGAAGTGGGTCTCTTGTAGACAGCATATATACGGATCTTGTTTTTGTATCCATTCAGCCAATCTATGTCTTTTGATTGGAGCATTTAAGCCATTTACATTTAAGGTAATTATTCATATGTATGTTCCTATTACCATTTTCTTAATTGTTTTGGGTTTGTTTTTGTAGGTCTTTTCCTTCTCTTGTGTTTCCTGCCTAGAGAATTTCTATTAGCATTTGTTCTAAAGCTGGTTTGGTGGTGCTGAATTCTCTTAACTTTTGCTTGTCAGTAAATGTTTTAATTTCTCTGTCGAATCTGAAAGAGATCCTTGCTGGGTAGAGTAATCTTGGTTGTAGGTTTTTCCCTTTCATCACTTTAAATATGTCCTGCCACTCCCTTCTGGCTTGCAGAGTTTCTGCTGAAAGCTCAGCTGTTAACCTTATGGGGATTCCCTTCTATGTTATTTGTTGCATTTCCCTTGCTGCTTTAATTTTGTTTCTTTGTATTTAATTTTTGATAGTTTGATTAATATATGTCTTGGCATGTTTCTCCTTGGATATATCCTGTATGGGGCTGTCTGCACTTCCTGGACTTGATTGACTATTTCCTTTCCCATATTAGGGAAGTTTTTAACTAAAATCTCTTCAAATATTTTCTCAGTCCCTTTCTTTTTCTCTTTTCTTCTGGGATCCCTATAAGTCGAATGTTTGTGCATTTAATGTTGTCCCAGAGGTCTCTGAGACTGTCCTCAATTATTTTCATTCTTTTTCTTTATTCTGCTCTGCAGTAGTTATTTCCACTATTTTATCTTCCTGGTCACTTATCCGTTCCTCTGCCTCAGTTATTCTGCCATTGATTCCTTCTAGAGAATTTTAAATTTCATTTCTTGTGTTGTTCATTCTTGTTTGTTTGCTCTTTAGTTGTTCTAGGTCCTTGTTAAACGTTTCTTATATTTTCTCCAATTTATTTCCAAAATTTTGGATCATCTTTACTATCATTACTCTTAATTCTTTTTCAGGTAGACAGCCTATTTCCTCTTTATTTGTTTGGTCTGGTGGGATTTTACCTTGTTCCTTCATCTGCTGTATATTTCTCTGTCTTCTCATTTAGCTTAACTTACTGTGTTTGGGATTTCCTTTTCGCAGGCTGCAGGTTCGTAGTTCCCATTGTTTTTGTTGTGTGCCCCCAGTGGCTAAGGTTTCTTCAGTGGGTTGTGTATGCTTCCTGGTCGAGGGGACTGTTGCCTGTGTTCTGGTGGATGAGGCTGGATCTTGTCTTTCTGGTGGGCCGGTCTGCATGTGGAGGTGTGCTTTGGGGTGTTGGCATGGGATGTCCAGCACTGGAACTTGCTGGCCTTTGGGTGTAGATGGGTCTCAACTTTGAGATGGAGATCTCAGGGAGAGCTCTCATTAACTGATATTATGTGGGGTCTGGAGGTCTCTGGTGGTCCTATGTCTTGAACTCGGCTCTCTCACCTCAGAGGCTCAGGCCTGATACTAGTCCAGAGCACCAAGACCCTGTCAGCCACACAGCTCAGAAGAAAAGGGAGGAAAAAAGAAAGAAACATAATAATAATAAAAAAAGAAAATTATTAAAAGAAAAAAATTTTTTAATTATTACAATAAAATAGTAATTAAAAAAAAAGAAGAGAGCAACCAAACAAATAAAGAAATCCACCAATCATATAACAAGCGCTAAACACTATACTAAGATAAACATAAAAATCAGAAACAAATCAGTCACAGAAAGCAAACCCCAAGTCTACAGTTGCTCCCAAAGTTCACCGCCTCAGTTTTGGTTTGATTCGTTGTCTATGCAGATATTCCACAGATGCAGGGTACCTCAAGTTGATTGTGGAGATTTAATCTGCTGCTCCTGAGGCTGCATGGAGAAATTTCACTTTCTCTTCTTTGTTCGCACAGTTCCTGGGGTTCAGCTTTGGTTTTGGCCCCACCTTTGTGTGTAGGTTGCCCTCAGGCTTCTTGTTCCCGCCCAGAAAGTGTGGGGTTAAAGGAGCAGCTGATTAGGGGTCTCTGTCTCACTCATGCCAGTGGGAGGGAGGGGTACAGTAGTTATAATTGTAATGCAGGGCGAGCCTGCACTGGCAGAGGCCTGAGTGACTTTGCAACAGCCAGAGGTGTGACATTTGTTCTCCCAGGGTGCTGTCTCTGGATCATGGGACCCTGGCAGTGGCAGGCTGCACAGGCTCCTGGCAGTGGGGGGGCTCGTGGATAGTGACTTGTGCTTGCACACAGGATTCTTGGTGGCTGCAGCAGCTGCCTTAGTGTTTCATGCCCGTCTCTGGTGTTCAAGCTGATATCCGCAGCTCACGCCCGTCTCTGGAGCTCATTCAGGTAGTGCTCTGCCTTCTGTGGGTAGACAGGGAAGGAATCCTCTCTCCTCATACACCCTGAAACAATGGTCTCTTGCCTCTTAGGTAGGTCCAGAATTTTTCCTGGACTCCCTCCCAGCTAGCTGTGGCACACTAGCCCCCTTCAGGCTGTGTTTACGCAGCCAACCCCAGTACTCTCCCTGGGATCTGACCTCCGAAGCCGGAGCCTCAGCTCCCAGCTCCCACCTGCCCTGGCAGGCGAGCAGACAAGCCTCTCAGGCTGGTGAGTGCTGGTCAGCACGGATCCTCTGTGTGGGAATCTCTCCGCTTTGCCCTCTGCAAACCTGTTGCTGTGCTCTCCTCTGTGGTTCTGAAGATTTCCCACTGCCCGCCCCCTGTCTCCACCAGTGAAGGGGCTTCCTAGTGTGTGGAAACGTTTCCTCCTTCACAGATCCCTCCTAGAGGTGCAGGTCCCATCCCTATTCATTTGTCTCTGTTTTTTCTTTTTTCTTTTGCCCTACCCAGGTATGTGGGGATTTTCTTGCCTTTTGGGAAGTCTGAGGTCTTCTGCCAGCATTCAGTAGGTGTTCTGTAGGAGTTGTTCCACCTGTAGATGTATTTTTGATGTATTTTTCGGGGGGAAGGTGATCTCCACATCTTAGTCCTCTGCCATTTTGAAAGTTCCCCCTGGTTATTATCTCTTTAAATATTTTCTCAGGCCCTTCTCTCTCCCTTCTTCTGGGACCCCTATAATGCGAATATTGGTGCATTTAATGTTGTCCCAGAGGTCCCTTTGACTGTTCTCATTTCTTTTCATTTTTTTTCTTAATTCTGTTCTGTGTCAGTTATTTCCACCAATCTGTCTTCCAGCTCACTTATTTCTTCTTCTGCCTCATTTTTTTTTCTACTACTGATTCTTTCTAGTGTATTTTTCACTTCAGTTATTGGCTTGCTCATCTCTACCTTTGAGCTGCTGCAACCACCCTGGACCTTCTGGTAGAAGAGTTGGCCCCACATTCCAGCATAAGCAACTCTGGGCTGGAAAGGGGAAGTCCAGGAATACTGCTGTTTTGGATTTGGTGATAGCATTTTGAGACCAGTGGAGCCAGGTAGAGGAAAAGTTCTTGGGCCTTGTCTAAGCTAAGGGAACCCACACCACTGGCCTTTCCTTCCCTGGGCTCCTAAGTTTTCTCACACTATGGGAAGAGGCAACACCCTGGCCCCAAGTCTTGTGGGCTAGGGTCTCGAAAAAAAGGGAACAATGACAGGTTGTCTGAGAGCCATCTCAGACCTGTTACATTCCACCTGGCTCCAGCCTCCTCACCCATGTTCTTTCACAGCATTTGTTGGAATGGTATAAAGAGCTGGTGTTTGAGGGCTTAATAAATCCTCACCGACTATTTAGCAATAATGCCTCTCATCAGGGTTGCAAAAAAAGAAAAATATCTCCTAGATCTTTGGTAAACATTTCTTTTAACTTCTCTGTCTGTGCCTCTATTCTTTTTCTGAGATCTTGGATCATCTTTACTGACATTACTCTGAATTCTTTTGCAGGCAGATTACCTATCTTTACTACACTTAGTTGTTCTTCTAGGGTTTTATCTTGTTCCTTCATCTGGAAAATATTTCTCTGCCATCTCCTTTTGTCTAACTTTCTGTTTTTGTGGTCTTCATTCCACAGGCTGCAGTGTTGTAGTTCTTCTTGTTTCTGGTGTCTGCCCCTTAGTGGGTGAGGTTGGTCCAGAGGCTTGTGCAGGTTTCTTGGTGGAAGGGATTGGTCCCTACCCACTTGTGGGTGGAGCTAGGTCTTGTCCCTATGGTAGGCAGGTCCATGTCAAGGGTGTGGTTTAGAAGGCTGTGTGCTCAGGATGACTTTAGGCAGCCTGTCTGCTGATGGTGGGGCTGTTTTGCCACACTGTTGTTTGTTTGACCTGAGGCATCCCAGCACAGGAGCCTGCAGGTTGTTGGGAGAGACCAGGTCTCAGTGCCAAAATGGTGACCTCCAGGAGAGCTCACACCCATGAATATTCCCTGGGGCCTCTGCCTCCAGTGTCCTTGCCCCCACAGTAGCTACAGCCAACCCCCACCTCCCCAGGATACCCTCAAGACCTGCAGGTAGTTCTGGCCCAGACTCCTATGGAGTTACTGCTTTGCTCTGGGTCCCAGTGCATGTGAAAACTTGTGTGCACCCTCCAAGAGTGGAGTCTCTTTCCCCCAGTCCTGTGGAGCTCCTGCACTGAAGCCCTGCTGGCCTTCAGTGGCAAATGCTCTGGGGGCATATTGCTAAAGTACCCCTCTTACCATCTTGTGTGGCTTCTTCTTTGTCTTTGGGTCTAGAATATCTTTTTTGGTAGGCTTCAGTCTTTTTTGTCAATGGTTATTCAGCACTTAGTTGTGATTTTAATGTTTTCATGAGAGGAGGTGAGCTCAAGTCCTTCTACTCCACCATCTTGTCTCTTCCTGAGTCATGAAAATTATTGTTTTGCCATACAAGGAAAAAAAAAAAAAAAAAAGACAGCAGACATTACTGGCTTAGGAATTATTAACACTTGTCCTAACTCTGTTGCCATAATTAATATCTATTGGACCTTGGGCAAGTCACTGTTCTTTGGCCTACTACTTACTCACCCATAAAAAGGTCAAGTTCAACGAGAGTATCTCTAAGATCCTGTATCACACTCCTTTTGTGTTTCACTACAAATCTTCTTGGTCTCAATTCTAACTCCAGCCTCTGCTACAGAGGCACACGGGCTTTGATCAGATTCAGGCAGGTGTAACTCCTTGGGGTCATGCTGAGTACCTCTCCCTTCCTACCCTAGGTCTTTGTTTATACTAGAACATGCTTGCAGGACCCTGTCTGGCATTTAGTATGCACAACATGGAAGTCTCCTTTTATTCCTTTGAAGATGATTCTGAATGTAATTCACAGGCTCCCCCATGGCTCCTGCAGGACTGAGAGTGAGTAGGTGGCCCTGTGATGGCCAACTCACTCCATTCATGTTCATTCCCTCTCTCTCTCATTCCCCATACACTACCCTCATACAAGCCTTTGTCTTAGGTTCTGGTTTGGGGGAGATTGCACAGGCTGAGAGGCTGCTTCCCCAATCAGGGTTGTTAACTCTACAATCTAGCAGAAATGACTATAAACATCTCCGTGGTGGGTCTGAAATGGCTAAATGAATTCCTGAGAGCCTTTCCAGACTTTCAGTGAAACTTGTTGCTAAAATAATTATTAGATACCCTTTTAGTAAGACTTAATTTTTTAGGAAAGTTAGGGAGGATGCAAAATTGTTAAAAGGATTATTATAATAACCATCAGCAATGACAATGTAACTTTCTAAATTCAGTTAGGAGTAGATTCTGAACTCATTATCCTACTTCCAAGGATTTGTAATCTTTTGTAAAAAATTTTACATCAAAGAAATTTATACATTTGTATCATTTTCTTAAAGATTATTTCCGAAAAATTGTATACTAGTGTGAGATTTCAGAAGCAAATATTCAAAACCTAGTGAAACCTTTGATGAAGTGGTGATGAAGTTAACTTGGAGAACATGTGAAAAGGAGAGGGAATGAATGGGCTTAGGAGAACATAGGAAGAAGATAGAAGAAATGTGATTCTTTTCAGGGATCTGGGATTCCTTAAGACAAATCCTGTTTTTTTGGAGGCATCATCAACTTTATTAAATTGCTGCTATCTCCAAATACCAGATAAAACCATCCTCATACGTAAGCCCTCAAATACATTTCACAGCAAAGTAGGGAAGTAGAAATAGCATTTTCATTGCATGACATTAAGTTCATGAACCTCTGTTTACTCATCCATAAAATGGTCTTGGATTACTAAGAGTTCTTCTGACTCTCCAATCAAAGAACCAGATGCTAGAAAATAGAAGTCTATGAGCTCAGATAACACTGCTCTATCTGCTATTGGTGTTTTCAGATGACACATTTCTTTCTTGATACTTGCATAACCTTTGATTACCAGATCAAACCAAATTCTCCTGATTATCCATTCTTGCAGTTTGTGAGGTTATTTTGAAGATTACATGAAACACATAAAATAATGCCTCACTCACAGAGAACCTTGTGAATTTTAGCTTTAAACATCCATTGTATGATAAAATATAAATGGCAACTGTCTAAAGTATTCTTTTATAATGAAGATGGACAGTAAAGTAGAATTATCTAATTGTCAAAATTATTGGCTCAATAAACAAAGTTGCTGCTGTAAGTTATTTGAAAAAGCTCAGAATGTTTTTAGTTGATGATAAACTCAGCAAGACTTAAGTGTATGATACAGAGGGCAAAGTGGTCATTTCATTGCACATTTTTCCCTTCATGGCATAGTATTGATGATTAACCACAGTTCATCAAAGGCCCACAACAGGCATTACTATAGATATATTATATGTAATCCCACAACAACCTTATAAGGTCATTCTTACTGTTATCCTGTTGATAGAGAAAATGAAGTGAGACAGCGGGAGGTTAAGTAACTTGCCCAAAGTAACTACCAAGTGTGGGAGATTGGATTTCAACCTTAGCAGTCTGGGTTTAGGATAGGTATACTCAATGAATATTCTATACTAACTCTAAAGTTGGCCAAATGGAATTTATAAGCATACACTAGTGAGAGGAACACGTTACTGCTCAATAAGCAATCAAACTTCAAGCCACATTTCCAACCCTATCTTCTATTACTTTCTAGCCCCACTCCATGTTCCAAGAAGCAAAAGTTTAACAACTTTGCATGTACCATTCTCAATCTATGTCTTTCCAGGACATTGCCTCAAGTATCCCTTGTATTTGTTCTGCCTAATCAAAGTATACCTATTCTTCGACACCTGCCACCAGGCCAGGTTTTTTCAAAAGGCTTTCTCAAAGTGTTTTAGCCAAAACAGTCCTCTCTCCCCACTGAACTAATTCTGCATTTTCTGTTTCTACTGATCATATTTTTTAAAGCATTCTACGGGTTTTAATTTCTAATAAGGTAAATAACATTTGCTACAACCCATGCAAACAAAAAACTCTTTGGGTCAATTTTTTTTTTTTTTAACAGAGTAAAGAGTTCTTAAACCAGAAAGTGAAAAAAAAGCACTGTCAATAAGTTTTAGCCCCATGATTGGTCCATTTCTTGCTATGACTTTATAAGAAGTTACTGTTATGGAATTTTAAGCACTTATATAAGTTCCTGGCTGGTTTTTGGTAACCTGAGGGATTTTGACCAAAGTTAGCTGGTTTTTGGTGACCCAAGGGATTTTGACCAAAGTTAGCTTGTTTTTTTGGTCTGTCATTCCCCCGCTCTTTTTTTCTCTACTCTTTTTTCCTTTTTCTCATTCTTCTTTTTTCATATTTCCCTATATTATTTTACTAATTCTCCCTTTTTCTGTATTCTTTTGTTTTTCTTTTTCTCACTTTTTTCTTTATTTTTAATTGATTATCTTTTTAGAGTAGTTTTAGTTTAACAGCAAAATTTCCTTATTTTTCTTCACATTTTTCTCATTTTTTTCTTTATTGCTCTTTTCCTTTTCTCACTTTTCCTTTATTCTTTCCCTCATATTTTTAGTTTGTTAATATTTATTTTTATTTTGTCTGGTATTATGTTTTGATACCATTATAATGATCAATTCATCAGGTGGACTTTGGATCTGATTTTCTTTTGAGGTCATTTGGAGCAAGCTTCTCTCCAGCTTTTCTCAATTTTAAGCTGATCTTGGGACAACTCACCTGGAGGAAGGATGTATGTAAACTGCCATGGTGTTCTCTCAACACTATCCAAATTAAGAGGATGTGATATCTCCTTGGCCTTCAAAAACACTGTCTCCAAAATAACTGCTGGTCTTAAGCTCTAAAGGACTGCCAGGAGCCTCCTGGAAAATGAAAAGAGTCAAAGCCAGCCCTACCTGTGACAAGACACTTGGCTCACACCTGGGTGACACATAAGAGACTGGACTATTTTTCCTGGTGCACATCTCCCCTTCTCTGTTCTTCTGTGTCTTTTCTTTTGTGTTTGTACTGGAGGGGAGATGGTTCTTAACTTTATTTCCAAATCCTGTGGTAAAATAGATGCTCCAGAAAGATGTCCCATGAATATTCTGCTGTTTTGCATCCTACCTGCACAGAACTGGGGCTGTTCATACTCCAGTTTGGTAAACATGTAGTAATATAGTATTTGGAGTTAATTAGAAAAAAAACTAAATAAAAAATTGTTACAGAGGATTATCACTGTAATCTCCAACAGCAACAAATTACCAAAAGTGATCCCTGATGGATATTTACAAAGGGTATTAAAAGTGATTCAGAAGGAGCCATATTGTGGAGTGGACATGCAGAAATTATACATTAGCTTCCTACACAAAATCCCCTAACATTCTTGGAAGGACAAATGGGAACTTTTGATCCTGTTGACCTGTGTGAATTATGGCCAAGAGGTCCACAACAGGATAACAAAGTCCTATGAACCAGACTGCCAGGAGTCAGAAAAATGACATGGATGTGGGCCCCCATAGCACCTTAGGAGGTCACTTTGATGTGTGACCAACTTTCCTGACTGTATAATGCAAGAGTTGGGTCATTCCACTGTGATTCTTTTCTTTTTATAATGATGGCATGGAACAGTCACTCCAAGAGGTCTAACTCAGGCATGAGCTGTTCAGCCATTCTGAGGTTCCAGGGTGTTCCCAGAGTGAGGATTTATAACAAGAGACAGGAGCCCAGAGGGATGGAAAGAATGGCATGAAAGGTGGCTTTTAAAATCAAGTTATAGGTTCCTAAGCACCAGGTAATTCCATTTTAGGCAGTAAACTTATGATTTCAGAAATCAAGCGGAGACTCTGCATGGGAGCCTAAGGATCATCCCAGAAGACCCACAGGTATTGATAATCCTCAACCCACACCCACTATGGGTCCTCCTCTATTTGTCATCTTGAAATTATATATTATTTTACATTATTCTAAATGTATTTTATAAGTTTTATTATCTCCCCTCACTTGGATAAAAAAAAAATCATTGGGTTTAGAACAAAGATTTATTCATCTTTTATGTCCAAAGCCTTGCATATCTGGATAAATATTTAGGCTGAATTAATAAGTATTGATAAGTTGATGATACTACCAAATCAAAGATTCAATAGTTTTTAAGGACTTGGGCTGGGTCTTTGAAGACTGAATTAATTTAAATACATATAGGATGAGGGATGGAGATGCAATATGATTAAAGGCAATGAGGATGGACATAAAATGGAGGAGCTGGGGTAGGGGGTTTGGGCATGGAGTTCAATGAACAGGCTTACACCTGAGGGAGAAGGAGCACACCAATAAGTAAAATTTATTCAGACTTTGTAAGTCTTATTATGATATTGATATTTGGGGAGGGTGCATGGAGGATGATGTGGTCTATTGTGTTTCACTCTCACAGGCATCATTTGAAGATGTGAAGAACATCATTATATCAATATTTATGTATTGAGGTACACTAAAACAACTACAAAACATGCTGAGGTTAAATAGAGTTGAAGGAAGAGTATACTACTTTGAAGTGTGTTCTGGTTTCTATTGTAGCATAGAAAAATATTCCCCAAACTTAGTAGCTTAAAACAACAACTTATTTTTCACCATTGTTTGAATTGACTGGGCTCAGCTGTGAGGCTATTATGTGGGATCTCATGTAGTTGTCATCAAATGGTGGCTGGGCCTGGAGTTGTCTGAAGATTTGACTCAGCTAAGCACCCAAGATGGTTCACTCATGGAACTGTCAGTTGATTCTGGCTGTCAGCTGAGAGCTCAACTAGACTTCCAGCTGGAGAGTTTACATCTGATCTCTTTTGGCAACTTGGCCTTCATTATAATGACTAGGTTCCCAGAAGAAGAGTCAAAATGTGAGAGACCCAAGATATTCAGATAGAAGCCACAAGAAATCTTATGACCTACCACTGGAATTCTTAAAACATCACTTCTACTGTACTCTATTGGTCAAGGCAAGTCACTAAGGACAGCATAGACTTAAATAATAGGGGTTAGGCTTCTTTGGATGTGGAAGGAACATGCATTTATGGGGAAGGAAGGAATTGATGGTGGCCATCTTAGACTATCTACTACAGAGACTTTTAAAAGCCATTCATTACTGAATAATTTATTTGTCATTTTTTGATTTAACAAGTATTTCCTAATCACCTATTATGTTCCAGGAATTGTAATAACAATATTGCAGTAAACAAAATAAAGGTTTTGACTTTAATAGATGTGATGTTTAATTTTATGACAACTTGACTGACCAGAGTGTCCCAGTTAAGCATTATTTCTGGCTACGTCTGTTTCTGGATGAGATTATCATTTGAATCTGTGGACTTAGTAACATAGATTGTCCATCTCAGTGTGAGTGGACATCATACAATCTGTTAAGAACAAAAGCAAAGGAGGACGGAATTTACCCTTTTTTTCTTCTTGCCTGATTTCTTAAGCTGGGATACTAATTTCCTCCCGCCCTTGGAGCACCTGGTTCTCAGGTTTGCAGACCAGGACTTGAATCTATCTATACCATCAGTTTCCCTGGTTCTCAGGCCTTTATAGAAACTGAATTACACCATAGGCTTTCTTGGATCTCCAGCTTGCAAACAGCAGATCAGGGGACTTCTCAGCCTCCATAATTGCATAAGCCAATTCATTATAATAAATCATATATGATTGTTTCTGCTTCTCTGAAGAACCCTAATTATATGTAATATATATAATTATGTGTGTGTGTGTGTGTGTGTGTCTGTGTGTGTGTGTCAAAGAATGATGAGTGCTATGAAAACAAAATATAGAGAGTAATGGGGTATTAATTTAGAGGGAATTATCAAGAACACCTCTCTTGGGAGGTAAAACTAGAATGGAGCCTTGGCTAAAGTGAGGGAGTGCTGTGCTATTATCTGGGGGAGTATGCTCTAGGCAGAGAGGTGGGGATGTCCTTGGCAGAACATCAGGGAAGCCAGCATGGCTGGAGTGGAGTGAGAGAGGGAGAAAGAGGTTGCAAATGAGTTTGAAGAGTCTGGCAAAATCCAGATAATTTGGTGCCTTGTAATCTATGGGGAAAGATATATTTTAATTTTTATTTTATTCTAATTGTAATAAGAAACCATGTAAAAAATGGGGGAACAATAATCTGATTTATGTTTTACATGATTCAATATAGCTTTCATGTAGAGACTAGAGGATGGGGCTAGAATGAGTGGAGGGGAAATCAGGGGCTAGAGTGGGAATAAACAGTATGGTTAGGAGATTTGTAGTGGTCCAAGGAAGAGTTGATGGTGGCTTGGTCTAGAATATTGGTAATGAAAATCCTAATATAAGTTCAATTATACTACGAAGTTAAAGCCAACAGGATTTGTTGATAGATTGGTTTTAGGAGACAAGTCAAAGATGACTCCAAGGTTTTGGTCCTGAGTGAAAGAGTGAATGATGGACTTTTCTGAGACTGAGAATTGCTGAGAGAAACAGGTTTGTAGTAATAGAAATCAATTGATTGATATTTTTTCTTTTTACTTTATGTACAGTGAAATGCAAAAATCTTAAGTGTACATTTATTGAGTTTTGACAATTGCATACATTTGTGTAATACAAACTCCTATCAAAACATTGACCATGACCATCTCCAGAGAAGTTGTTCTCATCCTTCTTCTAGTCCATTCCATCCCACCTCCAGAAACAATCATTGAAAAAAATTTTTCCTCCCACTATAGGCTCCTTTTGCCTGTACTAAATCTTCATATTAATGAAACTGTATAATTCTGCTTACTTAGGAAAAGGTGAGTGATTTTTGAAATATGTTCAATATCTTTATTAAATATCTATGTGAAGATTCCACATAGACAGGATCAACTAGAATTGACCAGTAAGGTACCTTATTGATGAAAGTAGTAGATGAGTTATAAGTGAGAATGTAGATGAGGAACCCTGCTAGAAGTGAGCTTTGAGTATAGTTTTCAAAGAGGTGGTGCTTTTAATTAGTAGATTATTTGGGAAATGACACAAGGGTGATAACTGTTTACTTTGTCAGGAATCCTTTTAAGAGAGAGCAAAAATTTGGGTAAGGCTTTCAGTGACAGGTCTTATAAAAAAATGCTGAGGAGACTGAATTAAAGCTATTAGACAATGTCAGTAAATACACAAAATACTGTTTGGGAAACTTATTCCTGCAAGCTTCTATTCTAGCATCGATTTGATAATTTCAGGATAGTGGTGGAGAACCAAATTCAATACATGGAACTTTGCCCTTTCAATAAGGCCTGTAAAATCATGGTGAGAGGCTGAAGTTTGACAGCATCCTTGTAGTGTAAAACAACTTGCAATTTTTAATCACTTGCTTTGGGTAAAACAGTGAATAATTGACTCAGAAGAAGAGACGATTTTTATTGCAGTTGCAGTTTGTGGGTGGTCTGTCTGCTTGGCACACTCAAACTGACTGGAGTTGTGAAAATAAGCCAGAAAATTCCCTTTTCAGAGGGAATTGGAGAATGGGTCCTAATCCTAGAACTGACATCACAGTGGGTACAATTTTGCTCTTTTCTCTTAAAATATACCACACCAAAGAAAGTCCATTTAAGAATACAGACAGTTGCCTATAAGGAGTGATTTGATGGGGACTGGAAAACTCTGCCTGCCCAACATATTTCCTCCTCCTTGACATCTGTTGTGTTTACATTGGCGTGTGAAGGCTTTGGGGATTCTGAAAGTCTCTGCTGCCTCTGTAAATACCTTTGGGAGGGCAAATTATTAAGCTCTCATCAGCTGTTTTTTTGTTTTGTTTTGTTTTTTTTCCCATTTACCTAAGGACAAAGCCCTGTGGGAACAGGACAGAGAAGGGAAGTGGTAATACTAAGAAGGGGAAAGAATCTTGAGTTGGGGAGCTGTTTATAAGGGAGATATTATTGACTTCATTTCACCAAGGCCTGGATCTGCCTATAGCACTGCACTGGGGTCCCCTTCTGAGGCTGTTCACTTTTCCCACTCCCCTCCTTTAATGTGCTTCAGGCTGTATCTCTTAGCCATTATCTGAAGCACTTATGCATACTCATCCATCAGGAAGTGTCCCCTTCTTTCTTTTGCCCTCTTTCTGTCCTTTGGCTCACCTTCTTTCTTCTCCATTTAGAAATGTTGACAAGGCATTGTTTGCTGCTGACTAGTTTGGTTTTTAAGTTTAGTTATTAAGCAGTCCTTTTGTTGCTATTGTTGTTTTCTGCAGCACTGGATCTTAATAGCTGCTGAACTGCAAATAATGAAAAAAGCAAACAGCTAGAAAGAGGAAATGTTGAAAGGTAATATTTCCCAAATTATGACACCTGAGCTGGCAGAGCAGGAGGCTTTTCAGTAATATGGATTACACAGGTGATAACTGTTACAATCTTTGAGGCTGGAATTCCATTAGTGGCAATGGGGAATTAGGGAGTTTATGTGTCTGTTATCTTTCATAGAGAAAACTGAGGAATTGTAATAGCACTGGCTTGCTATATCTTTGAGGCATTCATTGGCTTTAGTAGAGAGACATGTTTAAGTGAAGAATGGTACTGGAAAAAGAGGGCAAAATTTATGGTGTGTTTGGGCTCATGGAGAAAAGTGATGATAAGGATGTTTATAAAGATGATAATGGTGGTAATACCTCACATCTTATACATTCCCCCATTTGACTATGATTAAAGACAAATAGGTGAGTATAGAGAATGAAAGTAGGTCTTAATCAATTTAAGAATTATGTTTCTATTCAGCCTTCTCCCTCAAAACTTTGTTTTTATGATCATGAATAATAAACAGTTTTGGGATTTTATGAGCCATATATTTCATATCAAGGAGGAAGGCCCATAATTCAAATTTCTTATCAGGATAGAGTTGTTAAGTCTAGCAAGAAGAGGCTATGTACAAACATGGTTACTATGCTAATTGTTCTTCCTCAACTGCAGAGCATGACCAGCTTTCTCTAGCCTGGCATGGGATGGGTGATAGCTTGCCTAACTGTATCAAGCAGTCATTTTAGACTTAGAATTGTTCCAGATCTGGAATTGGTTAAGCCCAGTCATGATTTCTAGGCTAAGGACAATTGGGAGGTATCCCCCTAAATATTTAGAGTTGTTGTAAGACAAGCCCATGGTCACCCTTGGTAACCTCAACTAAAGATAGATCTGATTCCCTAATTTACCTTTGGAAAAAGAAAAGATATTTAGAGGCCCTAGGATTGGGTGTCTTTGCCTTAAGGCTGCTTCCAGGTACCCGCAGGATCCAGAGTCAGAGACCTACAAATCTACACTAATCCTTACCTCTGTGAGACTGAGGACTACTACAGGATTTATTTGCACAGAAACCTATCCAGCCTGACTAATTAAACTCCATATTACCTTAGAACATCTGGCTGAAATGGAGAACCTTGGGACAGCAGAAGATGCAGATTTTGGGAGACAGATTCTGATGGGAGGTAACAGTGAAAAGCAGAAGTATGAGCCAGTTTATCAAGCACTTTTATGTGCCAGACATCATGTTTGGCTCTTTATGTACATTTTCTCATTTAATTATTATAATCATTATATGAGATAGGCATTATGACTCCTGTTTTCATCTTAAGGAAACTGGAGTTCAGAGATGTTGAACAATTTGTCTACTTAGAACAGAGTTGCTAAGTAGCCTTACCAGGACTCAAACCTATGCCTGTCTGACCTGAAAGTCCATATTATTAACCACAAAATTTAGTTTTTCATCAGACAGAAGAATCACCTTTATATATTTTAGTTTTTCACCTCTGACCAACAATTTGGGAAATATTTTTAACTATGGAATTGCAAGCTGCCTTGGGTGAATTAATGCTGAACATTTATGCAATTTTATCCAGTTATCTGCCAATTCATCTACTGTAATCTTTCCTAAAGGAAAGAGGGAGGGGTGGTTAGTGGGGGGGAAATACCTAATTTACCATTAATTTGTATTTAAAAAATCAATTTGAAATGTCTAACAAATTAAATTGAGAAATGTCATAAGAGTTTATCAGTTGAGATTGTCAAGATGGCAGTAAAGAAAGTAGCTAGGAGGCTGATTTTACATTAGCTGGCAAGCCAGCCATGTCACGCTATTAAAATTCCAAGAAAGCCTGCATCACAGTGCTGCTCAATGTGATAATTAAATGTAATATGTAATTTCTTCCACTATCCATTACACTGATGGCCAAGCTAGACACTCAAAATGAAAGGTACAGGAACAATAAATGCAGCATAGTATAGCATGTGTGTGGTGGGGCCATATGGTTTATTTCATTACAGTATATTAGTCCCTGCTATGTTCCTCTCCTTGGTGGCCAAGTCTCAACTTTCAGCTGTAAGTTCATGCTTAGTACATTTGTCCAACATTGTCTATCACTGACGCATAACTAGCAATTATGTCTGGCTTCCCTGTTTCCTAACAATGATTTACCATCCAGTCATCCACATCTCAAGAGCATCATGCATAGGGTTATTTTACTTGGCAGTTATAAGTTACATATGTATTTATTTTATCTGGAGCAACTGCACGAACAAACTCTTTGAAAGCCCTTTATATGAATGGTCCACTGGCTTGACTTGGAGGCAAGGGGTCTTGTGTCCATTTTCAGCTGTGTGGTTTACTGGTTGTAGCATATGGAAATAGTCACATCCTTCCCCTGGGATTTAATTTGCTATCGCTAAGAAGGGGTATTTCCCTGACTAATCACAAAAGGCTCTTCAAAGTGAACAACCAATGGTCCTTTAGTTCAACAGATGACGATATAATTCAGTTCCATGTAATAGGATTATACGTGGAAACAAACTGGCACTTTTCTGAATAATTAAACATCAATATTAAACTTCTAAATTGGACGTGTTATTGGAAGATATTGGACTAGGGACTAGTATTATTAATGATTACCCTAAGAAAATAAAGGTAAACTGGACATACCAGTCTGTATGGCTACACACATCATAGTATATGAGTATGTTAAATTGAGTGGGTAATGACAAATTGTTTCCCAAATTGTACAAATTTAAACTATCAGCTATGTCTAATAGTCCTCTTGCTCTCCATTTTTACCTAGGATATTAAATGGGTTATTTCTCTGATAATTACTAATGTTGAAATGGTATTTTTTTGCTTTTTATATTTACTAGTTATTAATTTTCCTTCTTTTGTAAAATAATTATTCATGCAATAACTACATCTTTGCCTATTTTTCTACTAGAACATTTGCTTCTATTTTATTGCTTTATAGTAGTTCTGCCATTTATAAAGTTTCCCTATATGGGTAGATGTACTTCTGATCTCTTAATCCTATTTTACTTGTCCATTTGTCTATCCCTGTGACAAAACCACACTACTTTTTTCAAAACCAATAGTGCTAATTTATTTTATATCAATGTGTACATACTCACCCAAGTGTATTTTAAAATTCAGTGTCATTGACTAATAGATTTATAGGATTTACTCAATTAAACATGATCTTGATTACACTGACATGAATATTTTCTTCAGTATTATTTTTTTAATTTTTATTTTATATTGGAGTATAGTTGATTAACAACGTTGTGTTAGCTTCAGGTGTATAGCAAAATGATTCAGCTATACATATACATGTATCTATTCTTTTTCAAATTATTTCCCTATTTAGGTTATTACAGAATATTGAGCAGTGTTCCCTGGGCTATACAGTAGTTCCTTGTTGGTTATCTATTTTAAATATAGCAGTGTGTACATGTCAATCCCAAACTCCCAATCTATCCCTTCCCCCAATCCTTCCCCACTGGTAACCATAAGTTTGTTCTCTTAGCCAGGGAGTCTGTTTCTGTTTTGTAAATAAGTTCATTTGTATCATTTTTTTAAGATTCCAAATATAAGTGATATCATATGATATTTGTTTTCCCCTGCTGATTTACTTCACTTAGTATGATAATCTCCAGGTCCATCCTGGAGATTTTTTAAGGCTGAGTACTATTCCACTGTATATATGTACCACATCTTCTTTATCCATTCATCTGTTGAAGGACATTTAGGTTGTTTCCATGTCTTGGGTATTGTAAACAGCACTGCGATGAACAGTGGGGTGCATGTATCCTTTTGAACCACGTTTTTCTCTGGATATTTGCCCAGGATTGAGATTGCTGGATCATATGGTAGTTCTATTTTTAGTTTTTTAAGGAACCTCCATACTGTTCTCCATAGTGGCTATACCAATTTACATTCCCACCAACAGTGTTGGAGGGTTCCCTTTTCTCTACACCATCTCCAGCATTTATTGTTTGTAGACTTTTTGATGATGGCCATTCTGACTGGTGTGAGGTGATATCTCACTGTAGTTTTGATATGCAATTCTCTAATAATTAGCGATGATGAGCATCTTTTCTTGTGCTTCTTGGCCATCTGTTTGTCTTCTTTGGAGAAATGTCTATTTAGGTCTTCTGTCCATTTTTTGAATGGGCTTTTTTTTTAAAATAGATCTTTATTGGAGTATAATTACTTCACAATACTGTGTTAGTTTCTGTTGTACACCAAAGTGAATTAGCCGCATGCATACATATGTCCCCATACCCCCTCCCTCTAAAGCCTTCTTTCCATCCTCCCTATCTCACTCTTCTAGGTCATCACAAAGCACCAAGCTGATCTCCCTGTGCTATGATGCTGCTTCACACTAGCTAATTATTTTTCATTTGGTAGTGTATATGTGTCGATACTACTCTCACTTCGCCCCAGCTTCCCCCTTCCACCCCGTGTACTTAAGTCCATTCTCTATGTCTACATCTTTATTCCTGTCCTGCAACTAGGTTCATCAGTACCTTTTCTTTTTTTTTTTTCGATTCCATATGTATGTGTTAGAATACGGTATTTGTTTTTCTCTTTTTGACTTACTTCACTCTGTATGACAGACTCTAGGTCCATCCACATGACTAAAAATAACTCAATTTCGTTTCTTTTTATGGCTGAGTAATATTCCATTGTATATATGTGCCACATCTTCTTTATCCATTCATCTATCAATGGACACTTAGGTTGGTTCCATGGCCTGCTTATTGTAAATAGTGCTGCAATGAACATTGTGCTATATTTTTCTTTTTGAATTATGGTTTTCTCAAGGTATATGCCCAGTAGTAGGATTGCTGGGTCATATGGTAGTTCTATTTTTAGTTTTTTAAGGAACATCCATACTATTTTCCATAGTGGTTGTATCAATTTACATTCCCACCAACAGTGCAGGAGGGTTCCATTTTCACCACACCCTTTCCAGCATTTATTTTCTCTAGATTTTTTGATAATAGCCATTCTGACTGGTTGGCTACCACATTGTAGTTTTGATATGAATTTCTCTAATAATTAATGATGTTGAGCATCTTTTTATGTGCTTCTTGACCATCTGTATGTCTTCCTTGGTGAAATGTCTATTTAGGTCTTCTGCCAATTTTGTAATTGGATTATTTGTCTTTTTAATATTGAACTCCATGAGCTGTTTGTATATTTTGGATATTATTCCTTTGTCAGTTGTTTCATTTGTAAATATTTTCTCCTATTCTGAGGGTTGTCTTTTTGTCATGTTTATGGTTTCCTTTGCTGGGCAAAAGCTTTTAAGTTTAATTAAGTCCCATTTGTTTATTTGTGTTTTTATTTTCATTACTCTAGGAGGTGGGTCAAAAAAGATCTGCTGTGGTTTATGTAAAAGAGTGTTTTTCCTATGTTTTCCTCTAAGAGTTTTATAGTGTCTGGTCTTACATTTAGATCTTTAATCCATTTTGAGTTTTATTTTTGTGTATGGTGTTAAGTAGTGTTCTAATTTCATTCTTTTACATGTAGCTGTTGAGTTTTCCCAGCACCACTTATTGAAGAGGCTGTCCTTTCTCCATTATATGTTCTTGCCTCCCTTGTCATAAATTAGGTGACCATATGTGTGTGGGTTTATCTCTGGGCATTCTATCCTGTATCACTGATCTATATTTCTGTTTTTGTGCCAGCACCATACTGTCTTGATTACTGTAGCTTTGTAGTATAGTTTGAAATTGGGGAGCCTGATTCCTCCAGCTCCATTTTTCTTTCTCAAGATTGCTTTGGCTATTCGGGTTCTTTTGTGTTTCTATACGAATTGTAAAATTTTTTGTTCTAATTCTGTGAAGAATGTCACGGGTAGTTTGATAGAGATTGTACTGCATCTGTAGATTGCTTTGGATAGTATACTCATTTTCACAACATTGATTCGTCCAATCCAAGAACATTGTATATTTCTCCATCTGTTTATGTCATTTTTGATTTCTTTCATCAGTGTTTTATAGTTTGCTGAGTACACGTCTTCCACCTCCTTAGGCAGGTTTATTCCTAGGTATTTTATTCTTTTTGTTGCAATGGTAAATGGGATTGTTTCCTTAATTTCTGATTTTTCATTGTTGGTGTATTGGAATACCAGAGATTTCTGTGCATTAATTTTGTATCCTGCAACTTTACCAAATTCATTGATTAGTTCTAGTGGTTTTCTGGTGGCATCCTTAGGATTTTCTATGTATAGTATCATGTCATCCACAAACAGTGACAGTTTTACTTCTTCATTTCCAATTTGTATTCCTTTTATTTCTTTTTCTTCTCTGATTGCCATGGCTAGGACTTCCAAAACTATGTTGAATAATAGTAGTGAGAGTGGACATCCTTGTCTTGTTCCTGATCTTAGTGAGAATGCTTTCAGCTTTTCACCATTGAGTGTGATGCTTACTGTGGGTTTGTTATATATGGCCTTTATTATGTTGAGGTAGGTTCCCTCTATGCCCATTTTCCAGAGAGTTTTTATCATAAACGGGTGTTGAATTTTGTCAAAGCCTTTTTCTGCATCTGTTGAGATGATCATGTGGTTTTGTTCCTTAATTTTTTTATGTGGTGTATCACACTGATTGATTTGCATATATTGAAGAATTCTTTCATACCTGGGATAAATCTCACTTGATCATGGTGTATGATCCTTTTAATGTGTTGTTGGATTCTCTTTGCTAGTATTTTGTTCAGGATTTTTGCATCTATATTCATCAGTGATATTGGTCTATAATTTTCTTTTTTTGTGAAATCTTTTTCTGGTCTTAGTATCAGGGTGATGGTGGCTTCATTGAATGAATTTGGGAGTGTTTTTCCCTCTGCAATTTTTTGGAAGAGTTTGAGAAGGATTGCTGTTAGCTCTTCTCTGTATGTTTGATAGAATTCCCCTGTGAAGCCATCTGGTCCTGGACTTTTGTTTGTTGGGAAATTTTTAATTACGGTTTCAATTTCATTACCTGTGATAGGTCTGTTTATATTTTCTAATTCTTCCTGGTTCAGTCTTGAAAAACTGTACCTTTCCAAGAATTTGTCCATTTCTTCGTGGTTGTCCATTTTATTGGCATACAGTTTGTAGTAGTCTTTTATAATCCTTTGTATTTCTGCTGTGTCAGTTGTGATTTCTCCTTTTCATTTCTAATTTTATTGATTTGCATCCTCTCCATTTTTTTCTTGATGAGGCTGGCTAAGTGTTTATCAATTTTGTTTATGCTCTTCTCTAAATGTTTGATAGAATTCGCCTGTGAAGCCATCTGGTCCTGGGCTTTTGTGTGTTGGAAGATTTTTAATCACAGTTTCAATTTCAGTGCTTCTGATTGGTCTGTTCATATTTTCTATTTCTTCCTGGTTCAGTCTCGGCAGGTTGTGCATTTCTAAGAATTTGTCCGTTTCTTCCAGGTTGTTCATTTTATTGGCATAGAGTTGCTTGTAGTAATCTCTCATGATCCTTTGTATTTCTGCAGTGTCAGTTGTTACTTCTCCTTTTTCATTTCTGATTCTATTGATTTGAGTCTTCTCCCTTTTTTTCTTGATGAGTCTGGCTAATGGTTTATCAATTTTGTTTATCTTCTCAAAGGACCAGCTTTTAGTTTTATTGATATTTGCTATTGTTTCCTTCATTTCTTTTTCATTTCTTTCTTTTTTTTTTTTTTAATGTGTTTACAGTTCAAGAAATCCACAAGGGAATCCTTAATTCTGTAGGCAATGAATCGTCCATTCAAAAAGAAAAAAACTTTCTAAAATGTTGTTTTTCCATTTATTGCTCAGAACATCATTTTTATATCTCTGCATTTCTTGTTTTTATTTCTGATGCCAAAGCCCATGCTGCTCTTTCTTTTTTTTTTTTTTTTTTTTACACACACACACACTGTATTTTATTTTTACAAGAGACAAATAGACTGACACCAAGCATTGTCCATGGATGACCACAACAAAAGCAACAATGATTGCAATTACCAAACATGAAACACACTCATACTATGTCATAATATTGACATTCAGTCCAGTAATCCTCCACTGTAACAGCTCCTTTACTTTGCAGTGAAAATTGATTTGTATATTCTTTGCCTCTGAGTCCTTGTGGGATTTTTTCTTTTTTTAAATTCAAACAGAAAGTCACAAAAATTATGCTCATCCTCATCAGTTCACTCAGTCCCATGTAATTAATTAATTTTTTTTCATCTTGATCTTTTGTTAGCACTTTTATGAGCTCATCAGTTTTTCATTAGAGTTCTGAAAATGCTTATTCATTCAGTTCAGCAGTACAGTCAGGTACCAGAAACCTGTACTTGTCAGAGTCTTTTCTATGAATTTCCTGAAGATGAAACCCTTTTATAGGAACATATTTACAAAAGCATCAGAGTACACCCAGAACTGTCTGTAAATGACAAAAGACTTAAAAATGACCACGGTTAAAGATGTGATGAAAGTTCATAATAATGCAGTTGACAAGAAAATTAGTTATTTCTGAGATATACCTTTTAAAGTAATAACTAGGATTATGACTTATAACATTATACCAGAACATATAAGATTTTTAGAAATTTCATGTAATGTCTGAAACATTTATATTAACATATTTCCATACAAATAACCCAATGAAAGTTTAGTATTAGTTGTTTTGTCTGTTTGTTTTTTTATACTGCAGGTTCTTATTAGTCATCAATTTTATACACATCAGTGTATACATGTCAATCCCAATCGCCCAATTCAGCACACCACCATCCCCACCCCACCGCAGTTTTCCCCCCTTGGTGTCCATATGTCTGTTCTCTACATCTGTGTCTCAACTTCTGCCCTGCAAACCAGCTCATCTGTACCATTTTTCTAGGTTCCACATACATGCGTTAATATACGATATTTGTTTTTCTCTTTCTGACTTACTTCACTCTGTATGACAGTCTCTAGATCCATCCACGTCTCAACAAATGACTCAATTTCGTTCCTTTTTATGGCTGAGTAATATTCCATTGTATATATGTACCACAACTTCTTTATCCATTCGTCTGTTGATGGGCATTTAGGTTGCTTCCATGACCTGGCTATTGTAAATAGAGCTGCAATGAACATTCGGGTGCATGTGTCTTTTTGAATTACGGTTTTCTCAGGGTATATGCCCAGTAGTGGGATTGCTGGGTCATATGGTAATTCTATTTTTAGTTTTTTAAGGAACCTCCATATTGTTCTCCATAGTGGCTGTATCAATTTACATTCCCACCAACAGTGCAAGAGGGTTCCCTTTTCTCCACACCCTCTCCAGCATTTGTTGTTTGTAGATTTTCTGATGATGCCCATTCTAACTGGTGTGAGGTGATACCTCATTGTAGTTTTGATTTGCATTTCTCTAATAAATAGTGATGTTGAGCATCTTTTCATGTGCTTCGTGGCCGTCTGTATGTCTTCTTTGGAGAAATGTCTATTTAGGTCTTCTGCCCATTTTTGGATTGGGGTGTTTGTTTCTTTAATATTGAGCTGAATGAGCTGTTTATATATTTTGGAGATTAATCCTTTGTCCGTTGATTCGTTTGCAAATATTTTCTCCCATTCTGAGGGTTGTCTTTTCGTCTTGTTTATGGTTTCTTTTGCTGTGCAAAAGCTTTGAAGTTTCATTAGGTCCTATTTGTTTATTTTTGTTTTTATTTCCATTACTCTAGGAGGTGGATCAAAAAAGATCTTGCTGTGATTTATGTCAAAGAGTGTTCTTCCTATGTTTTCCTCTAAGAGTTTTATAGTGTCCAGTCTTGCATTTAGGTCTCTAATCCATTTTGAGTATACTTTGGTGTATGGTGTTAGGGAGTATTCTAATTTCATTCTTTTACATGTAGCTGTCCAGTTTTCCCAGCACCACTTATTGAAGAGACTGTCTTTTCTCCATTGTATATCTTTGCCTCCTTTGTCATAGATTAGTTGACCATAGCTGCGTGGGTTTATCTCTGGGCTTTCTATCTTGTTCCATTGATCTATGTTTCTGTTTTTGTGCCAGTACCATATTGTCTTGATTACTGTAGCTTTGTAGTATAGTCTGAAGTCAGGGAGTCTGATTCCTCCAGCTCCGTTTTTTCCCTCAAGACTGTTTTGGCTATTCGGGGTCGTTTGTGTCTCCATACAAATTTTAAGATGATTTGTTCTAGCTCCGTAAAAAATGCCATTGGTAATTTGATAGGGATTGCATTGAATCTGTAGATTGCTTTGGGTAGTATAGTCATTTTCACAATATTGATTCTTCCAATCCAAGAACATGGTATATCTCTCCATCTGTTGGTATCATCTTTAATTTCTTTCATCAGTGTCTTATAGTTTTCTGCATACAGGTCTTTTGTCTCTCTAGGTAGGTTTATTCCTAGGTATTTCATTCTTTTTGTTGCAATGGTAAATGGGAGTGTTTCCATAATTTCTCTTTCAGATTTTTCATCATTAGTGTATAGGAATGCAAGAGATTTCTGTGCATTAATTTTGTATCCTGAAACTTTACCATATTCATTAATTAGCTCTAGCAGTTTTCTGGTGGCAGTTTTAGGATTCTCTATGTATAGTATCATGTCATCTGCAAACAGTGACAGTTTTACTTCTTCTTTTCCAATTTGTATTCCTTTTATTTCTTTTTCTTCTCTGATTGCTGTGGCTAGGACTTCCAGAACTATGTTGAATAATAGTGGTGAGAGTGGACACCCTTGTCTCATTCCTGATCTTAGAGGAAATGCTTTCAGTTTTTCACCATTGAGAATGATGTTTGCTGTGGGTTTGTCATATATGGCCTTTATTATGTTGAGGTAGGTTCCCTCTATGCCCACTTTCTGGAGAGTTTTTATCATAAATGGGTGTTGAATTTTGTCAAAAGCTTTTTCTGCATCTATTGAGATGATCATATGGTTTTTATTCTTCAGTTTGTTAATATGGTGTATCACATTGATTGATTTGCGTATATTGAAGAATCCTTGCATCCCTGGGATAAATCCCACTTGATCGTGGTGTATGATCCTTTTAATGTGTTGTTGGACTCTGTTTGCTAGTATTTTGTTGAGGATTTTTGCATCTACATTCATCAGTGATATTGGTCTGTAATTTTCTTTTTTTGTAGTGTCTTTGTCTGGTTTTGGTATCAGGGTGATGGTGGCCTCATAGAATGAGTTTGGGAGTGTTCCTTCCTCTGCAATTTTTTGGAAGAGTTTGAGAAGGATAGGTGTTAGCTCTTCTCTAAATGTTTGATAGAATTCACCTGTGAAGCCATCTGGTCCTGGACTTTTGTTTGTTGGAAGATTTTTAATCACAGTTTCAATTTCATTACTTGTGATTGGTCTGGTCATATTTTCTGCTTCTTCCTGGTTCAGTCTTGGAAGGTTATACCTTTCTAAGAATTTGTCCATTTCTTCCAGGTTGTCCATTTTATTGGCATAAAGTTGCTTGTAGTAGTCTCTTAGGATGCTTTGTATTTCTGTGGTGTCTGTTGTAACTTCTCCTTTTTCATTTCTGATTTTATTGATTTGAGTCCTCTCCCTCTTTTTCTTGATGAGTCTGGCTAATGGCTTATCAATTTTGTTTATCTCCTCAAAGAACCAGCTTTTAGTTTTATTGATCTTTTCTATTATTTTCTTTGTTTCTATTTCATTTATTTCCGCTCTGATCTTTATGATTTCTTTCCTTCTGCTAACTTTGGGTTTTGTTTGTTCCTTTAGGTGTAAGGTTAGATTGTTTACTTGAGATTTTTCTTGTTTCTTTAGGTAGGCTTGTATAGCTATAAACTTCCCTCTTAGAACTGCTTTTGCTGCATCCCATAGGTTTTGGGTCGTCGTGTTTTCATTGTCATTTGTCTCTAGGTATTTTTTTATTTCCTCTTTGATTTCTTCAGTGATCTCTTGGTTATTTAGTAACGTATTGTTTAGCCTCCATGTGTTTGTGTTTTTTACGTTTTTTCCCCTGTAATTCATTTCTAATCTCATAGCGTTGTGGTCAGAAAAGATGCTTGATATGATTTCAATTTTCTTAAATTTACTGAGGCTTGATTTGTGACCCAAGATGTGATCTATCCTGGAGAATGTTCCATGCGCACTTGAGAAGAACGTGTAATCTGCTGTTTTTGGATGGAATGTCCTATAAATATCAATTAAATCTATCTGGTCTATTGTGTCATTGAAAGCTTCTGTTTCCTTATTTATTTTCATTTTGGATGGTCTGTCCATTGGTGTAAGTGAGGTGTTAAAGTCCCCCATTATTATTGTGTTACTGTCAATTTCCTCTTTTATAGCTGTTAGCAGTTGCCTTATGTATTGAGGTGCTCCTATGTTGGGTGCATAAATATTTAAAATTGTTATATCTTCTTCTTGGATTGATCCTTTGATCATTATGTAGTGTCCCTCCTTATCTCTTGTAACAATCTTATTTTAAATCTATTTTATCGGAAACAAGTGTTGCTACTCCAGCATTCTTTTGATTTCCATTTGCATAGAATATATTTATCCATCCCTTCACCTTCAGTCTGAATGTGTCCCTAGGTCTGAAGTGGGTCTCTTGTAGACAGCATGTATATGGGTCTTGTTTGTGTATCCATTCAGCCAGTCTGTGTCTTTTGGTTAGGGCATTTAATCCATTTACACTCAAGGTTATTATCGATATGTATGTTCCTATTACCACTTTCTTAATTGTTTTGGGTTTGTTTTTGTAGGTCCTTTTCTCCTCTTGTGTTTCTTGCTTAGAGAAGTTTCTTTAACATTTGTTGTAGAGCTGGTTTGGTGGTGCTGAATTCTCTTAACTTTTGCTTGTTTGAAAAGCTTTTGATTTCTCCATTGAATCTGAGTGAGATACTTGCTGGGTAGTGTAATCTTGGTTGTAGATTTTTCTCCTTCATCACTTCAAGTATATCTTGCCACTCCCTTCTCGCCCGCAAAATTTCTGTTGAAAAATCAGCTGATAACCTTTTGGGGATTCCTTTGTAAGTTATTTTTTGTTTTTCTCTTGCTGCTTTTAATGTTTTTTCTTTGAAATTAATTTTTGTTAGCTTGTTCAATATGTGTCTTTTTGTGTTTTTCCTAGGGTTTATTCCTGGACTTGGGTGACTATTTTCTTTCCCATGTTAGGGAAGTTTTCAACTATAATCTCTTTAAATATTTTCTCAGACCCATTCTTTTTTATCTTCTTCTTCTGGGACCCCTATAATTCGAATGTTGGTGCATTTAGTGTTGTCCCAGATGTCTCTGATATTGTCTTCAATTATTTTCATTCTTTTTTCTTTATTCTGCTCCTCAGCAGTTATTTCCACCATTTTGTCTTCCAGTTCACTTATTCATTCTTCTGCCTCAGTTATTCTGTTATTGTTTCCTTCTACTGTATTTTCATTTCAGTTTTTGTGTTGTTCATCTCTGTTTGCTTGTTATTTAGTTCTTCTAGATCTTTGTTAAACATTTCTTGTATTTTCTCAATCCGTGCCTCCATTCTATTTCCAAGATTCTGGATCATCTTTACTACCATTACTCTGAATTCTTTTTCAGGTAGATTGCTTATTTCCTCTTCATGTATTTGGTCCTGTAGGTGTTTACCTTGCTCCTTCATCTGTGACATATTTTATTGACATCTCATTTTTTTTTTTTAATGAGTGGGATTGTATTCCTGTCTTATTGGCTGTTTGGCCTGAGGCTTCCAACACTGGCGTTTGTAGGCTGTTGGGTAGAGCTGGGTCTTGGTGCTGAGATGAGGACCTCTGTGAGACTTCAGTCTCATGAATATGCCCTGGGGCCTGAGGTTCTCTGTTAATCCAGTGGTTCCAACACGGAGCTCCCACTGCAGGAGCTTTGGCCCAACCCCCGGCTTGTGGACCAAGGTCCCAGAAGCTGTTTGGGGTGGCAAAAAATAAAAAAGAGAGAATAATAACAAAGTAAAAAATAAAATTAGATTAGGAAACTAACAGATGTGTTAGAAAGAATATAAAAATAAAAATGTAGATGAATCAACAACCACAATACACAACTGTACCACAATATTAAAAAAGAGGAGGTGGGAAATGAGAAAAAAGAAAAAAATAAATAAAAAGGGGGAAAATGCCTTGGCTGTTGAGGGTGAGGCCTAAGCAAAGGCAGAGATTGGGCCATGGGTAGTGCCTTTGCTTAAGACCCACAGGGCTGGAAAAGGCCCTGGGGACTGTGGGGGGTGGGGCTTAGGCTCAAGGAACAGATGAGGCCCAGGTGTTCCCCCCACCCACAGTCTCAGAGGGTAGGGGACCTCACCTGGGAGCCAAACAGGCTTCCTGAGCTCGAGTGGGCGGGGAAAATGCCCTCCTCTCCTCTCTTGCTCCTCTGGTCCTGGAGAGCTCCTCCCACCTGCCTCTCCTGTTCTCCCCTCAGCATCCTTCCTATGCCCCCAGGACCAATGTCCCCAGACGCATTGGTCCTGGGAGCATAGGAAGGAGGGCCTCTGGGGGGGGGGTCTTGGAGGGCAGGGGATCAGCCTGGGATCTCAGCAGGCTCCCTGGGCCTGAGTGGGCAGAGCAATTGCCCTCCGCTCCTCTCCCTCACCTCCTAGAGGACCCCTCCCACCTGTCTCTCCTGAACTCCCCTCAGTCTCTTCCTATGCTCCCTTGGACCAATGTAGCTGGGGGGAGAGGGGACTTGGAGGGCAGGGTACCAGCCTGGGAGCTCAGCAAGCTCCCTGGGTCTGAGTGGGTGGGGCAATCGCCCTCTGCTCTTCACCTGCTCCTCCCAGAGGGCCCCTCCCACCAGCCTCTCCTGATCTCCCCAGCCTCAGGGGCCCCGATCCTTCCTGGCCTCCACTTCTCCTCCCTCCTCTGTTCCCCCACATTCTACCAGTTCACTTGGAGGTTCCTCCTATCTCCTTAGGCATCCGGGTCCCCCACCAGTGGCCAGCAGGCACCCTAGCTGTGAGAAGACGTAAATCGGTATCTTCCCACACCACCATCGTGACTCTGTCCCTGTTTGTTTTTTTTTCCATTGGGCCACATGAGCTGTTTATAGATTTGGGAGCTTAATCCCTTGTTAGTCACATTGTTTTCAAATATTTTCTCCCATTCTATGGTTTGTCTTTTTGTTTGTTTATGGTTTCCTTTGCTGTGCAAAGTCTTTTGAGTTTAATTAGGTTCCATTTGTTTATTTTTGTTTTTATTTCCATTTCTCTAGGAAACAGATAGAAAAAGATCTTGCTGCAAATAATGTCAAATAATGTTCTGCCTAAGTGTTTCTCTAAGAGTTTTATACTATCTGGTCTTACCTTTAGGTCTTTGATCTGTCTTGAATTTATTTTTGTGTATGGTCTTAGAGAATGTTCTAATTTCATTCTTTTATATGTAGCTGTCCAGTTATCCCAGCACCACTTATTGAAGAGAATGTCTTTTCTCCACTGTATAGTCTTGACTCCTTTGTCATAGATTAAGTGACCATCGGTACGTGGGTTTATTTCTGGCCTTTCTATCCAGTTCCATTGATCTATATTTCTGTGTTTGTGCCAGTACCATACTGTTTTAATGAATATAGCTTTATAGTATAGTCTGAAGTCAGAGAGCCTGATTCCCCAGCTCCATTTTTCTTTCTCAGGATTTCTTTGGCTATTCAGGTTCTTTTGTGTCTCCATACAATTTTTTAACTTTTTGTTCTAGTTCTGTGAAAAATGCCATTGGTAAATTGATAGGGATTGCATTGAATCTGTAGATTGCCTTGGGTAGTATAGTCATTTTGACAATATTGATTCTTCCAATCCAAGAACATGGTATATCTTGTCATCTGTTTGTGTCATCTTTGATTTCTTTTATCAGTGTCTTATAGTTTTTGGAGTACAGGTGTTTTGCCTCCTTAGGTAGGCTTATTCCTAGGTATTTTATTCTTTTTGATGCAATGGTAAATGGGATTGTTTCTTTAATTTCTCTTTCTGATTTTTTGTTGTTAGTTTATAGAAATGCAACAGATTCCTGTGTATTTATTTTGTATTCTGCAATTATACTGATTTAATTGATGAGCTCTAGTAGTTTTCTGGTAGCATCACTAAGATTTTCTACATATAGAATCATGTCATCTGCAAGCAGTGACAGCTTTACTTCTTTTCCAATTTGGATTCCCTTTATTTCTTTTTCTTCTTTGTCATGGCTAGGACTTCCAAAACTATGTTGAATAAAAGTGGTGAGCCTGGACATCCTTGTCTTGTTCCTGATCTTAGAGGAAATGCTTTCAGGTTTTCAGCATTGAGTTTGATGATAGCTGTAGGTTTGTCATATATGGCCTTTATTATGTTGAGGTGGGTTCCCTCTATGCCCAATTTCTGGAGAGTTTTTATCATAAATGGGTGTTGAATTTTGTCAAAGGCTTTTTCTGCATCTATTGAGCTGAACATATGGTTTTTATTCTTCAATTTGTTGATGTGGTGTATCACACTGAATAATTTGCGGATACTGAAAAATCCTTGTATCCCTGGGATAAATCCTACTTGATCAAGTTGTATAATCCTTTTAATGTATTGTTGGATTTGGTTTGCTAGTATTTGGTTGAGGAATTTTGCATCTATGTTCCTCAGTGATATGGGCCTCTAATTTTCTTTTCTGTTGGTATCGTTGTGTGGTTGTGGTATTAAGGTGATGGTGGCCTCACAGAATGAGCTTGGAAGTACTTCACCCTCTGCAATTTTTTGGAAGAGTTTCAGAAAAATAGGTGTTAATTCTTCTCTAAATGTTTAATAGAATTCATTTCTAATTTTATTGATTTGAGCCCTCTCCCTCTTTTTCTTGATGAGTCTGGCTATCAATTTTGTTTATGTTTTCAAAAAACCAGCTTTTAGTTTCATTGATCTTTGTATTGTTTTCTTCATCTCTATTTCATTTATTTCTCCTCTGATCTTTATAATTTCTTTCCTTTTACTAACTTTGGGTTTTGTTTGTTTTTCTTTCTCTAGTTGCTTTATGTGTAAAGTTAGGTTGTTCATTTGAGATTTTCCTTGTTTCCTGAGGTAAGATTGCATTGCTATAAACTTCACTCTTAGAACTGCTTTTGCTGTGCCCCATAGGTTTTGGATCATTGTGCTTTCATTTTCATTTGTCTCTAGGTATTTTTTGATTTACTCTTTGATTTCTTCAGTAATTTATTCATTGTTTAGTAGCATATTGCTTACCCTCCACGTGTTTGTGTTTTTACAGGTTTTTTTTCTTGTAGTTGTTTTCTAATCTCATAGCGTTGTGGTTGGAAAAGTTGCTTGATATGATTTCAATTTTCTTAAATTTACCAAAGCTTGATTTGTGACCCAGGATGTGATCTATCCTGGAGGATGTTCTGTGTGCACTTGAGAAGAAAGTGTATTCTGCTGCTTTCAGATGGAATGTCCTGAAGATATCAATTAAGTCTATCTGGTCTAACTTTTAAGGCTTGTGTTTCCTTATTAATTTTCTATTTAGATTATATGTCCATTGGTGTAAGTGGGATATTGAAGTCCCCAGCTATTATTGTGCTACTGTTGATTTCCCCTTTTATGGCCATTAGCATTTGCCTAACATATTGAGGTGCTCCTATGTTGGGTGCATAAATATTTACAATTGTTATGTCTTCTTGGATTGATCCCTTAATCATTTTGTAGTGTCCTTTCTTGTCTCTTGTAATAGTCTTTATTTTAAAGTCTATTTTTTTTCTGATATGAGTATTGCTACTCCAGCTTTCTTTTGATTTCCATTTGCATGGAATATCTTTTTCCATCCACACACTTTTAGTCTCTATGTGTCCCTAGATCTTAAGTGTGTCTCTTGTATATAGCATAGATATGGGTTTTGTTTTTGTAACCATTCAGCCAGTCTATGTGTTTTGGTTGGCATATTTAATCTGTTTACACTTAAGGTAATTATCACTGCCATTTTGTTAATTGTTTTGGACTTGTCTTTGTAGGATTTTCTTCTTTCCTTCCTCCTTGTTCTCTTCTCTTGTGATTTGATGACTAAATTTACAGTTGTGTTTGGATTGATTTTCTTTTTTATTTGTGTATCTATTGCAGATTTTTGGTTTGTGGTTACCATGAGATTTTGATATAGCAGTCTATATATAAACAATATTGTTTTAGGTTGCTGGTCTTTTAATTTCAAATGCATTTCCAATACCCCTCCCCTTCTCACAATGTGTGCACTCCCCTTCTTACAACTGCTGGTTTTGATATCTTATATATATGTCAATGATTTCCTACCTTTACTGTATGTTTGCCTTTACCAGTGAGCTTTTCTATTTGTAATTTTCTCGTTTCTCGTAGTGGTCTTTTCTTTTCTGCTTAAAAATTTTTTTTTACCATTTGTTGCAAAGCTGCTCTGGTGGTGCTGAATTCTCTTAGCTTTTCCTGTCTGTAAAGCTTTTGATTTCTCTGTTGAATCTGAATGAGAGCCTTGCTGGGTAGAGTATTCTTGGTTGTAGATTCTTTCCTTTCATCACTTTAAGTACATTGTGCCATTCCCTTCTGATCTGCAGAGTTTCTACTGAGAAATTAGCTGGTAACCTTATGGAAGTTCCCTTGTACATTATTTGTTGCTTTTCCCTTGTTGTTTTTAATATTTTTTCTTTGTCTTTATTATTTTTTTTTCAATTTGATTACTATGTGTCTTGGTGTGTTCCTCCTTAAGTTTATCCTGTATGGGACTCTCTGCACTTCCTGGAACTGGGTGACTGTTTCCTTTTCATGTTGTTAGGGAAGTTTTCAGTTACTGCCTCTTCCAATATTTTCTCAGGTCCTTAGTCTGTCTCTTCTCTCTCTGGGACTTCTATAATGTGAATGTTTTTGCATGTAATGTTGTATCAGA
This sequence comes from Eubalaena glacialis, assembly GCF_028564815.1. Taxonomy (NCBI): domain Eukaryota; kingdom Metazoa; phylum Chordata; class Mammalia; order Artiodactyla; family Balaenidae; genus Eubalaena; species Eubalaena glacialis. The sequence goes on from NC_083730.1 coordinate 30,534,347, forward strand.
GATCTCTTAGACTGTCCTCATTTCTTTTAATTATTTTTGCTTTATTCTGTTCTGTGGCAGTGATTTCCACCATTCTGTCTTCCAGCTCACTTATCCATTCTTCTGCCTCAGTTATTCTACTATTGATTTCTTCTAGTGTATTTATCATTTCAGTTATTGTGTTGTTCATCTTTTTGTTTGTTCTTTAGCTTTTCTAGGTTTTGTTGAACATTTCTTGTATCTTCTGCATCTCTGCCTCCATTCTTTTTTGGAGATCTTTGATCATCTTTGATATCATTACTCTGAATTCTTTTTTGGGAACATTTTTATCTCTACTTCTCTTAGTTCTTATTCTGGGCTTTTATCTTGTTCTTTCATCTGGGACATATTCCTCTGCTGTCTCATATTGTTTAACTTTCTGTTACTGTGGTTTCCATTATGCAGGCTGCAGGATTATAGTTCTTCTTGCTTCTGTTGTCTGCCCCCAGTGGATGAGGCTAAGAGCTTTGTGCAGGCTTCCTGGGGGGAAGAACTTGTACCTGCGGACTAATAGGTGGATCTGGGTCTTGTCCCTCTGGTGGGCAGGGTGGTGTCAGGGAAGTGTTTACCAGGCAGTTTTGTGCTCAGGAAGACTTTAAGTAGCCTGTCTGCTGATGATTAGGGCTGCATCTCCACCCTGTTGGTTGTTTGGCCTGAGGTTTCTCAGCACTGGAGCCTATAGGCTGTTGGGTGGGGCCAGGTCTTAGTGAGAAATGGTGGCTTCCAAGAAGGCTCACACCAGTGAGTACTTGCCAGAACTACTGCCACCAGTGTCCTTGTCCCCACATTGAGCCAGAGTTGCCCCCCACCTCTGCAGGAGACCCTCCAATACTAGCAGATAAGTCTGGCCCCATCTCTTATGAGGTCACTGCTTTTTTTTCTGTGTCCTGGTGCACACAGTACCCTGTGTGTGCCCTACAAGAGTGGAGTTTCTGTTTCCCCCAGTCCTGTGTAATTCCTGAAATCAAACCACACTGGCATTCAAAGCCAGATTCTCTGAGGGCTCCTTCTCCCATAGCCAGACACTCAGGCTGGGGAGCCTGATGAGGGTCTCAGAACTTTCACTCCTGTGGGAGAACTTCTGTGGTATAATTATTTACCAGTTTGTGGGTAACTCACCTGGCATGTATGGGATTTGATTTTATCACAGTTGTGCCCTTCCTACCGTCTTGTTCTGGCTTCTTCTTTGTCTTTGGATGTAGGGTATATTTTTTAGTAGGTTCCAGCATTTTTTTGTCAATGGTTGTTCAGCAGTTAATTGTGATTTGGGTGTTTCCATAAGAAGAGGTTAGCTCATGTCCTTCTACTGTGCCATCTTGTGTCTCCTGTCCACACTATCTTAATTATTATAACATTATAACTAATTTGATGTTCTGCAATTTTACCATGACATATATTTATATCCATTTATCTTGCCAGGGGTTCATTATATTTTCTGAGTCTAATAATATTAAGTGCCTTTAAATAGTTATGGAAATTTCTCAGGTAATATTTCTCCAAACATTACCTCCCCATTACTCTCTTATCTAGAAATACAATTGGATGCATGCTGGACCTCTTCATTCTGTTCATCTTCTCTCAATGTCTGTTTTATATATTCCTTTTCTTTAACTGGCAATTCCTTCAGATCTCTTTTAGTTCATTAAATACTTCTTCATCTGTGCCTAATCTGATGCTTTAAACTTCCACTGACTTTTAGATTTCAATTGTCATGTTTATAATTTCTATAAAATCTGTTTGGTCCTTTGCCAATATGTCTTGTCAATTTAAAAAGTCTCTGATTCAAGAAAACTTTTTCCCTCTTATTTCTTTAACTTTTAAACATACTTATTTTATATTATTACTATGATAATTTTAATACCTGTAGTCTTTGCAGATCTGATTAATATGTTCTTATTTCTGCTGACCCTAATGTATAGTGGAATGATTCCTCATGGATTTAGTGAATTTTGATTGTGAAATTCATTCCAAAACTCGTGTGAGAGAAATGTTTTCCTAACTTTCTTTTTTCCTGTTCCATATAAAAGAGAAGCTGAGAGAAGCAGGTTTTCTTTTGTGGGCGAGCACTTTGTTTTTCTATTTCACCAATAAATGTGTCACCCTTCAGAGTATCCTCATTTTATTCACAGATCTATGATTTAAAATTCCTTGGGCTGCAGGCTTTTCCTCTTATTTCTGGTTTTACATTTTTTACTAAAACCAGCAAATTCTGGCTCCAAGTTCTTATCCCAGTGAAATCACCCAATTGTCTGTCTGAAATATACAGAATTCTGTACTCTACAGTTTCAGAATACATGTAGAATATGTTTAAATACATGATGATATATATTGGCCATAAAGCAAATCTCAACAAATACCAGTAGGTTAAAAATCACAAAGAATATGTACTTTGATGACAGAGATTTTAATCTAGAAATAAACAAACAAAAAAAATCTAAAACTTTAATTATAAAACCCTCCAAATTTGGAAACCAAGCAATACACTATAAAATAACTTATATGTTAAATTTTAAAAAGATGAAAATTGGAAAATTTATTTAAATGAATGAAAATATCTTGTGGGTTACCACTAAAGCTGTGACTAGAGAGAAGTTTATAGTCTGAAATGCATACACTAGGAAAGAAAAATGGGTGAAAATCAGTGAGCTAAGCATTCATATGAAGACTAATTACATTTAAACAAAAGAGAGAAATAATAAAATTGATAAATAAATTAATATAAAAAATATATTGGCAATAAGAAACTCAAAATTTGGTTTATTTAAAAGGTTAAAGTGATGAATTTCTTGGGAGACTAATATTAAAAAAGAGAGAAAACACAAATATTATTAACAAAAATGGTAACATTATTATAGATTCTAATATTTTAAAATGATAATAGGAAATTATCATAAACTTTATAGCAATAAATATGAACATTTAGATGAAATAAAAACATCCGTGAGTGGGAGGGAAGCAAAAGAATAAATATTACACAAGAGGAAAACCAAAATCTAAACAGACATATATTTTAAAGAAAATTCATCCATAAAGAAATAATCATTTTATTATTCCAAGGATATAAGAAATGAATAATATCAATATTACTTAAAATGTTTCAGTAAAATAAAATAAGAAAAAAATATTCTCTCTCTCTCTCTCTCTTTTAATAAAACTGGAATAAGCTTCAAGGGTATATCAAAAGAAAATTAAAAGAACAATCTCTTCATGGACATAGATTTTAAAATCCTAAATAAAACATTAGAAATAAAATCCAATTATATATAAAAAAATATATCACAAACAGGTTGTGTTTAATTCTAGGAATTCAAAAATTGGTTAATATAAGAAAAATCAATCAATGTATTACACCTTCCTAGATTAAAGGGGGAAAACACATGATCACCTAAATAGGTACAACAAAGATATTTGAAAAAAAATTAACATTCAGATTAAAAAATATAATATCATATTAAGAAGGAACACTGTTAATATGATAAAAGATATCTACAAAATTCCTACAGAAAGCATCACATTAATGGTGGAATATATATAAAAATATTTATCTGAAATTGAAGAGGCAACAAAGAAGTCTATTATTTTCACTTCTATTCTATGTTGCACTGAGGTTTTAGTCAATGTATTAAGATAGGATAAAAATAAAAATACGGTATGAACATAAAGAAATAAATCGTCATTATTCACAGATGCCATAACTGTGTCTACAGAAAGTCTCAAAGAAGCTACAGATAAAAGTATTATAGCTGAGTTTGTAAATTTGTATTATATAAGATTAATGTACAAAAAATTGTATTCCTATGTACTAGCAATAAGTACATAGAAAAAAAATGACAAAATTAATATTTTTTTTCTTTATACTGGCACCAAAAAATCAACTAATTAGGAATAAATCTAATAAAATAGTTCAAAAATTCCATACAGAAATCTAGAAAACATTTTTGAGAGAAAATTAAAGACAATGTAAATAAATGAAATTTTCATGGATCCAAAAACTAAATATTATAAAGATATCAATATAAGTTTCCTATAAGTTCAATGCAATGTCAGTCAACATTTTAACATTTTTTAAAACTTTTTGAACTTGACATTTTGATTCTAAAATCCATAGAGACAGAACTCTGGTATCTGGTCCAACAGGTAAGGAATTTGGAAGTTGTCACTCACTCTGTCCTAACAACAAACAAAAATCTGAACAAACTGAAAAATTAATAACTCTTCTGAGATCCATCAGAGAAGTGAGGTCACAGGGAAAATGCTCCCAGAATTGGAGAGAAAAGCTGAATGCAGGGATTCACAATTTGTGAGAGCAGAAACCCAGGAGCAGAATCATTCCTGTGAACCAGAGCCAGGGTAGGAAAATCTGAGCAGTAATTGATGAGTTGTTTCAGGCTTAATGTGGACAAGTCTGATAGATAAAAACTTCAGGGGACCCAGTTATGGGGAAGTCCTACACTTCTGTGAATTTTACCTCAATGAGCTCTATCAGGTCCCCACAGTGAAAATAAGAAAAATCTCCTCCTGCTTCCAGAAGGGAGAGGTAAAAAGTAACCATCTGGATATATACCAGATCATTTGGTTCTTCTTAATAAGGCTTGACTTTAGAAGAGTTATTTTGCCAGGTCTACCTGATTGGGCTTTTTTAAGAGCTTAATCATCCTGGGGTAAGGGAAATACCCAACTTTATCCTGTCCCACCTAAGAGAGAGGGAAAAAAAAAAAAAAACAGAACTGAAAAGCACTCATGAAGTTCACAGTCCTGAGGACTAGACAAGCTCACTAAAAGATTGAGCTCTAATCACAAATACAAAGAACTATAGATTGTGGGACACAAAGTTGGTATTTGAAAACAAATAACTCCCCTATATACTAGCAATAAACTAGTGGAATTTGAGATTAAAAACACAATACTATTCCATATCAAAATAACAAAGATATTTTTTAACAGAATCTGAACAGATAACCCTAAAATTTATATGGTTCCACAAAAGACTGCAAATAACCAAAGCAATCTTGAGAAAAGAGAACAAAGCCGAGGGAATCATGATCCCTGACTTCAGACTACACTACAAAGCTACAGTAATCAAAACAGTATGATACTTGTATAAAAACATACACATAGATCAATGGAAGAGAATAGAGAGCCCAGATATAAACCCATGCATATATGGTCAATTAATTTATGACAAAAGAAGCAAAAATATACAATGGGGAAAGGAAAATCTCTTCAATAAGCGGTGTTGAGAAAGCTGGACCGCTACATATAAAAGAATAAAATAAGAACATTTTCTTACACCAAGTACAAAAATAAACTCGAAATGGATTAAAGACCTAAATGTAAGACCAGAAACCATAAAACTCCTAAAAGGAACACTCTTTAACATAAATCTTATCAATATTATTTTTGATTTGTCTCTTCAGGCAAGGGAAACAAAACCAAAGATAAACAAATGGGGTCTAATCAAATTTAAAAGATTTTGCACAGTGAAGGAAGCCATCAAAAAAGCAAAAATGCTTTTTATTTATTTATTTATTTTTTGCTGAATGGGAGAAGATATTTGAAAATAATGTTTGATAAGGGGTTGATATCCAAAATACATACAGAGCTAATGTAACTCAATGTCAATAAAATAACCCAATTAAAAATGGAAAGAAGGAAAAATCATCTCTAGCTTCAGTCTGCTGCTGGATAGGAACTAATCAGAGAGAGAGAGGTGGAAGATGGAGAGGAGGGCGTCCAGGGATTTCCTGATATCACCTCCACTCCAAATCTCTTTATGCTTTCCATGCAAAAATAATAATAGAAATAAGGAGGTGGTGGGGTTTCCAAAAACAAAAATCGTAACCTTCAACCATCTGGGGAGGGCAAAAATCCCATCCACCACAACTCTCATTTCTAATGTAAAGTTGTACCACACACAAACAGGATGTCACTTAAGAGTGCTCTTAAAAGAACACATGGTGTGTGGCCGACAGGGACTTGGTGCTCTGGCCGGGTGTCAGGTCTGTGCTTCTGAGGTGGGAAAGATGAGGTGAGGACATTGGTCCACCAGAGACCTCCCAGTTCCATGTAATATCAAATGGCAAAAGCTCTCCCAGAGATCTCCATCTCAAAGCTAAGACCCAGCTCCACTCAACGACCAGCAAGCTACAGTGCTGGACACACCATGCCAAACAACAAGCAAGACAGGAACACAAGCCCCCCCATTAGCAGGGAGGCTGCCTAAAGTCCTAAGGTGACAGACACGTCAACACACACCATGAGATGTGGACCTAGACACCAGAAAGACAAGATCCAGCCTCATCCACCAGAACACAGGCAAAGTCCCCTCCAACAGGAAGCCTACACAATCCAATGAACCAACCTTAGTCACTGGAGGCAGAGACCGAAAGCAATGGGAACTATGAACCTGCAGCCTGTGGAAAGGAGACCACAAATACAGTAAGTTAAGCAAAATAAGGAGACAGAGAAACACACAGCAGATGAAGGAGCAAGGTAAAAACCATTAGACCAAAGGGATGAAGAGGAAATAGGCAGTCTACCTGAAAAAGAATTCAGAGTAATGATAATAAAGATGATCCAAAATCTTGTAAATAGAATAGAGACAATATAAGAAACATTTAACAAGGACCTAGAAAACCTGAAGAGCAAACAAAAAATGATGAACAAAACAATAAATGAAAGTAAAAATTCTCTAGAAGGAATCAATAGCAGAATAACTGAGGCAGAAAACGCATAAGTGACCTGGAATATAAAATAGTGGAAATAACTACTGCAGAGCAGAATAAAGAAAAAAGAAAGAAAAGAATTGAGGTCAGTCTCAGAGACCTCTGGGACAACAGTAAATGCACCAACATTCAATTATAGGGGTCCCAGAAGAAGAAGAGAAAAAGAAAGGGAGTGGGAAAATATTTGAAGGGATTATAGATGAAAACTTCCTTAATATGGGAAAGGAAATAGTGAATCAAGTCCAGGAAGCACAGAGTCCCATACAGGATAAATCCAAGGAGAAACATGCCAAGACATATATTAATAAAACTATCAAAAATTAAATACAAAGAAAAATATTAAAAGCAGCAAGGGAAAAACAACAAATAACAGACAAGGGAATCCCCACAAGGTTAACAGCTGATCTTTCAACAGAAACTCTGCAAGCCAGAAGGGAGTGGCAGGACATATTTAAAGTGATGAAAAGGAAAAACCTACAACCGAGATTCATCTACCCAACAAGGATCTTATTCAAATTTGATGGAGAAATTAAAAAACTTTACAGATGAGCAAAAGCTAAGAGAATTCAGCACCACCAAACCAGCTTTATGACAAAAGCTAAAGGAACTTCTCTAGGCAGGAAACACAAGAGAAGAAAAAGACCTTCAATAACCAACAAAAAACAATTAAGAAAATGGTAATAGGAGCATACATATCGATAATTACCTTAAATGTAAATGGATTAAATGCTCTCACCAAAAGACATAGACTGGCTGAATGGATACAAAAACAAGAACCGTATATATGCTGTCTACAAGAGACCCACTTCACAGCCAGGGAAACATACAGACTGAAAGTGAGAGGATGGAAAATGATATTCCATGCAAATGGAAATCAAAAGAAAGCTAGTATAGCAATTCTCATATCAGACAAAATAGACTTTAAAAAAAAGACTATGACAAGAGACAAAGAAGAACACTACATAATGATCAAGGGATCAATACAAGAAGAAGATATAACAATTGTAAATATTTATGCACCCAACATAGGAGCACCACAACACATAAGGCAAATGTTAACAGCCATAAAAGGGGAAATCGACAGTAACAAAATAATAGTAGGGGACTTTAACCGCCACTTTCAGCAATGGACAGATCATCCAAAATGAAAATAAATAAGGAAACTCAAGCTTTAAATGACATATTAAACAAGATGGATTTAATTGACATTTATAGGACATTCCACCCAAAAACAACAGAATACACTTTCTTCTCAAGTGCTCATGGAACATTCTCCAAGATAGATCATATCTTGGGTCACAAAACAAGCATTGGTAAATTTAAGAAATTTGAAATTGTATCAAGTATCTGTTCCAACCACAACGTTATGAGACTAGATATCAATTACTGGAAAAACTCTGTTAAAAAAAAAAAAAAAAGGAGTCTAAACGATACACTACTAAATAACCAAAAGATAACTGAAGAAATCAAAGAGGAAACCAAAAAATACCTAGAAAGAAATGACAATGAAAACATGATGAACCAAAATCTATGGGATACAGCAAAAGCAGTTCTAAAAGGGAAATTTATAGCAATACAATCCTACCTCAAGAAACAAGAAACATCTCAAATAAACAACATAACTTTACACCTAAAGCAATTAGAGAAAGAAGAAAAAAAATCCCCACAAAGTTAGAAGAAGGAAAGAAATCAAAAAGATCAGATTAGAAATAAATGAAAAAAAAGGAAGGAAACAATAGCAAGTATCAATAAAACTAAAAGCTGGTTATTGGAAAACATATATAAAATTGATAAAACCTTAGCCAGACTCATCAAGAAAAAAAGGGAGAAGACTCGAATCAACAGAATTAGAAATGAAAAAGGAGAAGTAACAACTGACACTGCAGAAATACAAAGGATAATGAGAGATTACTACAAGCAACTATATGCCAGTAAAATGGACAAGCTGGAAGAAATGGACAAATTCTTAGAAAAGCATAACCTTCCAAGACCGAACCAGGAAGAAATAGAAAATATAAATAGACCAATCACAATCACTGAAATTGAAACTGTGATTAAAAATCTTCCAACAAACAAAAGCCCAGGACCAGATGGCTTCACAGGTGAATTCTATCAAACATTTAGAGGAGAGCTAACACCTGTCCTTCTCAAACTGTTCCAAAATATAGCCGAGGGAGGAACACTCCTAAACTCATTCTACAAGGCCACCATCACCCTGATACCAAAACCAGACAAAGATGTCACAAAGAAAGAAAATTACAGGTCAATATCACTGATGAACATAGATGCAAAAATCCTCAACAAAATACTAGCAAACAGAATCCAACAGCACATTAAAAGGATCATACACCATGATTAAGTGGGGTTTATCCCAGGAATGCAAGGATTCATCAATATTTGTAAATCAATCAATGTGATACACCATATGAACAAACTGAAGAATAAAAACCATATGATCATCTCAATAGATGCAGAAAAAGCTTTTCAGAAAATTCAACGCCAATTTATGTTAAAAACCCTCCAGAAACTAGGCAGAGAGGGAACTTACCTCCACATAATAAAGGTCATATATGACAAACCCACAGCCAACATCATCCTCAATGGTGAAAAACTGAAACCATTTCCACTAAGATCAGGAACAAGACAACATTGCCCACTCTCACCACTAGTATTCAACACTTTTTTGGAAGTTTTAGCCACAGCAATCAGAGAAGAAAAAGAAATAAAAGGAATCCAAATCAGAAAAGAAGAAGTAAAGATGTCACTGTTTGCAGATGACATGATAATATACATAGATAATCCTAAAGATGCTGCCAGAAAACTACTAGAGCTAATCAATGAATTTCCTAAAGTAGCATGATACAAAATCAATGTACAGAAATCCCTTGCATTCCTATACACTAATAATGAAAAATCTGAAAGAGAAATTAAGGAAACACTCCCATTTACCATTGCAAGAAAAAGAATAAAATACCTAGGAATAAACCTACCTAAGGGGACAAAAGACCTGTATGCAGAAAACTATAAGACACTGTTGAAAGAAATTAAAGATGATACAAACAGATGGAGAGATGTACCATGTTCTTGGACTGGAAGAATCAACATTGTGAAAATGACTATACTACCCAAAGCAATCTATAAATTCAATATAATACTTATCAAACTACCAATGGCATTTTTTACAGAACTAGGAAAAAAAATTTCACAATTTGTATGGAAACACAAAAGACCCCGAGTAGCCAAAGCAATCTTGAGAAAGTAAAACAGAGCTGGAGGAATCAGGCTCTTGGACATCAGACTATACTACAAAGCTACAGTAATCAAGACAGTATGGTGCTGGCACAAAAACAGAAATATAGATCAATGGAACAGGATAGAAAACCCAGAGATAAACCCACGCACATATGGTCACCTTATCTTTGATAAAGGGAACAAGAATATTCAGTGCAGAAAAGACAGCCTCTTCAATAAGTGGTGCTGGGAAAACTGGGCAGCTACATGTAAAAGAATGAAATTAGAACACTCCCTAACACCATACACAAAAATAAACTCAAAATTGATTAAAGACTTTAATGTAAGGGCAGACTCTATAAAACTCTTGTAGGAAAACATAGGCAGAACACTCTATGACATAAATCACAGCAAGATCCTTTTTGACCCACCTCCTAGAAAAATGGAAGTAAGAACAAAAATAAACAAATGGGATCTAATGAATCTTAAAAGCTTTTGCAAAGCAAAGAAAACCATAAACAAGACGAAAAGACAACTCTCAGAATGGGAGAAAATGTTTGCAAATGAAGCAACTGACAAAGGATTAATCTCCAAAATTCACAGGCAGCTCATGCAGGTCAATATCTAAAAAACAAACAACGCCTTCCAAAAATGGGTAGAAGACCTAAACAGACATTTCTCCAAAGAAGATAGACAGATTGCCAACAAACACATGAAAGAATGCTCAACATCACTAATCATTAGAGAAATGTAAATCAAAATTACAATGAGGTATCATCTTACACCAGTCAGAATGGCCATCATCAAAAACTCTACAAACAATAAACGCTGGAGAGGGTGTGGTGCAAAGGGAACAGTCTTGCACTGTTGGTGGGAATGTAAATTGATAGAGTCACTATGGTGAATTGTATGGAGTTTCCTTAAAAAACTAAAAATAGAAATACCATATGACCCAGCAATCCCACTACTGGGCATATACCCTGAGAAAACCATAATTCAAAAAGAGTCATGTACCACAATGTTCATTGCAGCTTTATTTACAATAACCAGGACATGGAAGCAACCTAAGTGTCCACCAACAGATGAATAGATAAAGAATATGTGGCACATATATACAATGGAATATTATTCAGTCATAAAAAGAAACAAAATTGAGTGTTTTGTAGTGAGCTGGATGGACCTAGAGTCTGTCATACAGAGTGAAGTATGTCAGAAAGAGAAAAACAAATACCATATGCTAACACATATATATGGAATCTAAAAAAAAAAAGAAAAAAAATGATTCTGAAGAACCTAGGGACAGGACAGGAATAGAGACACAGACGTAGAGAATGGACTTGAGGACACGGAGAGGAGGGAGGGTAAGCTTGGCTGAAGTGAGAAAGTGGCATGGACAAATGTACACTACCATATGTAAAATAGATAGCTAGTGGAAAGCAGCTGCATAGCACAGGGAGATCAGCCTGGTGCTTTGTGAACACCTAGAGGGGTGGGACATGGTATGTGGGTGGGAGACCCAAGGGAGAGGAGATATGGGGATATATATATATATATATATATATATATATATATATATATATGTATAGCTGATTCACTTTGTTATAAACAGAAACTAACACACCATTGTAAAGCAATTATACTCCAATAAAGATGTTTAAAAAAAATGGGAAGAAGACCTGAATAGATATTTTTCTAAAGAAGACATATAGATGGCCAACATGCACATGAAAAGATGTTCAACATCACTAGTCATCAGTGAAATGAAAATCAAAGTCTCAATGAGATATAACTTCATATCAGTCAGAATGGCCATTGTCAAAAAGCCAATAAATGTTGGCAAGGAGGTGGAAATAATGAACCCTAGTACAATTTGGTGGAAGTGTAAATTAGTGTAGCCCCTATGGAAGAGAGTATGGAGGTTCCTCAAAAATATTAAAATAGAACTACCATATGCCTCAGACCTCCATTGCTGTGAATATATATCAAGTAAATGAAAACACTAATTCAAAAATATATATGCACTCCAATGTTTATAGGAGAATTATTTCCAGTAGTCAGGATATGGAAACAACATAAGTGTCCATCAACAGATGAGTGGATTAAGAAGATGTGGTATATATACACAATGCAATATTACTTAGCCATAAAAAAGAATGAAATTTTACTATTTGCAACAACATGGATGGACCTGGAGGGTATTATGCTAAGTGAAATAAACCAGAGAGAGAAAAATAATGTATGTTTTCACTTGTATGTGGAACCTAAAAAATAAAACAAATGAATAAATATAACAAAACAGAAACAGCCTTACAGATGTAGAGAATAAACTAGTGGTTACCAGTGGGGAGTATGATGGCAGAGGGTCAAGATATGGAAGGAGATTAAGAAATACAAACTACTAGGTATAAAATAAATGAGATGCAAGGAATGTGCAGCACAAGGTATATAGCCAATATTTTATAATAACTTTAAATTGAGTATAATCTATAAAAATATTGAATCACCATGTTGTTTAAACTAATATAATATTGTAAATCAACAATATTATATTAACTATATTATAGTTAATATACTATACTTCAATCTACACTGTATTCAATCAACTGTACTTCAATAGAAAAACCCAATACAATGTGTACCTCCCAAATTAAAGTTATTAGATAGAAATTTAACAAAATATGTACAAGATCTACTTAAGGAAAACTACAAAACTTTGATGAAAGAAATCAAAGAAGAACTAAATAAATTGGGAAATATTTCATGTTTGTGGATAAGAAGATTCAGTATTGTCAAGATGTTAGTTATTCTTAACATGATCTGTAGATTCAATGCAATTTCAATCAAAATCCTATTGAGTTATTTTGTGAATATTGACAAACTGATTCTAGAGTTTACATCAAGAGGCAGAAGATCCAGAGTAGCCAAACAATGTTGAAGGAAAGAATGAAGTTGGAGGATTCACACTACTCAACTTCAAGACTTATTATAAACCTACAATAATCAAGACAGTGTGGTATTGGTAAAACAAAACAGAACCAAAAAACCCCAAATAGGTCAATGAAACAGAATAGAGAACCCAGAAATAGACCCCCATAAATATAGTCAGCTGATCATTGAAAAAGGAGCAAAGGAAATACAATGGAGCAAAGATAGTCTTTTCAGCAATTAATTCTGGAACAACTGAATATCCACATGCAAAACAGTGAATCTAAACACATAGAAACAGACATTACATCCTTCACAAAAATTAACTCAAAATAGATTATAGACCTAAAAATAAAATGTAAAAGTATAAAACTCCTAGAACATAAGAGAAAACTTAGAATAAACTTGGATGTGGCAATGAATTTAGATATACCATGAAGGCATGATTCCTGAAAGTCTTTATTGATAAACTGAACATCTTTAAAATTATAAAATTCTTCTCTGTGAAAGACACTGTCAAGAGAATAAGAAGAAAAACCACAGACTGGAAGAAAATACATGCAAATGACATATCTGATAAAGGACAATTATCTAAAATATATAAAGACCTCTTAAATCTCAACAATGATAACGTGAATGACCTGATTAAAAAATGGATGGGCAAGAGACCTGAACAGACACCTCACCAAAGAAGATGGCAAATAAGCATATAAAAATATGTTCAACATAACATGTCATTAGGGAGTTGCAAGTTAAAATGAGATACCACTACATACCTATTAGAATCCCAAAATCCAATACACTGACAACACTCAGTTTTGGCAAAAGTGTGGCTCAGTGGGAACTCTCATTCCTTGCTGTTGTGAATGCAAAATGGTGCATTCCCTTTGGAAGACAGTTTGACAGTTTCTTAAAAAACTAATCACACTCTTACCATCCAATCTAGCAATTATGCTCTTTGGTATTTACCCAAAGGAGTTGAAACCTTATGTTCACACAGAAACCTGCACAAGAATGTTTATTGAAGCTTTATTTATAATTGCCAAAACTAGGAAGCAACCAAGATGTCCTTCAGTAGATAAATTGATAAATTAACTGTAGTATATCCAGACAATAAAATTTTATTCAGTGCTAAAAAGAAGTAAGCTATCAAGCCATGAAGAGACATGGATGAACTTTAATTGAGTATTACTAAGTGAAAGAAGCTAATCTGAAAAGGCTACATACCGTAAAATTCCAAAAATATAACATTCTGGAAAAGGCAAAACTGTAGAGACAGTAAAAGGATCAGTGTTTACCACTGATAAGTAGGGATAAGTAGGTGAAACACAGAGGATTTTTAGGGCAGTGAAACTACTCTGTATAATATTACAATGGTGAGTGCATGTCATCATACACTTCTCACAATACTAATAGTGAATCCTAATATAAACTATAAACTTCAGAGGATAAGGATGTGCCAATGTAGGTTCATTGATTTTAACAAATGTACCACTCTGGTGCAGTATTTTGATAGGGAGTCTGTGCATGTGTGGGGGCAGGGGTGTATGGGAAGTCTTTATCTTTCTCTTAATTTTGCTGTGAACCTAAAACTTCTCTAAAATTAAAGTCTATTTAAAAACTCATATGGCCAAACAAAGGGGCCAATGTTGAAGAAAGAAAAAGAAAAATACTCTACCACATATTAAAACTTATAATAAACCTTCAATATTTAATACTGGAATTGGTGTAATGATGGATAATTAATACAGTGGACAGAATAGAGAGCCCAGAAACAGCCCATGCATAAATTGACTTACAACATAAAACTCCTAGAACAAAGACAGAACTGCAAAAGAGTTGGAAAGTCATTCTTCCCCATAAATTGTGTTGGTTCAACTAGATAGCCATAACAAAAATTTTTAAAAAGAGGCTTGAAACCTAGTATAGGCTGACAAAAACATAAATCTCAGGGTTGTAAATCTAAATGTGAAATATAAAACAAAAAATATTTTAAAATATATGAGAATATCCTCATGAACTTGGGATGGATAAAGATTTCTCAAATAGGTTATAATTGTAAATTTAAAATTTTCCAAAGTAAACTAGGTTAAAACTGAGAATTTCTGATCATGGAAAGACAACTTTAAGAAAGTAAAAAAGAAAATTACAAGAGCAGGAAAAGTTATTAGGCAACACAAAAATATATAAAGAACTTCTTTCTATTATTAAGGAAAGTACTGACAATACAGAAAAAAAAAATGGGCAAGAGTCAGGCACTTTACAAGAGAGAGTAACTGAATAATCAATAAATATATGATACAGTGCTTCAACTCATTAGTCAACAGAGAAATGCATATTAAAACTGCAATGAGATACCATTATACACCTATCAAAATAGCTGGTAGGACTGTAAACTGGTATATCCACTTTGAAAAGCTATTGACATTTTCTACAAAATTTGTATATACATATATATTATGACCCTTTAATTCCCTCTTAGGTATATATCCAACAGAAAAGTGTGCACGTGTGTAGCAATAGACAAGTACAAGAATATTCACGGTAGCACAATGCTTAATATCCCCAAACTGGAAACATACCTAATGTTTATCAAGAGTATAATGGATACATTAATCTTGTATATTTACAATTGATTCCTCAACAGCAATGAAAATGAACAGATATTGCTACATGCAAAAAAAGTGAATCCCACGTTTATATAAAATTCTAAAAATAGGCAAATCTGATACATGCTATTAGAAGACAGGAGAGTAGTTAACTCTAGTGAGATGAGAATTCTGATTGGGAGAGGCCAGGAACGGAGACCTAGATATTGATAATATTCAATTTTTTGATTTGGTGGTATTTTCACTTTGTGATAATTCATTGAGCCATTCACATATGACTTGTGCATTTTTCTCTTTACAAGTTATACTTTAACTAAAAAGTTAAAGAAATGAAGCAAACCAATTTTAAAAAGGTTATTTGTTATTGGCTCAGTCAGTATTGACCAACTAATCAATTAGCAAATGCCCTATTATACCATCATCATCATCATTAAACTATTGGTAACCTGGGCAGTATCAATGCTTCATTTGAAAAATAACTACAAATCAGATTTTCTGTCCTCCTGAGGTATAGTGAGGGGCAAAATCATAACATAATTTTTAAATTTCCACCTAATTCTATTACTTTCAAATTCCTACTATTGCATAAAAGTCTACATGATATAACCCAGTGCTACATCTCTGACAAGTTTTCTTATCGTTCTTCCACTTGTTCACTCCTCTCCAGTCACACTGGCCTTCCAGCTTTTCCTCAAATGCTTCTTGTTTTTCCTTCCATCTGTAATGTACTTCACTCACATACCCAAATGCCTGGCTCTTTCACTTCATTCAGATTTCTGCTCCAATATTACGTTAGAGCAGGCTTTTTGGTTATCCTATCCAAAGTAGCACTTTGTTTCTGTTCCCATAGCCTACTTAATTTTTTTCATTGTAACACTTACTACTGCATTAACCTTTATTACATATTTATTTACTATTTTTAAAAATCCCTTTCAAATATATATTCAAGGGGCAGGAATTTTGTTCTTTTTTTTTTTTTTTTTTTTCTTTTTTGACCGATTGGCTTGCGGGATCTTAGTTCCTTGACCAGGGATCGAACCCACACACTTGACAGTGAAAGTGTGGACTCTTAAACACTGGACCACGAGGCAATTCCCTGGAACTTTTTTCTTTTAATTGTTATATCTTTAGCACCCAGAACAGTTTCCAGTACAGATTTGGTGCTCAGTTATTTAAAAGGGTGAATGAATGAATTTTTCCCTTTCAGTAAGGGCCAATGGAATACCACATACACAAATTATTTTGTTCATTTGTGATAATTTATTTGAACTAACAACACCAGACTTTGGTAAACTTGGTGTTAATCTACCTTTGGTTTATTTGGGCTACCTTAAACCCCAAAGCCAGACTTGACCATCTTCCTCCTTTATCCTGCTGTGCATATGCTACTGAATTGCACAGCCCCTGGTGGGGAAACATTAAACAAACAAAAGCAGGGTTGCTATGCTGTTAAAGCCAGAAGTACATCATTCATTATGTGAATAAAATACACAGAGAATAAAATAGTCACAGAGTAATGGGAGTTTTATTCTCTCTCTATTCCATTTCACTCCCTCTCTATTTTGCTTATGTTATGAAATGATGCTCCCACCACTGGCTGATAAATGTTGATTAATCTGATGGAGAGTTGGATTTGTTAGCGTGCAAAAGCAATGTAAATAAATCGAGCAGGTGAACTGGAGTTCAAGTGTCACTTCTGAGATTAAAGGGCCTGTATGTCCCTCCAAGTTCACTTATTACAATCAGGATGCATGCTTTTCTTGTAAACAGACTAAGCCTCTTCAAGTAGTTCAACAGAATTCCTTTTGTGTTGCCTACAACTGCCTCTCCCTTCAGCAAGTTTCGTCTCTTGGGAACTGCCTATGTTGTCAATATTTGTTTCTTTTCCAGGGACTGGTAGTTGTGAGAGGGAGGCTAGAGAAAGTAGATAGGTCAGTTTTTCTTTTTGGAAACCATCCAGTCAGCCAGTCAATGTTACACTTATAATATACAAGACTCTGAGCTAATGCTTGCAGAGTAATAACAATAAAGGGGACAATGAAAACAGCAATAGTAATTAATACCTATATAACAATTTACTGTTTATAAAGCACTTTATTTTTCATTATATTGGTTGATGCTGGAGGTAATCTGAAGAGAAGGCATTATTGTTATATCTAGGTCAGCCAGGTGTCAGCTGGGTCACCCTTCCTTTGAAACGTATTTATGCATTTATATAATGGATTGATCTTCCCATTTCACATGCTGAAGAAGGTTCTGCCTTCCCCAAAATTTATTATGAGTCTGTGGGAAGCTTATGATCTTCTTATCATTTCTGGCTCTGGTTACTGGCTCTGCTGAAAAATCTACCCCTCCAACCCACCTCCCAAGTCCCATAGCTCTGCTCCAGCAATTGTTCTCTTTTCTTCTACTCCATACTGGATTAGATGTGGAACTCAAACCTGTTTCTGCAATTGTCCTCCAGGTAATATACCACACCATAGAACACAACTCTGGCACATATTCATACCATACCTTAGAAGTTTCAGCACCTACTTCCATTGAAGACTCCCATAGTAGGTTCTAAAAACAGTAATGTTTTTTAGTTTTTGTTACCTGTTCTTTTGATGTCTCATCCAGGAAATCATTGCCAAAACCAAAGTCAAGGATTTTTCGCCTATATTTTCTTCCAAGAGTTTTACTGTTTCAGGTATTACATTTAAATATTTGATACATTTCAACTTACTTTTTGTGAGAGGTGCAAGATATGGGTCCATTCAAAGTTTCATTCTTTTGCGAGTGGATATACAATTTTCCCAACATGATTTATTGAAGAGACTATCCTTTCCCCATTGTGTGTTTTTGGCACCTAGTCAAAAATTAGTTGACTTTTATGCATGGGCTTATATCTTAGCTCTCTATTCTAAAATAAAGAGTGATTACATTAAACCAGAGACCTTTTGCACAGCAAAATAAACAGTCAATAAATTGAAAAGGCAGCCTACAGATAGGAGAAAGTATTTGAAAAACTGATAAATGGTTATAACCAACATATAAAAAGAAGTCATACAACTCAATAGCAAAAAAGCAAATAATCACACTAAAAATAGGCAAAGGATCTGAAGAGACATTTTTCCATAGAAGACCTAAAAATAACCAACAGGCACAAGAGAAGGTGCTTAACATCACTAATCATCAGGGAATTATGAATTAAAACCATACTGAGAGGGAGACCTTCAAGATCGCGGAGGAGTAAGAAGTGGAGATCATCTTCCTCCTAACAAATACATCAGAAATACATCTACATGTGGAACAACTCCTACAGAACACCTACTGAACGCTGGCAGAAGACCTCAGACTTCCCAAAAGGCAAGATACTCCTGATATACCTAGGTAGGGAAAAAGAAAAAAACAGAGACAAAAGAATAGGGACAACACCTGCAGTTCTGGGAGGGAGCAATGAAGGAGGAAAAGTTTCCACATACTAGAAAGCTCCTTCACTGGCAGAGACGGGGTGGGGGGGAGTGGCGGGGGGGAAACTTCAGAGCTATGAGAAGAGCACAGCAACAGGGGTGCAGAGGGCAAAGCACAGAGATTCCCGCACAGAGGATCACTGCCAACCAGCACTCACCAGCCTGAGAAGATTGTCTGCTCACCTGCTGGGGTGGATGGTGGCTGGGAGCTGAGGCTCAGGCTTTAGAGGTCAGATCCCAGGGAGAGGACAGGGGTTGGCTGCATGAACACAGCCTGAAGGGGGCTAGTGCACCACAGCTAGCCGGGAGGGAGTCCGGGAAAAAGTCTGGAACTGCTTAAGAGGCAAGAGACCATTATTTCAGAGTGCGTGAGGAGAGGGGATTCAGAGCACCACCTAAATGAGCTCCAGAGACAGGCACAAGCCGCGGCTATCAGTGCAGACAACAGAGACTGGCATGAAATGCTAAGGCTGCTACTGCAGCCACCAAGAAGCCTGTGTGCAAACACAGGTCACTATCCACACTTCCCCTCCTGGGAGCCTGTGGAGCCCACCACAGCCAGGGTCCCGTGATCCAGGGAAAACTTCCCTGGGAGAACACATGGCACACCTCAGGCTGTTGAAACGTCATGTTGGCCTCTGCCACAGCAGGCTCGCCCCATATTCTGTACCCCTCCCTCCCCCTGGCCTGAGTGAGCCAGAGTCCCCTAATCACCTGCTACTTTAACCCAGTCCACTATGAGTGAAGAACAGACGCCCTCAGGTGACCTACACTTAGAGGCAGAGCCAAATCCAAAGCTGAACACCAGGAGCTGTGTGAACAAAGAAGAGAAAGGGAAATTTCTCCAAGTAGCCTCAGGAGCAGAGGATTAAACCTCCACAATCAACTTAATGTATCCTGTATCTCTGGAATACCCAAATACACAAAAAATCAACCCAAAATTGAGGCGATAGACTTCAGGAACAACTGTAGTTGGGGTTTCCTTTCTGCAACTAATTTGTTTCTGGTTTTATGCTTATCTTAGTTTAATATTTAGAGTTTATTATAATTGGTAGATTTGTTTATTAACTTGGTTGCTCTCTCCATTTTATTATATATAAGTATATATATATATTTCCTTTTTCTCTTTTTGTGAGTGTGTATCTGTATGTTTCTTTGTGTGAGTTTGTCTGTATAACTATGCTTTTACCATTTGTCCTAGGGTTCTGTCTGTTTTCTTTTTTTTTTTGGTATTATTTTTAGCACTTGTTATCATTGCTGGATTTGTTTTTGGTTTACTTGCTCTCTTTTTTCTTTCTTTCTTTTTTTTTTACTTTTTACTTTTTTATTTTTAATAATTATTTTTATCTTATATTTTAATAACTTTAGGTTACAGTTTCCTCTTTCTTTCCTTCTTTTTTCTTCCTTTTCTTCTCAGCCAGGTGGCTGACAGGGTCTTGGTGGTGTGGTCAGGTGTCAGGCCAGTGTCTCAGAGGTGGGACAGCTGAGTTAAGAACATTGGTCGATCATAGACCTCCTGGCTCCACGTAATATCAAATGGCAAAAGCTTCCCCAGAGATATCCATCTCAATGCTAAGACCCAGCTCCACTCAATGACCAGAAAGATAGAGTGCTGGACATCTTATGCCAAAAAAGTAGCAAGACAGGAACACAACCACACCCATTAGAAGAGAGGCTGCCTAAAATTATAAAAATGTCACAGACAAACCAAAACACGCCATCAGAGGTGGTCCTGCCCACCATAAAGACAAAATCCAGCCTCATCCATGAGAACACAGGCACTAGTCCCCTCCATCAAGAAGCCTACACAAGCCACTGAACCAACCTTAGCCACTGGGAACAGACACCAAAAACAATGGGAACTATGAACTAGCAGCCTGTGGAAAGGAGACCCCAAACACAGTCGGTTAAGCAAAATGAGAAGACACAAAAAAACACAGCAGATGAAGAAGCAAGGCAAAAACCCACCAGACCAAACAAATGAAGAGGAAAAGGGCAGTCTACCTGAAAAAGAATTAAGAGTAATGATAGTAAAGATGATACAAAATCTTGGAAAAAGAGTGGAGAAAATACAAGAAACATTTAACAAGGACGTAGAAGAACTAAAGAGCAAACAAACAATGATGAACAACACAATAATTGAAATTAAAAATTCTCTGGAAGGAATCAATAGCAGAATAACTGAGGCAGAAAAACAGATAAGTGGCCTGGAATATAAAATAGTGGAAAAAACTACTGCACAGCAGAATAAAGAAAAGAAAATGAAAAGAATTGAGGACAGTATTAGAGACCTCTGGGACAACATTAAAAGCACCAACATTCGAATTATAGGGGTCCCAGAAGGAGAAGAGAAAAAGAAAGGGACTGGGAAAATATATGAAGAGATCATAGTTGAAAACTTCTTAATATGGGAAAAGAAAGAGTCAATCAAGTACCGGAAGCACAGAGAGTCCCATACATGATAAATCCAAGGAGAAACACGCCAAGACATATATTAATCAAACTATCAAAAATTAAATACAAAGAAAAAATATTAAAACCAGCAAGGGAAAAGCAACAAATAATATACAAGGGAATCCCCATAAGGCTAACAGCTGAACTTTCAGCAGAAACTCTGCAAGCCAGAAGGAAGTGGCAGGACATATTTAAAGTAATGAAAGGGAAAAACCTACAACAAAGATTACTCGACCCAGCAAGTATCTCATTCAGATTCAATGGAGAAATTAAAATCTTTACAGACAAACAAAAGCTAAGAGAATTCAGCACCACCAAACCAGCTTTACAACAAATGCTAAAGGAACTTCTCTGGCAGGAAACACAAGAGAAGGAAAAGACCTACAATAATAAACCCAAAACAATTAAGAAAATGGTAATAGGAACATACATACGGATAATTACCTTAAATGTAAATGGATTAAATGCTCCAACCAAAAGACATATATTGGCAGAATGGATACAAAAACATGACCTGTATATATGCTGTCTACAAGAGACCCACTTCAGACCTAGGGACACATACAGACATAAAGTAAGGGGACAGAAAAAGATATTCCATGCAAATGGAAATCAAAGGAAAGCTGGCATAGCAATTCTCATATCAGACAAAATAGACTTTAAAACAAAGACTTTAACAAGAGACAAAGGAGGACACTACATAATGATCAAGGGATCAATCCAAGCAGAAGGTATAACAATTGTAAATATTTATGCACCCAACATAGGAGCACCTCAATACATAAGGCAAGTACTAACAGCCATAAAAGGGGAAATCGACAGTAACACAATCATAGTAGGGGACTTTAACACCCCACTTTCACCCATGGACAGATCATCCAAAATGAAAATAAATAAGGAAACACAAGCTTTAAATGATACATTAAACAAGATGGACTTAATTGATACTTATAGGACATTCTATCCAAAAACAACAGAATACACATTCTTCTCAAGTGCTTATGGAACATTCTCCAGGATAGATCATATCTTGGGTCATAAATCAAGCCTTGGCAAATTTAAGAAAATTGAATTCGTATCAAGTATCTTTTCCGACCACAACACTATAAGACTAGATATCAATTACAGGAAAAGATCTGTAAAAAATACAAACACATGGAGGCTAAAACAGCACACTGCTTAATAACCAAGAGATCACTGAAGAAATCAAAGAGGAAATCAAAAAATACCTAGAAAAAAATGACAATGAAAACACGATGGCCCAAAACCTATGGGATGCAGCAAAAGCAGTTTTAAGAGGAAAGCTTATAGCAATAAAATCCTACCTTAAGAAGCAAGAATCATCTCAAAGAAACAACCTAACCTTACACCTAAAGCAATTAGAGAAAGAAGAACAAAAAAACCCCAAAGTTAGAAGAAGGAAAGAAATCATAAAGATCAGATCAGAAATAAATGAAGGGCTTCCCTGGTGGCACAGTGGTTGAGAATCTGCCTGCCAATGCAAGGGACATGGGTTCGAGCCCTGGTCTGGGAGGATCCCACATCCCGCAGAGCCGCTGGGTCCGTGAGCCATGAATGCTGAGCCTGTGCGTCTGGAGCCTGTGCTCCACAATAAGAGAGGCCGCGATAGTGAGAGGCCCGTGCACCGCGATGAGGAGTGGCCCCCACTTGCCGACACTAGAGAAAGCCCTCGCACAGAAACGAAGATCCAACACAGCCAAAAATAAATAAATAAATAAATATTAAAAAAAAAAGAAAGAAATGAAAAAGAAATGAAGAAAACGATAGCAAAGATCAATAAAACTAAACGCTAGTTCTTTGAGAAGATAAACAAAATTGATAAACCATTAGCCAGACTTAGCAGGAAAAAAAGGGAGAAGACTCAAATCAATAGAATTAGAAATGAAAAAGAAGAAGTAACAAGTGACACTGCAGAAATACAAAGGATAATGAGAGATTACTACAAGCAACTGTATGCCAATAAAATGGACAACCTGGAAGAAATGGACAAATTCTTAGAAATGGACAACCTTCCGAGACTGAAGCAAGAAGAAATACACAATATGAACAGACCAATCACAAGCACTGAAACTGAAACTGTGACTGAAAATATTCCAACAAATAAAAACCCAGGACCAGATGGCTTCACAGGCGAATTCTATCAAACATTTAGAGCAGAGCTAACACCTATCCTTCTCAAACTCTTCCAAAATATAGCAGAGGGAGGAACATTCCCAAACTCATTCTACAAGGCCACTATCACTCTGATACCAAAACCAGACAAATATGTCACAAAAAAAGAAAACTACAGACCAATATCACTGATGAAATTGGATGCAAAAATCCTCAACAAAATACTACCAAACAGAATCCAACAGCACATTGAAAGGATCATACACTATGATCAAGTGGGGTTTATCCCAGGAATGCAAGGATTCTTCAATCCATCAAATCAATCAACGTGATACACCATATTAACAAACTGAAGGAGAAAAACCATATGATCATCTCAATAGATGCAGAGAAAGCTTTTGACAAAATTCAACACACATTTATGATAAAAAACCCTCAAGAAAGTAGGCATAAAGGGAACTTTCCTCAACATAATAAAGGCCATATATGACAAACCCACAGCCAACATCATCCTCAATGGTGAAAAACTGAAACCATTTCCACTAAGATCAGGAACAAGACAAGGTTGCCCACTCTCACCACTATTATTCAACATAGTTTTGGAAGGTTTAGCCACAGTGATCAGAGAAGAAAAAGAAATAAAAGGAATCCAAATCAGAAAAGAAGAAGTAAAGCTGTCACTGTTTGTGGATTACTATACGTAGAGAATCATAAAGATGCTACCAGAAAAATACTAGAGCTAATCAATGAATTTGGTAAAGTAGCAGGATACAAAATTAATGCACAGAAATCTCTTGCATTCCTATACACTAATGATGAAAAATCTGAAAGTGAAATTAAGAAAACTCTCCCATTTACCACTGCAACAAAAAAATATAATATCAAGAAATAAACCTACCTAAGGAGACAAAAGACCTGAATGCAGAAAATTATAAGACACTGATGAAAGAAATTAAAGATGATACAAATAGATGGAGAAATATACCATGTTCTTGGATTGGAAGAATCAACATTGTGAAAATGACTCTACTACCCAAAACAATCTACAGATTCAATGCAATCCCTATCAAACTACCACTGGCATTTTTCACAGAACTAGAACAAAAACTTTCACAATTTGTATGGAAACACAAAAGACCCCGAATAGCCAAAGCAATCTTGAGAAAGAAAAACGGAGCAGGAGGAATCAGGTTTCCTGACTTCAGACTATACTACAAAGCTACAGTAATTAAGAGAGTATGGTACTGGCACAAAAGCAGAAATATATATCAATGGAACAGGATAGAAAGCCCAGAGATAAACCCACCCACATATGGTCACTTTATTTTTGGTAAAGGTGGCAAGAATATAGAATGGAGAAAAGACAGCCTCTTCAATAAGTGGTGCTGGGAAAACTGGGCAGCTACATGTAAAAGAATGAAATTAGAACACTCCCTAACACCATACACAAAAATAAACTTAAAATGGATTAAAGATGTAAATGTAAAGCCAGACATTATAACACTCTTAGAGGAAAACATAGGCGGAAAACTCTATGACATAAATCACAGAAAGATCCTTTTTGACCCACCTCCTAGAGAAATGGAAATAGAAACAAAAATAAACAAATGGGACCTAATGAAACTTAAAAGCTTTTGCACAGCAAAGGAAACCATAAATAAGAAGAAAAGACAACCCTCAGAATGGGATAAAATATTTGCCAATGATGCAACTGACAAATTATTAATCTTCAACATTTACAAGCAGCTCATAAAGCTCAATATTAGACAAACAAACAAACAAATTGGGCAGAAGACCTAAATACACATTGCTCCAAAGAAGATATACAGATTGACAACAAATACATGAAAGGATGATCAACATCACTAATCATTAGAGAAATGCAAATCAAAACTACAATGAGGTATCACCTCACACCAGTCAGAATGGCCATAATCAAAAAATCTACAAACAGTAAATGCTGGAGAGGGTGTGTAGAAAAGGGAACCTTCTTGCATTGTTAGTGAGAATGTAAATTGATACAGCCACTATGGAGAACAGTTTGGAGGTTCCTTAAAAAACTAAAACTACAACTTCCATATGACCCAGCAATCCCACCACTAGGCATATACCCTGAGAAAACTATAACTCAAAAAGAGTCATGTACCACAATGTTCATTGCAGCACTATTTACATTAGTCAGGACATGGAAGCATCCTATGTGTCCATCAACAGATGAATGGATAAAGATGATGTGGCACATATATACAATGGAATATTACTCAGTCATAAAAAGAAACAAAATTGAGTTATTTGTAGTAAGCTGGATGGACCTAGAGTCTGTCATACAGAGTGAAGTATGTCAGAAAGAGAAAAACAAATACCATATGCTAACACATATATATGGAGTCTAAAAAAAAAAAAAAAAAAAAGGTTCCAAAGAACCTAGGGACAGGACAGGACTAAAGACGCAGACGCAGAGAATGGACTTGAGGACATGGGGAGGGGGAAGGGTAAGCTGGGACAAAGTGAGAGAGTGGCATGGATATGTATAAACTACCAAATGTAAAATAGATAGCTAGCGGGAAGCAGCCGCATAGCACATGGAGATCAGCTCGGTGCTTTGTGACCACCTAGATGGGTGGGATAGGGAGTGTGGTAGGGAGACCCAAGAGGATGGTGATTTGGAGATATATGTATATGTATAGCTGACTCACTTCGTTATAAATTAGAAACTAGCACACCATTGTAAAGCAATTATACTCCAATAAAAATGTTAAAAAAAATCATACTGAGATATCATCTCACACCTATTATGATGGCTATTATCAAAAAGACAAGAGGTAGCAAATGTTGGCAAGGATGTGGAAAAAAGGGAACCTTTATACATTATTGGTGAGACTATAAAATGATACAGCCATTATGGAAAAGAGTATGGTAGTTCCTCAAAAATGATTCATATATCATCATAGCATATGATTCAGCAATCCTACTTCTGGTTACGTATCTGAATGAATTGAATACAGTATCTAGAAGAGATGTCTGCATACTCATGTTCATTGTAGCATTATTCACAATAGCCAAGATATGAAAACAATCTAAATTTAAATGTCATTCAGTGGATGAATGTATAAAGAAAATGTGAGATAGATGATAGATAGATAGATAGATAGATAAATATGTAATGGAATATTAGCCATAAAAAGAAAAAAATCTTCTCATTTGTGACAACATGGATTATTCTGGAGGGCATTATACTATTTGAAATAAGCTAGAAAAGGAAAGACAAAAACTATATGGTATCACTTATACGTGCAATCTAAAAAAATGCTGATTTCATAAATCAGAGAATAGAATGGTGGTTGCCAGGGCCTGGGGGTAGGGGGAAATGGGATGATGTAGGTCGAAGGGCACACATTTTCAATTTTAAGAAGAATAATTTCTGAAGATCTAATGTACATTAGAGACTTAAAAATACTGTATCGTATACTTGAAAGTTGTTGAGAGTAGATCTTAAGCATTCTCAGCACACACACACACAGATGCCTATGTTAACTATGTGAGGTGATAGATGTGTTAGTCACCTTGATTTTGATAATTATTCTACAATGATTGTGTACATCAAATCATCACGTTGTAGACTTTAAATATATACAATTATATTTGACAATTATTCCTCAATAAATTTAAGAAAAGAGTTACATTAATCCTGAGGCAAGAGAGGCTGTCACCATATTAAGAAAGAATACAAACCTGACTGCAACAGGTTTTGCTCACAAAGATACTGTTTTATATTACTGCTTTACATTACTATGTTTTAGTCCCAACTGTTGTTTGGCCTTTGACTTCCAGAATTTGCCCCCTGTGAACTTGTTTTAAAAATATGGCCATTATTCAATCACCACATATTGATAACTATACTAGGATGTAGCAGAAGTTTTTTGTTTTTGTTTTTAAATTGGGGTATAGTTGCTTTACAATGTTGTGTTAGTTTCTGCTGTACAATGTAGTGAATCAGCTATATGTATACATATATCCTCTCCCTCTTGGACCTCCCTCCCACCCCCGCCATCCCACCCACTTAGGTACCACAGAGCACTGAGCTGAGCTCCCTGCGTTATACAGCATGTTCCCACTAGCTATCTGTTTTACACATGGTAGTGTACATATGTCAATCCCAATGGATGTAGCAGAGGTTTTAAAATATTTTTTCCTGTTCCTTGAGCTAAATAACACTTCCAGGAAGCATGTCACACTCCTTTCCTATATATAAACTTAGAATGGCAGCTGAAATATGTTGGTTGAGAGGGTGGTTCTGGTGTCTGACCCCTCAGGGAAATTTTTACTCCAGTGGGCAGTGTGGCCCAAGCTCTGATGTAAAGTTTTTAAGGTTGTGTTTTGCACAAAGGCTCTCAAGCCAAGGGTGAGACTAGGGACAGAAATAATCACTGAGACATCAACTTTGACGTAAGACTGAGTTAGCAAAGAGGAAAGTGTGAATTTTAGTAATTAAGTGAGGGGGCACTTTTTCAAATTTGAACAAGGCACTATACCTACTAGTAGTGCTCCTGAGGGTGGCCTTGGACAAGTGACTTAAACTCTCTGTGCCTCAGTTTCCTCGTTTGTAAAATGGAGTTGTGAGGAATAAATGAATTAGTATACATATATAATGCTTAAAACTACCTATTACTAAAACACCCATTGTTGGTTGGTTGATTCCTCAGCTCTCTCTCTCAGTTCCCCAGCAACCTTAGAGCTAGCAGTAGCCTGTTGACAATTTCCCCCAGTGTGCCGTAAGGGCAAGTCACTGGGTTCTTGGGCACTCTCTTTAAAATGGACAGGCTTGCCTGACATGCTCCTCCCTTTGTCCCTTACCTTCTTCGTGCCTGGGATGGGCATCTGATGCCTGGAGGTACAGCATGTATTTTGTGGCCTAGTAGATGAAAGCCCTATGCTAAGGTTTACAGATGGGAAAATAGAAGGAGCCCATTGCCTTTAATGAAATCACTGAGACACAGAACCATTCCTGGGAGGCCTGCTCCTAGAAATCTTAATCTGTGAAGCATATTACTTAGTTCATATAGGTTACATATTACAAACAGTTACACCTTATGTATTTCAGCCACATTAGTGAAATTTGCAGTTATTTGCAGCTGAATGTATTGATGACAGGTACAGCTAAACTGATAATTATTATTGCTATTATTATTTTCTGTGAGGAAAAAGAAAACAATATCCCGTGTAAGTAACCTCTAGAAATTGAGGGAAGAAATCTGCTTTTCTGGTTACATTTACTTTACAGATGAAGAGACTCAATAGGTTAAATTGCCCAGATTTCACAATTTTTTACCAATAAAGACAGAATCCACACCCATATACCTGCCAGCAAATTTGTTGCTTTTCTACAATTGCATGCTGTTGCTAAGTTTCCATCCAATGGCTGTATTTTAAAAATATCATGTTATTCTCTTAAATTTAAAACTAGTTTGTTTTATTTCACCCAGTGTGTTGAGAAGCAGTTGAACCTTGAAGGTATCATGTCATATATTAAGCACATATTCTAGTTATATAGCATCTCTGTATTTAATCCAGGATCATTCTAATGATTTATGCAATAATTTAAAACTATTGAAGAGTGCAGGGCCAAACTCTGAGTCTTGAGACATACGAGCAGATGATAATCTCGTTAAATTGTAACTCACATTCAAAGATTTTCCCCTAACCAGATATCAACTGATTATTCATCATTTGTTTACTACTGTTATTAGAATAATAATAACAAAGGTTCTCTTTAAACACTTTCAAAGGGTCATGCACTTGTTAAAAGTGCTTTAAATGTATTTTTAAATTTGATCTTCACAGAAACCCATGAAATGGACCTTATCATTATTTTTATTTGAGAAAATAGAGGGATGGAGACAGTAGGTATAGATCCCTAGGTAAGCAGTGAACTAGGTTATAATGCCTGCATGCTCTGAATAGTTCTCAATATCTATATAGGGAAACGTATTACACTGGAAGAGACCACATGATACTACATCCCTTTCTGATTGACTTCTTTCATCAGGGAGGCCTCCTGAGATGATACTAATATGCAATCCTTTGGACCTGGGCCAGGGGGTTCTTTTCTACATGTAGGGCACACGGTGCCGAAGTTCTTATATCAGATATGAGGAGGGCTTAGGGAAGCCATGTCCAAATCATATCTTGAAGAAAAATGATCTTCACCATCACTGTAGCATCAGAAGAATACGCATGGAGCTTCTGTGGATCTGATTCACGTGCTACTACCACTACATCTGCACACTCCCTGGTCTCTGCCTTCCTGTTTCTATGGATGTCCTTTCATGCTTCTAACAGGGCATCAGTTCAGCATCTCTCCCCATTTTCTTTCTCTCTTTTTTAGCAGATTTAATGAATAATAATTCATACCATACAGTCCATCTATTTAAATTGCATAATTCAATGATTTTTATTATGCTTACAGATGTATGCAACCATCATCAAAATTTTAGAATGTCACCTCAAAAAGAAAGGGAGCCATATCTTATAGCTATATCTCCCCATCTCACAGCCTTCTAGCCCACAGCAATCACTAATGTACTTTCTGTGTGCATTTGCCTATTCTGGACATTTTATATAAAAGGAATCATATAATATAGCGTGTCATTTTGGTATCAGGGTATTACTGGCCTTAAAATGATTTGGGAAATATTCCTTCTTCTACTTTTTTGAAGAATTTGTAAAGCATTGGTATTAACCAGTGAAGCCTCCTGGGTCTGAGCATTTCTTAGTGGGTAGTTTTTTTTTTTTTTAATACTAATTCAATATCTGTATATGTTATATGTTGTGATGGTTAATTTTACATGTCAACTTGACTGGGCCATAGGATGCCCAGATATTTGGTCAAAAATTATTCTGGGTGTTTCTATGAGGGTGTTATTGAATGAGATTAACATTTAAATCAGTAAACTAAGTAAAGCAGGTTACCCTTCTTAATGTGAGTGACCTGATCCAATCATTTGAAGGCCTGAACAGAACAAAAAGGCTGACTCTCCTCTAAGAGAACACTTTCTGCCTGACAGCCTTCAAACTGGAACACTGGGGATTTTTTTGGTTTTTTCCTAGTCTTCGACCTAAACTGAAAAATGGATTTTTCACAGGGCACTAGCCTGCCAGACTTTGGATGGGAACTATACCAACTGCACATTTAGACTGGACTTAAACCATCAGCTCTCCTGGGTTTCCAGCCTGCCTACTCACTCTTCAGATCTTGGGACTTGTCAGCATTCAAAATCATGTGAGAGAGTTTTTTATTATAATTCTCTCATCTATCTATCGATCTACCTACCTACTTATCTATCTATCTATCTATCTATCTATCTATCTATCTATCCATCTATCCATCTATCATCTATCTGTATCTATCATCTATCTATGTATCTATCTATAATTTCTCAATTGCACATAGAACATATCTGATATATATAGACGTACATATCTTGTAAGGTGGGTCAGCTATGAATACATGCTGTCAGTTTTTGTTTATCTGGAAATGTTTTTATTTCACCTTCATATTTGAAGGACAGTTTTGTTGGTTATAGGATTAATGTTTTTGTTGTAGTTGTTGTTGTTGTATAACACGTTGAATATGTTATCCCACTGCCTTCTACTTTGCCTTGTACTTTGGTTTTGATGAGAAGTCAGCTGCCAGTTTTACTAGAGCTGCCTTGTGAGTGATGAGTCATTTTGCTCTCTCTGCTTTCAGGATTTTCTCCTTGCTTTTGGCTTTCAGCATTTTTATGGTGATGTCTCTGTTTATGTATCCCTTATATTTATTCTACTTAGAGTTTATTGAGTTTACCATAAGAGGTAATTGTTTTTCTTACAATTTGAGAACATTTTGACTGTTATTTAATTGAATATTTCTTTGTATTCCTTTCACTCACTCCTCTCTTTTTGGAACTCTCAGTATAGGGATGTGGTCATATTTATCTGCATTCCACATTTCTCTGACACTCTGTTCATTTTTCCTATTATTTTCCATTTCTTTGGATTGACTAGTCTATTGTTCAATCAGCAAGTCTGCTAATTCTTTCTTATGTCAGTTCAAATGTGCTGTTGAGCCACTCTAAAGAAATTTTCATTTCAGTTTTTATACGTTTCAACTCCAGAGTATCCATTTGCTTCTTTCTTATAGAGTCTATATCTTTATACTCTCTATGTGATATGACATTGCCTTCATACCTTCCGTTACTTCTTTTTTTTAACACCTTTATTGGAGTATAATTGCTTTACAAAGCTGTGTTACTTTCTACTTTATAATAAAGTGAATCAGCTATACATACACATATATCCCCATATATCCTACCTCTTGCTTCTCCCTCTCACCCTTCGCATCCCACCCATCTAGGTGGTGGCAAAGCACCGAGCTGATCTCCCTGTGCTATGCGGCTGCTTCAAATTAGCTATCTATTTTACATTTGGTAGTGTATATATATCCATGCCACTCCCTCACTTCGTCCCACCTTACCCTTGCCATTCCCCGTGTCCTCAAGTCCATTCCCTACGTCTGTGTCTTTATTCCTGTCCTGTCCCTAGGTTCTTCAGAAACTTTTTTTTTTTTTTAAGATTCCATATATATGTGTTAGCATACGGTATTTTTTTTCTCTTTCATACATACTCCACTCTGTATGACAGACTCTAGGTCCATCCACCTCACTAAAAATAACTCAATTTCATTTCTTTTTATGGCTGAGTAATATTCCATTGTATATATGTGCCACATCTTCTTTATCCAGTCATCTGTTGATGGACGTTTAGGTTGCTTCCATGTCCTGGCTATTGTAAATAGAGCAGCAATGAACACTGTGGTACATAACTCTTTTTGAATTATGGTTTTCTAAGGGTATATGCCCACTAGTGGGATTGCTGGGTCGTGTGGTAGTTCTATTTTTAGTTTTTTAAGGAACCTCCAAACTGTTCTCCATAGTGGCTGTATCAATTTATATTCCCACCCACAATGCAAGAGGGTTCCCTTTTCTACACACCCTCTTCAGCATTTACTGTTTGTAGAATTTTTGATGATGGCCATTCTGACCGGTGTGAGGAGATACCTCATTGCAGTTTTGATTTGCATTTCTCTAATGATTAGTGAAGTTGAGCATTTTTTCATGTGTTTGTTGGTGATCTGTATATCTTCTTTGGAGAAATGTCTATTTAGGTCTTCTGCCCAATTTGTTTGTTTGATTGATATTGAGGTGCATAAGCTGCTTGTAAATTTTGGAGATTAATCATTTGTCAGTTATCTTGTTTGCAAATATTTTATCCCATTCTGAGGGTTGTCTTTTCATCTTGATTATAGTTTCCTTTGCTGTGCAAAAGCTTTTAAGTTTCATTAGGACCCATTTGTTTATTTTTGTTTTTATTTCCATTTCTCTAGGAGGTGGGTCAAAAAAGGATCTTGCTGTGATTTATGTCATAGAGTTTTCCGCCTATGTTTTCCTCTAAGAGTGTTATAATGTCTGGCTTTACATTTACGTCTTTAATCCATTTTAAGTTTATTTTTGTGTATGGTGTTAGGGAGTGTTCTAATTTCATTCTTTTACATGTAGCTGCCCAGTTTTCCCAGCACCACTTATTGAAGAGGCTGTCTTTTCTCCATTCTATATTCTTGCCACCTTTACCAAAAATAAAGTGACCATATGTGCGTGGGTTTATCTCTGGGCTTTCTATCCTGTTCCATTGATCTATATTTCTGTTTTTGTGCCAGTACCATACTGTCTTAATTATTGTAGCTTTGTAGTATAGTCTGAAGTCTGGGATCCTGATTGCACCAGCTCTGTTTTTCTTTTTCAAGATTGCTTTGGCTCTTCAGGGTCTTTTGTGTTTCCATACAAATTGTGAAATTGTTTGTTCTAGTTCTGTGAAAAAAGCCATTGGTAGTTTGATAAGGATTGCACTGAATCTGTAGATTGCTTTGGGTAGTATAGTAATTTTCACAATGTTGATTCTTCCAATCCAAGAACATGGTATATCTCTCCATCTGTTTGTATCACCTTTAATTTCTTTCAATAGTGTCAGAGTTTTCTGCATACAAGTTTTTTGTCTCCTTCGATAGGTTTATTCCTAGGTATTTTATTATTTTTGTTTACCAATGGGAGTGTTTCCTTAATTTCTCTTTCAGGTTTTTCATCTATAGTGTATAGGAATACAGGAGATTTCTGTGCATTAATTTTGTATCCTGCTACTTTACCAAATTGGGTGATTAGCTCTAGTAGTTTTCTGGTTGCATTTTTAAGATTCTCTATATAGTATAATGTCATCTGCAGACAGTGACAGCTTTACTTCTTCTTTTCTGATTTGGATTCCTTTTATTTCTTTTTCTTCTCTGATTGCTGTGGCTAAAACTTCCAATACTATGTTGAATAATAGTGGTGAGAGTGGACAACCTTGTCTTGTTCCTGATCTTAGAAAAAATGGTTTCAGTTTTTCACCATTGAGAATGATGTTGGCTGTGGGTTTGTCATATATGGCTTTTATTATGTTTAGGTAAGTTCACTCTATGCCTACTTTCTGGAGGGTTTTTATCACAAATGGGTGTTGAATTTTGTTGAAAGCTTTTTCTGCATCTATTGAGATGGTCATATGGTTTTTCACCTTCAATTTTTTAATATGGTTTTTCACATTGATTGATTTGCATAGATTGAAGAATCCTTGCATTCCTGAGAGAAACCCCACTTGATCATGGTGTATGATCCTTTTAATGTGCTCTTGGATTCTGTTTACTAGTATTTTGTTGAGTATTTTTGGATGTATGTTCATCAGTGATATTGGGCTGTAGTTTTCTTTCTTTGTGACATCTTTGTCTGGTTTTGGTAGCAGGGTGATGGTGGCCTCATAGAATGAGTTTGGGAGTGTTCATCCTTCTGCTATATTTTGGAAGGTTTGAGAAGGATAGGTGTTAGGTCTTCTCTAAATGTTTGATAGAATTCGCCTGCGAATCCATCTGGTCCTGAGAATTTGTTTGTTGGAAGATTTTTAATCACAGTCGCAATTTCAGTCCTTGTGATTGGTCTGTTTATATTTTCTAATTCTTCCTGGTTCAGTCTTGAAGGTTGTGCTTTTCTAAGAATTTGTCCATTTCTTCCAGCTTGTCCATTTTATTGGCATATAGTTGCTTGTAGTAATCTCTCATGATCCTTTGTATTTCTGCAGTGTCAGTTGTTACTTCTGTTTTTTCATTTCTAATTCTATTGATTTGAGTCTTCTCCCTTTTTTTCTTGATGAGTCTGGCTAATGGTTTATCAATTTTATTTATCTTCTCCAAGAACCATCTTTTAGTTTTATTGATATTTGCTAATGTTTCCTTCATTTCTTTTTCATTTATTTCTGATCTGATCTTTATGATTTCTTTCCTTCTTCTAACTTTGGGTTTTTTTGGTTCTTCTTTCTCTAATTGCTTTAGGTGTAAGGTTAGGTTGTTTATTTGAGATGTTTCTTGTTTCTTGGGGTAGGATTGTATTGCTATAAACGTCCCTCTTAGAACTGCTTTTGCTGCATCCCATAGGTTTTGGATCGTCATGTTTTCATTGTCATTTGTTTCTAGGTAATTTTTGATTTCTTCAGTGATCACCTGGTTATTTAATAGCATATTGTTTAGCCTCCATGTGTTTTTATTTTTTACAGATTTTTTTCCCGTAATTGATATCTAGTCTCATAGGGTTGTGGTTGGAAAAGATATTTGATACAATTTCAATTTTCTTAAATTTACCAAGGCTTGATTTGTGATCCAAGATATGATCTATCCTGGAGAGTGTGCCATGAACCCTTGAGAAGAAAGTGTATTCTGTTGTTTTTGGACTTAATGTCCTATAAATATCAATTATGTGCAGCTTGTTTAATGTATCATTTAAATCCTGTGTGATCTTTTTTATTTTCATTTTGAATGTTCTGTCCATTGGTGAGAGTGGGGTGTTAAAGGAGTCCCCTATTATGATTGTGTTACTGTCGATTTCCTCTTTTATGGCTGTTAGCCTTTCCCTTATGTTTTGAGGTGCTCCTATGTTGGGTACATAAATATTTACAATTGTTATATTTTCTTTTTGGATCAATCCCTTGATCATTATGTAGTGTTCTTTTTTGTCTCTTGTAATAGTCTTTATTTTAAAGTCTATTTGTCTGACATGAGAATTGCTACTCCAGCTTTCTTTTGATTTCCTTTTGTATGGAGTATCTTTTTCCATCCCCTCAGTTTCAGTCTGTATGTGTCCTTAGGTCTGAAATAGATCACTTGTACACAGCATATACACAGGTCATGTTTTTGTATCCATTCACCCAGTCTCTGTCTTTTGATTGGAGCATTTAAGCCATTTACATTTAAGGTAATTTCGATATGTATGTCCCTCCTAACGTTTTCTTTATTGTTTTGGGTTTGTTATTGTAGGTGTTTTCCTTCTCTTGTGTTTCTTGCCTAGAGAAGTCCCTTTAGCATCTGTTGTAAAGCTGGTTTGGTGGTGCTGAATTCTCTTAGTTTTTGTTTCTCTAAATTTTTAATTTCTCCATCAAATCTGAAAGAGATCCTTGCTGGGTAGAGTAATCTTGGTTGTAGGTTTTTCCCTTTCATCACTTTAAATATGTCCTGCTACTCCCTTCTGGCTTGCAGAGTTTCTGCTGAAAGTTCAGCTGTTAACCTTGTGGGGATTCCCTTGTGTGTTATTTATTGTTTTTCCCTTGTTGCTTTTAATATTTTTTCTTTGTATTAATATTTGATATTTTGATTAATATGTGTCTTGGCATGTTTCTCCTTGGAATTATCCTGTGTTGGACTCTCTGTGCTTCCTGGACTTGATTGACTATTTCCTTTCCCGTATTAGGGAAGTTTTCAACTATAATCTCTTCAAATTTATTCTCCGTTCCTTTCTTTTTCTCTACTTCTCTGGGAGCCCTATAATTCGAATGTTGATGTGTTTAATGTTGTCCCAGAGGTCTCTGAGACTGACCTCAATTCTTTTCATTCTTTTTTTCTTTATTCTGCTGTGTGGTAGTTATTTCCACTATTTTATCTTCCAGGTCACTAATCCGTTCTTTTGCCTCAGTTATTCTGCTATTGATTCCTTCTAGAGAACTTTTAACTTCATTTATTGTGTTTTTCATTATTGTTTGTTTGCTCTTTAGTTCTTCTAGGTCCTTGTTAAACGTTTCTTGTATTTTCTCCATTCTGTTTCCAAGGTTTTGGATATCTTTACTATCATTATTCTGAATTCTTTTTCAGATAGACTGCCTATTTCCTCTTCATTTGTTTGGTCTGATGGTTTTTTACCTTGCTCCTTCATCTGTTGTGTGTTTCTGTCTTCTCATTTTGCTTAACTTACTGTGTTTGGGGTCTCCTTTCAACAGGTTTCAGGTTTGTAGTTCCTGTTGTTTTTGTTGTCTGCCCCCAGTGTCTAAGGTTGGTTCAGTGAGTTCTGTAGGCTTCCTGATGGACGGGCCTTGTGCCTGTGCTCTGATTATGAGGTTGTATCTTGTCTTTCTGGTGGCAGGACCGCGTCCAGTGGTGTGTTTTGTGGTGCCTGTTACCTTATTATGATTTTACGCAGCCTCTCTGCTAATGAGTGTGGTAGTCTTCCTGTCTCGCTATTTGTTTGGCATAGGGTGTCCAGTACTGTATCTTGCTGGTCGTTGAGTGGAGCTGGGTGTTAGCATTGAGAGGGAGATCTCTGGGAGAGCTTTCGCCATTTGACACTATGTGGAGCTGGGAGGTCTCTGGTGGACCAGTGTCCTGAACTCAGCTCTCCCACCTCAGAGGCACAGTCCTGACAGCCAGCCAGAACACCAAGACCCTCTCAACCACATGGCTTAGAAGAAAACAGAGGGAAAAAAAAAGAAATAAAATAAAATAAAGTTTTTAGAAAAAAATTTTTTTAATTCTTAAAAATAAAAAGAATTAAAAAGTAATAAAAAAGGAAAAAAAAGAAACAAAGAAAGGAGAGAGCAACCAAACCAAAAACTAATCCACCAATTATAACAAGCATTAAGAACTGTACTAAAAAAAAACAATAATGGACAGACAGAACCCTAGGACAAATGGTGAAAGCAAAGCTATACAGGCAAACTCACAGAAAAAAGCATACAAATACACACTCATAAAAAGAGAAAAAGTAAAAATATATGTATATCTATATATGAAAAAGAAAAAGGAAGGGAGCAACCAAATCAGTTAACAAATCTACCAATGATAATAAACTCTAAATACTAAACTAATATGAACATAAAACCAGAAACAAATTAGATGCAGAAAGAAAACCCCAAGTCTACATGTGCTCCCAAAGTCCACCACCTCAATTTTGGGATGATTTTTTGTCTATTCAGGTATTCCAAAGATTCAGGGTACATCTAGTTGATTGTGGAGATTTAATCCACTGCCCCTGAAGCTGCTAGGAGAAATTTTCCTTCCTTTTCTTTTTCACACAACTTCGGGGGTTCAGCTTTGGATTTGAACCTGCCTCTGCATGTAGGTCACCTGAGGACATCTGTACTTTGCTCAGACAGGACAGGGTTAAAGTAGCAGGTGATTAGGGGGCTCTGGCTCACTCAGGTCGGGGGAAGGGAGGGGTACAGAATGTGGGGTGAACCTGTGGCAGCAGAGGCTGGCATGACATTGCAATAGCCTGAGATGTGCCATGTGTTCTCCCAGGGAAGTTTTCCCTGGATCACGGGACCCTGGCAGTGGTGGTCTGCACAGGCTCCTGGGAGGGGTGGTGTGGATAGTGACCTGTGCTTGCACACAAGCTTCTTGGTGGTGGCAGCAGCAGTCTTAGCATTCCATGCCCATCTCTGGTGTCTGCGCTGATAGCCATGGCTTGTGCCCTTCTCTAGAGCTCATTTAGGTGGTGCTGTGAATCCCCTCTCCTCATGCACCCTGAAATAATGGTCTCTTGCCTTTTAGGCAGTTCCAGACTTTTTCCTGGACTCCCTCCTGGCTAGCTATGGCACACTTTCCCCCTTCAGGCTGTGTTCACACAGCCAACCCCAGTCCCCTCCCTGGGATTTCATCTCCGAAGCTCAAGCCTCAACTCCCAGCCCCCACTGCCCTGGCAGGTGAGCAGACAAGCCTCTCAGGCTGGTGAGTGTTGGTTGGCAGAGATCTTCTATGCAGGAATCTCTCCACTTTGCCTTCTGCACATCTGTTGTTGCACTCTCCTCTGTGGCTCCCAAGCTTCTCCCCACCACCCCCTGTCTCCACCAATGAAGGGGCTTCCTAGTGTGTGGAAACTTTTCCTCCTTCACAGCTCCCTCCCAGAGATGCAGGTCCTGTCCCTATTCTTTGGTCTCTGTTTTTTCTTTTTTCTTTTGCCCTACTCAGGTATGTGGGGAGTTTCTTGCCTTTTGGGTAGTCTGAAGTTCTGCCAGCGTTCAGTTAGTGTTCTGTAGGAGTTGTTCCATATGTAGATGTGTTTCTGATATATTTGTGAGGAGGATGGTGATCTCCACTTCTTACTCCTCGGTCACCTTAAGGTCTCCTCTTTACTTCTTTAACCATGGTTTCCTTTAGTTCTTTAAACATATTTATAGCATCTACTTTGATGTCTCTTCCTGTTTAATCAAACATCTGGTCACTCTCATAGGCAGTTTCCATTGCCTAATTTTTTCCAGTGTATGGGTCATAGTTTTCTATTTGTTTGGTTATTATATAATTTTTTGTTAAGAACTGGACATTTTAGATAACATATTGTAGAAACTGGGTACTAGAATTCCCCTCCAAGACTTGTTATTTGCTTGTTTATTTGTTTAATGACTGGATGGGAAATATTTTAGTTCTTTATCTTAGTTATTTGTCTCTCCCACTAAAATACATGCTATCTGAGGGTTAGACTTTTTATCTTACTTTTCTTTATTGCTGCCAACTCAGTACATAAAAGAATGCTTGGCATATTATAGGCACCACATTGAGATTGGCTGAATGACTATTGAATACTAGGGAAGCTATAATATGTGAATCCTAGAGAATGGACCAGGTTCTCATAGCTGAAATTTAGAATGTTCTTAGAGTCCACTTTATGAGTGAATTTGGCCCTTTTATGCCCTGCCAGACATCTACTGAGAGTTCTCTTCTTCTTTTCCTTTTTTTCTTTCTTCTCTTTGCATCTCCCCCCACCTTCCCTTTTTAAATTTACTTATTTTTATTTTCTCATTTTACATGCTACTTTCCTTAACATTGGTTTCTAGAATTTTATCTAGAAAAACTTCCTCCTACTTCCTATTGAATCACATATTCAAAAATTTAGGAAAAGTTCTTTTTATAATTTCTTCCTGAATCTTTTAAAAAAATTTCCATCCTTTGCCAAGACCTCTAGAAAAGAAAATTATCCTAATGGAAGGTATGATTTTCAAGAGACATCAGAAATGTGTAGCTTAGGTAGATTAATGAAACCTGACAGGGTCTTTGTCACATTTCAAATTTATTTTCTAGAAAAAAAATATTTCAATTATCTGTGTCAGCGGTAAGTTACCAGCCATCATGATGCTGGTTTTAATTGGGTTTATTTTAATCGTATTACTTTCCTCCTAAGAGCTAACACAATAAAACAGGGAGAGATAATACGGTTTTGATTGATGGACAGAAAGAAGAGTAAATTTTAAATAAGTAACCACAGTTGGCGAGGATGGTTGAGTGGAATCCCTGCAGTTAGGGCTTTGAGCTGGACTAATGGTTGCACAGGTGAATGGTCTCTTGGGGCACACAGGACATCAACTGTGAGAAGAAAGTTGAAATAGAAAGAGAGAAGGACCAAAAAGAAGCTCTGCTAATTGTACAGTTCCAACAAGAGTCATCACTCGTCTGTGCATTCTCTTAGAGAGTTTTTCCCACAAAACCCAGAGGGGTCATTGCAAAGTTAGGGCTAAATCACTTAATTATAATCTTTTACTTGTCATGCAGTTTACACACTCATACAGTAATTGTGTGATGGTGCCCATGGCATATTCACAAATGGTGAAATAGTAGGCAGTAAAATAATAAACTATAAAATCTCTCTTTGTCACATCATTGCGTTGTTTATCACATCTGTTGTTTTTTTCCCGAATAGTATGAAGATCAATTATTCATGACAGAATGATAGCAGTTTCATAAGAATATCACTTGGAGATGAAATCACGCTGTGCATTGAGTTGCCATAAACTGTGCATCACTAGAGTGATAAGTCACTGTTAAGCACCCACCTGCTCTGGGCATTTCTTTTCATCTTATTTGTCCAGACTTATAAAAATTACTGAAGAAGAATTCTGTAATAGTCACTAAAGCACATTATAGTACTAGTTACTGTGCCATCCTTAATAAATGATCCCACTGCTATGTTCCACCAAATTAATATAAAGTAATGGATACTGGAGAAAGAGAGTGGGAAATTGAAACTGGAAACACTTGGAAATATTTTTATTTTTTAAAGGTGTAAATGCCATTTAATTATCCCCTTCTCAATTGATTGGTCAAGTATGAGATGGAGGTGGGGGAGAGGTCAGAACTTCTTCTCTGAAGAAGCAGTGACTAGCTCAAGTTCACAGTTGATGGATGTCTAATGTGCCAGAGGAAATAAAGCTGATTTAGGGGAAGACAATGAGGTCTGATAGAGTTCAGGATAATTTTTCAGGGATTAGGAGAATCATCCGCAGTGCTAAATTAAATTGAGGTCAGAAACAACCCTAGTGATGAGGGGTAAAATACCTTATTCTGAGGGAATAAGCTTGAGACATTTTAAAATTTCTGATTTGTCTTTGTTTCCCTTATTCATTTGGTATCAAAGCTGACATTTCCAAAACTGACCATAGTAATTATTTAAGCATTTTTTCCTGACTTTTTAAAAGTTAATCTTGGGTTTGTATTTGCAGCCATTTTTTAAGTGAATCTTTTGAAATCAAAATCAAGTTTGAGGGTTAATGTTTCTTCTTTATGCTATGGCCTTATTTCTGGGAGTCCTGGTACTTGAATGATTCAGTGCATCAAGGAAGGGCTGGCCCTAGGTAAAATGTAAAGTTGACAAAGTTGTTTTTGTATTCTTTCTACCTTGCTCATACTATGTTTCTTGGGAACCCAGACCCCTTCTTTCTACAATCAAAACTTATCCCCAGACACTTTTGTTTCTACTAAGGTCTAATAATACAATTACAGAATTTCAAAATTATAGGATATCATAAGGCCCATCATTTCACGATGGTCATAACTCACCATAACATAGTTATTTTTCTTCCCAGCATTTGTAGTTAAATATCTAAGTAATAAAACTCTGATAATGGAATTTTCAGTTCATGAGAACTGGGGGAGGGTTATTCTTTACATAGGGCTTCCTGAGCATTTTCAATAATATCACAGAGGAGATAACCTGCTGACAAGTAGGACTGATGAGGGCTTTGAGTTTCAAAAACTCTCAGCTTCAAATTATTTTAAAAATTTACTATCAGATCCTCAGTTTCTGGATTTTGTTTTTCACTAATTGAGAGTCATTCCTCCAGGGATTCTTTCTCTGAACTTTAGGAGAAATTTCCATACCATTTCCCATCCTACAACATGTTATAAGCTCAGTGATATACCTTTAAGAGTGCTTATTTACAGGATAAAACAAAAATCTCATTTAAAATTGAGTCAAGAAATACCTAGGAATAAACTTAACCAAAGAAGTGAAAGACCTATACACTGAAAACTATAAAATATTGATAAAGTAAATTGAAGATGATTCAAAGATATGGAAAAAATATCCCACGCTCTTGGATTGGAAGAATTAATATTGTTAAAATGGCCATAATATCCAAAGCAATTTACATAGTTAATGTGATCCCTACCAAAATACCCATGACATTTTTCACAGAAGTAGAACAAATAATCCTAAAATTTATGTGGGACAACAAAAGACCCAGAATTGCCAAAGCAATACTTAGGAAAAAGAACAAAGCTAGAGGCATAACCCTTCCAGACTTCAGACAATATTACAAAGCTACAGTAATCAAAACACAATGGTATTGGCACAAAAACAGACATATAGATCAATGGAATAGAATAGAGAGCCAGAAATAAACCCATACACCTAAGGTCAATTAATCTTTGACAAAGAAAGCAAGAATATACAATGGAGAAAAGACAGTCTCTTCAAGCAAGTGGTTTTGGGAAACCTCGACAGCTAGATGTAAATCAATGCAATTAGAACACTCCCTCACACCATACACAAAAATAAACTCAAAATGGCTTCAAGACTTAAATGTAAAACATGATGTCATAAAACTACTAAAAGAGAACATAGTCAAAACATTCTTGGACATAAATCTTAGCAATATTTTCTTAGATCAGTCTCCCAAGACAAAAGAAATAAAAGCAAATGGAACCTAATCAAACTTAAAAGCTTTGCACAGCAGAGGAAACCATCAACAAAATGAAAAGACAACTATGGAATGAAAGAAAATATTTGCAAATGATGTGACCAACAAAGACTTAATTTCCAATATACAAACAGCTCATATAACTCAATATCAATAAAACAAAAAACCAATTAAAAATTGGGCAGAAGACCTAAACAGATATTTCTCCAAAGATGACATACAGATGGCCAGCAGGCACATGAAAATATGCTCAACATCACTAGTTATCATTGAAATGAAAATCAAAACCATAATGAGGTCACCTCACATCAGTCAGAATGGCTATCATCAAAAAGTCTACAAATAACAAATGCTGGAGAGGGTACGGAGAAAAGAGAACCCTTGTACACTGTTGGTAAGAATGTAAATTGGTGCAGCCACAATGGAAAATAATATGGAGACTCCTTAAAAAACTAAAAATAGAGCTAACCTATGATCCAGAAATCCCACTTCTGAGTGTCAGTCTGGAAAAGATGAAAACTTTAATTTGAAAAGACATAGTCACCCTAATGTTCATAGCAGCACTATTTAAAATAGCCAATACATGAAAGCAATTTAAATGTCCGTCAAAATATGATTGGTTTAAGATGTGGTATATATATCCATATATATATTTCATACAATATTTCATACAATGAAATATTACTCAGCCATTTGCAGCAACATGGATGGACCTAGAGAATGCCATACTAAGTGGAGTAAGTCAGACAGAGAAAGACAAATATTATATGATATCACTTACATGTAGAATCTAAAAAATAATACAAACAAATCTATATACAAGACAGAAACAGACTCACAGATATAGTGAACAAACTTATGGTTACCAAAAGGGAAAGGGAGGGGAGGAGGGATAAATTAAGAATATGGAATTAACAGATACAAAATAATATACATAAAATAGATAAGCAACAAATATTTACTGTATAGCACATGGAACTATTGTCAATATCTTATGATAACATATAATGGAAAATAATTTGAAAAAATATAAAACTGAATCACTTTGCTGTAGACCTGAAACTAACACAATATTGTAAATTGAATCTACTGCAATTTAAAAAAAAAAAAAAAAAGAGTACTTGTTTTCAGGAATGCAAACAGATTTTATCTGACACACCAATTTCAGTCCATTGGCATTAACTGCCTTGAGTGATGTGTTGGAATAAAGTGTCATGACACAGAGAGCAGAAAAAGGG
The DNA here is from genome assembly GCF_028564815.1 of Eubalaena glacialis. Classification (NCBI taxonomy): domain Eukaryota; kingdom Metazoa; phylum Chordata; class Mammalia; order Artiodactyla; family Balaenidae; genus Eubalaena; species Eubalaena glacialis. The sequence continues at coordinate 30,578,476 of NC_083730.1, forward strand.
GTGCATAGAGCCAAAGTGAGCAAATTATGGTTCTTTTATATCTTGGTCATGGGAGGTTTTGGACTGAAAGAGTGAAAATGCAAACAACTTTAAATTCAGTTTCTTATTAATATCAGATGCTTGAAGGCTTGATGGTTTCTTGATTCACTACAGAATTCTGTCACCACTTCATAAAATGTGGAAGTTTGAACACTATAGTGGAAAATAAAGAAGTTTTAGAGAACATGGATTAACTTTTATATTTGATTGACATCATCTTCTGCGTCTAGTCCAAGGCAAATGACATCATAATAACAGCATTCCTTGAATAAATAGCATGAAGTGGTATGTTCTAAACTGATGATTTGGTATTGTCCCTTCAGAGTTGTAAAGAAGTTGAAATAATTTAAAATACTATTTTATTTCCTCCCTTTAGGGTTAGATAATACTGTCTTTAAAAGTGAACAGTCACAAATAATTGGCAAATGATAAAAATGTTATCACTGTGGGTGTATTAAACATATGGGTGTATTAACATTAGATAAATGAAGAAAATAACTTTCTATCTCATATTGAAAACTACTGGGGTGTTCAGAGTCTGGGGACAAAATACAAAGTTAGATTGAATAGTGATCATAAATGTTTAAAAATTAAATGGGAACAGGCCTTAATTGCATTTTCATATCTTTAAATCTGAAGCTATGTGTATTTCCTTGTGCAAAAATCATTTCCTACCATGTTTAGGTATTTGAATAAACTGTTTTTGGTATATAATTGAATTGAAGAGTGTGATAAACTCTTTTGTAGATTGACATTTCAAACCATGTGGCCAAGATATCAATGCTCATTCAGAGGTCATGTTTGACTTTAAAACTAAATATATGAAATGATAATTATAACATCAATCAGAATGCATTAAAGAAAACTCAGTAAAATCTACAAAAAAGCTGTCAATTAAAATATACAATTAATTTAATCTTTTAGATTTTTAACACAATTATCAAGCCATCTAATTAAGTACATTAAAATACTCCATTAAAGGAGGAATGAAGGAGAGTGGAGTTTCAGGAAGAATAAGCTCCAGAAACTTTAAAGAGAAGTATTATGAAACAAAGGATTAGGCCACTAAGGAAGATATGACATTTGTGTTTGTAGAGAAAGCTTTAAGAAAAAAACTATTTAAAAACATCAATCTGGAGACACACAGAGATTTCTTGATATTTCTTCCAGCTGAAGAATTCCATAATCTCAGAATTAAAAAAAAAAAAAAAGATTATTCTGAAAAACACATTTTCAAATAACATTATGATCATACCAAATTTATAATATGTAATGTTTCATCATAATTGTCTCATAATCCTACTGGGTTTCATAAACAGAGATTAATCTGCATATTTTTACAAATAAATAAACTTTAAACGTTAGATGATCTTAACCTTGTGAGTGGCAGAACCAAAGTAGACCCTTCATGGCAAATATGCCCCTCATGCCCCTTGTGGCAACTATGCCCGAGTAATTTCCAGTGTTGTACAGTGGCACAGCCACATTTTGATATGTACAATCCTAGCCTGATGAAAGCAATAATGACAATTCCATATGGGTTCCACTCTGATTTCCTGGAACTTCACTAACAGTTAATTTCTCTACAAAATGGATCAGAATCTACTTCCAACATATCTGCATTTCTTATTAGGATATTGATGCTGAAAGCAAAACAATATTTTAAAATTCTCTGTTAAGTTTGTGTGAAAACAATAAAATCAAAGCATTGGTATGATTCCTTTTCTGTCATCATATTGGGCCAGAAAACCCTTCATTCCTGCTGAATGGGCAGTGAGAACTAATAGTGTGGAAAAGCTGTAAACTGCAGAGGGAGGTTTCTTCCACACACCTCATTAGGTCTTTAACACATTTGACTGTCTTTCCTGAACACAGCACATATTATAATTAGAAGTGGTTGGGTACTTCCTCTTTTTATTTGAAAGGTGTAATTGGGTAACCAAGGAGCTGCCACTTTCTTTACAGCGGTATCCTGGCCATCTGCTTTTGAAGCTTCAATTTACTGGCTATTTCTTTAAGAAGTTTTGACTCATGGAATATTCTATCTTGAAAGGGCCCACCAGTCTTTTGTTTAATATCTCTTATTTTACAGATGAGCAAAATGAGGCCAGGAAGATTAAATGTCTTATACATGGAAACACAATTGTTAGATTTTATCTCAAGGTGCCTGGTTTCATGTTTAGTTATCTTTACACAATACCAATCTTTAATATATCTATAATTCTTTCATTTTCTTCTAACCTGACACCTTCATGAGTCTATCAGTTAAATTGGTCCATTTAAGATTTAGATGGGGGGGAGAAGAAGATGGCGGAAGAGTAAGACGCGGAGATCACCTTCCTTCCCACAGATACATTAGAAATACATCTACACGTGGAACTGCTCCTACAGAACACCCACTGAATGCTGGCAGAAAACGTCAGACCTCCCAAAAGGCAAGAAACTCCCCACGTACTTGGGTAGGGCAAAAGAAAAAAGAAATAACAGAGACAAAAGAATAGGGACGGGATCTGCACCTGTGGGAGGGAGCCGTGAAGGAGGAAAGGTTCCCACGCACTAGGAAACCCCTTCGCGGGCAGAGACTGCGGGTGGCAGAGGGGGGAAGCTTCAGAGCCACGGAGGAGAGCGCAGCCACAGGGGTGCAGAGGGCAAAGCGGAGAGACTCCCGCACAGAGGCTCGGCGCCGAGCAGCACTCACCAGCCCGAGAGGCTTGTCTGCTCACCCGCCAGGGCGGGCGGGGGCTGGGAGCTGAGGCTCAGGCTTCGGTCGGATCGCAGGGAGAGGACTGGGGTTGGCAGCGTGAACACAGCCTGAAGGGGTTAGTGCACCACAGCTAGCCGGGAGGAAGTCCGGGAAAAAGTCTGCAGCTGCCGAAGAGGCAAGAGACTTTTTCTTCCCTCTTTGTTTCCTGGTGTGCAAGGAGAGGGGATTCAGAGCACCGCCTAAACGAGCTCCAGAGACGGGCGCGAGCCGCGGCTATCAGCGCGGACCCCAGAAACGGGGGCGAGCCGCGGCTATCAGCGCGGACCCCAGAGACGGGGGCGAGCCGCGGCTATCAGCGCGGACCCCAGAGACGGGGGTGAGCCACGGTTATCAGCGCGGACCCCAGAGACGGGCATGAGACGCTAAGACTGCTGCTGCCGCCACCAAAAAGCCTGTGTGTGAGCACAGGTCACTCTCCACACCGCCCCTCCTGGGAGAGCCGGTGCAGCCCGCCACGGACAGGCTCCCGTGATCAGGGGACAACTTCCCCAGGAGAACGCATGGCGCGCCTCGGGCTGGTGCAACGTCACGCCGGCTTCTGCCGCCGCAGGCTCGCCCCGCATCCGTATCCCTCCCTCCCCCCGCCTGAGTGAGCCAGAGCCCCCGAAGCAGCTGCTCCTTTAACCCCGTTCTGTCTGGACGGGGAACAGACGCCCTCAGGCGACCTACAAGCAGAGGCGGGTCCAAATCCAAAGCTGAACCCCGGGAGCTGTGCGAACAAAGAAGAGAAAGGGAAATCTCTCCCAGCAGCCTCAGAAGCAGCGGATTAAAACTTCACAAACAACTTGATGTGCCTGCATCTGTTGAATACCTGAATAGACAACGAATCATCCCAAATTCAGGAGGTGGACTTTGGGAGCAGGATATATTAATTTTTCCCCTTTTCCTTTTTTTTTGAGTGTATATGTATCTGCTTCTGGGTGAGATTTTGTCTGTATAGCTTTGCTTTATAATAGCTTTATTTTACTTCACTATATTTTATCCTCTTTCTTTCTTTCTTTCTTTCTTTCTTTCTTTCTATTTTTTCTCCCTTTTACTCTGAGCCGTGTGGATGAAAGGCTCTTGGTGCTCCAGCCAGGCATCAGGGCTGTGCCTCTGAGGTGGGAGAGACAACTTCAGGACACTGGTCCACAAGAGACCTCCCAGCTCCACGTAATACCAAACAGCGAAAATCTCTTAGAGATCTCCATCTCAACATCGAGACCCAGCTTCACTCAACGACCAGCAAGCTACAGTGCTGGACACCCTATGCCAAACAACTAGCAAAACAGGAACACAGCCCATTCCATTAGCAGAGAGGCTGCCTAAAATCATAATAAGGCGACAGACACCCCAAAACACACCACCAGACGTGGACGTGCCCACCAGAAAGACAAGATCCAGCCTCATCCACCAGAACACAGGCAGTAGTTCCCTCCACAAGGAAGCCTACACAACCCACTGAACCAACCTTAGCCACTGGAGACAGATACTAAAAACAATGGGAACTATGAACCTGCAGCCTGTGAAAAGGAGACCCCAAACACAGTAAGATAAGCAAAATGAGAAGACAGAAAAACACACAGCACATGAAGGAGCAGGGTCAAAACACACCAGACCTAACAAATGAAGAGGAAATAGGTAGTCTACCTGAAAAAGAATTCAGAATAATGATAGTAAGGATGATCCAAAATCTTGGAAATAGAATAGACAAAATGCAAGAAACATTTAACAAGGACGTAGAAGAACTAAAGAGGAACCAAGCAACGATGAAAAACACAATAAATGAAATTAAAAATACTCTAGATGGGATCAATAGCAGAATAACTGAGGCAGAAGAACGGATAAGTGACCTGGAAGATAAAATGGTGGAAATAACTACTGCAGAGCAGGATAAAGAAAAAAGAATGAAAAGAATTGAGGACAGTCTCAGAGACCTCTGGGACAACATTAAACACACCAACATTCGAATTATAGGGGTCCCAGAAGAAGAAGAGAAAAAGAAAGGGACTGAGAAAATATTTGAAGAGATTATAGTTGAAAACTTCCCTAATATGGGAAAGGAAATAGTTAATCAAGTCCTGGAAGCACAGAGAGTCCCATACAGGATAAATCCAAGGAGAAACACGCCAAGACACATATTAATCAAACTCTCAAAAATTAAATATAAAGAAAACATATTAAAAGCAACAAGGGGAAAAAGGCAAACGAAACACAAGGGAATCCCCATAAGGTTAACATCTGATTTCAACAGAAACTCTGCAAGCCAGAAGGGAGTGGCAGGACATATTTAAAGTGATGAAGGAGAAAAACCTACAACGAAGATTACTTTAGCCAGCAAGGATCTCATTCAGATTTGATGGAGAAATTAAAACCTTTACAGACAAGCAAAAGCTGAGAGTTCAGCACCACAAAACCAGCTTTACAACAAATGCTAAAGGAACTTCTCTAGGCAAGAAACACAAGAGAAGGAAAACACCTACAATCACAAACCCAAAACATTTAAGAAAATGGGAATAGGAACATACATATCGATAATTACCTTAAATGTAAATGGATTAAATGCTCCCACCAAAAGACACAGACTGGCTGAATGGATACAAAAACAAGACCCATATATATGCTGTCTGCAAGAGACCCACTTCAGACCTAGAGACACATACAGACTGAAAGTGAGGGGATGGAAAAAGATATTCCATGCAAATGGAAATCAAAAGAAAGCTGGAGTAGCAATTCTCATATCAGACAAAATAGACTTTAAAATAAAGACTATTACAAGAGACAAAGAAGGACACTATATAATGATCAAGGGATCGATCCAAGAGGAAGGTATAACAATTGTAAATATTTATGCACCCAACATAGGAGCACCTCAATACATAAGGCAACTGCTAACAGCCATAAAAGGGGAAATTGACAGCAACACAATCATAGTAGGGGACTTTAACACCCCACTTTCAACAATGGACAGATCATCCAAAATGAAAATAAATAAGGAAACACAAGCTTTAAATGATACATTAAACAAGATGGACTTAATTGATATTTATAGGACATTCCACCCAAAAACAACAGAATACACATTTTTCTCAACTGCTCATGGAACCTTCTCCAGGATAGATCATACCTTGGGTCACAAATCAAGCCTTGGTAAATTTAGGAAAATTGAAATCGTATCAAGTATCTTTTCCGACCACAACGCTATGAGACTAGATATCAATTACAGGAAAAGATCTGTAAAAAATACAAACACATGGAGGCTACACAATACACTACTTAATAACAAAGTGATCACTGAAGAAATCAAAGGGGAAATCAAAAAATACCTAGAAACAAATGACAATGGAGACACGACGACCCAAAACCTATGGGACGCAGCAAAAGCAGTGCTAAGAGGGAAGTTTATAGCAATACAAGCCTACAGTAAGAAACAGGAAACATCTCGAATAAACAACCTAACCTTGCACCTGAAGCAATTAGAGAAAGAAGAACAAAAAAATCCCAAAGCTAGCAGAAGGAACGAAATCATAAAGATCAGGTCAGAAATAAATGAAAAAGAAATGAAGGAAACAATAGCAAAAGTCAATGAAACTAAAAGCTGGTTCTTTGAGAAGATAAGCAAAATTGATAAACCATTAGCCAGACTCATCAAGAGAAAAAGGGAGAAGACTCAAATCAATAGAATTAGAAATGAAAAAGGAGAAGTAACCACTGACACCGCAGAAATACAAACGATCATGAGAGATTACTACAAGCAACTCTATGCCAATAAAATGGACAACCTGGAAGAAATGGACAGATTCTTAGAAATGCACAACCTGCCAAGACTGAACCAGGAAGAAATAGAAAATATGAACAGACCAATCACAAGCACTGAAATTGAAACTGTGATTAAAAATCTTCCAACACACAAAAACCCAGGACCAGATGGCTTCACAGGCGAATTCTATCAAACATTTAGAGAAGAGCTAACACCTATCCTTCTCAAACTCTTCCAAAATTTTGCAGAGGGAGGAACACTCCTCAACTCATTCTATGAGGCCACCATCACCCTGATACCAAAACCAGACAAAGATGTCACAAAGAAAGAAAAATACAGGCCAATATCACTGATGAACATAGATGCAAAAATCCTCAACCAAATACTAGCAAACAGAATCCAACAGCACATTAAAAGGATCATACACCATGATCAAGTGGGGTTTATCCCAGGAATGCAAGGATTCTTCAATATACGCAAATCAATCAACGTGATACACCATATTAACAAATTGAAAGAGAAAAACCATATGATCATCTCAATAGATGCAGAGAAAGCTTTTGACAAAATTCAACACCCATTTATGATAAAAGCCCTGCAGAAAGTAGGCATAGAGGGAACTTTCCTCAACATAATAAAGGCCATATATGACAAACCCACAGCCAATATTGTCCTCAATGGTGAAAAACTGAAACCATTTCCACTAAGATCAGGAACAAGACAAGGTTGCCCACTCTCACCACTATTATTCAACATAGTTTTGGAAGTGTTAGCCACAGCAATCAGAGAAGAAAAAGAAATAAAAGGAATCCAAATCAGAAAAGAAGAAGTAAAGCTGTCACTGTTTGCAGATGGCATGATACTATACATAGAGAATCCTAAAGATGCTACCAGAAAACTACTAGAGCTAATCAATGAATTTGGTAAAGTAGCAGGATACAAAATTAATGCACAGAAATCTCTTGCATTTCTATACACTAATGACGAAAAATCTGAAAGTGAAATTAAGAAAACACTCCTGTTTACCATTGCAACAAAAAGAATAAAATACCTAGGAATAAACCTACCTAAGGAGACAAAAGACCTGTATGCAGAAAATTATAAGACACTGATGAAAGAAATTAAAGATGATACAAATGGATGGAGAGATATACCATGTTCTTGGATTGGAAGAATCAACATTGTGAAAATGACTCTACTACCCAAAGCAATCTACAGATTCAGTGCAATCCCTATCAAACTACCACTGGCATTTTTCACAGAACTAGAACAAAAAATTTCACAATTTGTATGGAAACACAAAAGACCCCGAATAGCCAAAGCAATCTTGAGAATGAAAAATGGAGCTGGAGGAATCAGGCTCCCTGACTTCAGACTATATTACAAAGCTACAGTAATCAAGACAGTTTGGTACTGGCACAAAAACAGAAATATAGATCAATGGAACAGGATAGAAAGCCCAGAGATAAACCCACGCACATATGGTCACCTTATCTTTGATAAAGGAGGCAAGCATATACAGTGGAGAAAAGACAGCCTCTTCAATAAGTGGTGCTGGGAAAATGGGACAGATACATGTAAAAGTATGAAATTAGAACACTCCCTGACACCATACACAAAAATAAACTCAAAATGGATTAAAGACCTAAGTGTAAGGCCAGACACTATCAAACTCTTCGAGGAAAACATAGGCAGAACACTCTATGACATAAAGCACAGCAAGATTCTTTTTGACCCAGCTCCTAGAGAAATGGAAATAAAAACACAAATAAACAAATGGGACCTAATGAAACTTAAAAGCTTTTGCACAGCAAAGGAAACCATAAACAAGACCAAAAGACAACCCTCAGAATGGGAGAAAATATTTGCAAATGAAGCAACTGACAAAGGATTAATCTCCAAGATTTACAAGCAGCTCATGCAGCTCAATAACAAAAAAACGAACAACCCAATCCAAAAATGGGTAGAAGACCTAAATAGACATGTCTCCAAAGAAGATATACAGATTGCCAACAGACACATGAAAGAATGCTCAACATCATTAATCATTAGAGAAATGCAAATCAAAACTACAATGAGATATCATCTCACACCGGTCAGATTGGCCATCATCAAAAAATCTAGAAACAATAAATGCTGGAGAGGGTGTGGAGAAAAGGGAACACTCTTGCACTGTTGGTGGGAATTTAAATTGATACAGCCACTATGGAGAACAGTATGGAGGTTCCTTAAAAAACTACAAATAGAACTACCATACGACCCAGCAATCCCTCTACTGGGCATATACCCTGAGAAACCCATATTTCAAAAAGAGTCATGTACCAAAATGTTCATTGCAGTTCTATTTACAATAGCCAGGACCTGGAAGCAACCTAAGTGTCCATCATCAGATGAATGGATAAAGAAGATGTGGCACATATATACAATGGAATATTACTCAGCCATAAAAAGAAATGAAATGGAGGTATTTGTAATGAGGTGGATGGAGTTAGAGTCTGTCATACAGAGTGAAGTAAGTCAGAAAGAGAAAAACAAATAAAGTATGCTAACACATATATATGGAATCTAAGGGAAAAAAAAAAAAAAAAGGCCATGAAGAACCTAGGGGCAAGACGGGAATAAAGACACAGACCTACTAGAGAATGGACTTGAGGATATGGGGAAGGGGAAGGGTGAGATGTGACAGGGTGAGAGAGTGTCATGGACATATATACACTACCAGATGTACAATAGATAGCTAGTGGGAAGCAGCCGCATATCACAGGGAGATCAGCTCGGTGTTTTGTGACCACCTAGAGGGGTGGGATGGGGAGGGTGGGAGGGAGGGAGATGCAAGAGGGAAGAGATATGGGAACATATGTATATGTATAACTGATTCACTTTGTTATAAAGCAGAAACTAACACACCATTGTAAAGCAATTATACTTCAATAAAGATGTTTTTTAAAAAAAAAAAGATTTAGATATACTATATACCATTTAGTTATGAAATTCAACACAAATAGGGGAACCAGACCATTATGGAAAAGCTCCAGATTGTGGCATCAGGAAATTATTTGCTCTTCATCCTGCACCATAGTTTTACGACATTGTTCTGTGACTATCATAGGTGGGAGTAAATAGGGCAAAAGAATTGAAGAATACAAGCAAATTTTAGTTCACACTGTCGTCACTTTGAATGCTCCTCTTTTGTAAGACTATGTTGGAGCAATGGAAAGAAATCTGGACTCAGACCAAGGAGTCTAAGGTGCTCATTTTTCTACACATCTAATGGGATCTATACATCTATGAACAAGACATGTAGCCTCACTGGATCTTTTTTTTTTTTTTTTAATTTAATTTATTTATTTATTTATCCTTGGCTGTGTTGGGTCTTCGTTTCTGTGCAAGGGCTTTCTCTAGTTGCGGCAAGCGGGGGCCACTCTTCATCGCGGTGCGCGGGCCTCTCACTGTCGCGGCCTCTTTTGTTGCGGAGCACAGGCTCCAGACGCGCAGGCTCAGTAGTTGTGGCTCACAGGCCTAGTTGCCCCGCGGCATGTGAGATCTTCCCAGACCAGGGCTCGAACCCGTGTCCCCTGCATTGGCAGGCAGATTCTCAACCACTGTGCCACCAGGGAAGCCCCAGCATCACTGCATCTTGATTGTAATATAGAATATCATCAAATTTCAGGATGTGTTCATAACTTAGGGTCTAAGCAACAGACAAATAGGCAAATACTGTGAGCTTCATATGAATCTCCTGATTCACTTTTAATCTAAAAAATCATAATTCATAGAGCACCCAATAAGAAGACTTAAGCTTTAGCAAAACTGAGTTGTAGGATTGTCTTTGAGGGTCTACACCTCTACTTTCTGAATCACACCTTCCGGCACCATTCTCCTTCCATCATCTTCCTGTACATTCATTAACCTCCCAATACCATTTCACTCCTTCACCTAAGCCTCCTCTATTATAAGTCTTCTCCCTCCTTCCTTATTTCTTCATGACACTTAATAGGGAGCTATTAGAAGCTCCTTATTGCAAAACTCCTGATGTAATGAAGTGTTGACTCTCATTGGGATGAGCAAGGTTGAAATCAGAAGTATGAGTAACGGTCCAAAAAAGCATTCATTTAGTTCTCTCTCCAGATCAAGTTTGTAGCTAAGGTAGAGTCTTGGTAGTAGATAGAGGAGGACATTTTCCTGTTCACATCTGAGAAGGTTTGTCAGCCAGTGGGAAAGACCTCAAATTTGTTCTTCTCACCTCTCTCCTTTCTGAGACATGCATCTCCAGTATATCCAGAATTTAAGAAACACAGGGCTTCTACACTTGTAGGAACCCCACTTACAAAATTAAGTTATTTTGAGGTCAAGTTTTTGCTTTGAGAGGTTTCAAGAGTAACTGGGAAATATTACTATTACTTTAACACATTAAAAAAATAACCTCAAAGCCCTTTATAGCTCTCTTCCTACAGTCTATTACAGCTTATATTCTCTTGCCATATCAAACTTCTTAACATAGAACTTTATTTTATCATTTCATTGATATCTTCAATGATTTTCTGTTGTCAATTACATGAAATCAGGAGATCAAGCCTCTTTATAACCTTTCTGGCCAGACTCATCTCCCACTACTCTTCTCTGTTTAATCTAAGCACAGCCAAACCAGGACACTAGTTTTGTTGAATAAATGTCCTGTTTCCTCTTCTTTGCCTTTGTTTATGTTCTTCCCTATATTTGTAATCACCTCTCTTATTATTTTCATATATTAAGAAATTATTTTATCTCTATGAGCCCCAGATTTTACTCATCTGTAAACAGGGGTAATAATACTACCAACTCACAGGGTTGTTGATATACACAACGCTGATAAGAGGAATACTTGGCATCTGCTGAGTGTTTATTATAGTGTTGTCATTGTCATCATCATCATCATCATCAAAATATTAGCCACATTTAAATAACATTAACACTGCCATGAATCTTTTCAACATGTATTTCACCAGCTCTCCTTACCCTGCACAATGGATATATTCTATACTTATTTTGAGCCACAATGAAATGTGATACTATTTCTTTTATTCCCTACCTTGAATTGTATATGTGTTGGCTTCTTCAGGTCAAGGTTGTTGTCTGTTTCACATCTGTTACTCTGTCAGAATCCACACAAGTTGACTAATCAATATGCCTTTGGGAAGTCTCAAAGCCATGATCTGTGGTTCATGTACCTGCTGGCAAGGTATCCACCCAAGTTTTCCTAACTGTTTCTGATTGTGAAATGTTGCTCTTCTAAGCAGTCTGAAGAACCATCTCTAGCTCAGTGAAATCACCCCTTCTTAGGTTATCTGTTTTCTGGGATACATTTCTTGCTTACTACACTCTTTCATACTTACTCACACTTGCTTATCATGCTTGCTCATAGAGTTTATCTCATTTTAGAATCAAGTCTTATGTTATATCTTTCTCAAGCCACTTCAGCCCCCTCTCAACTCCCACTGTGCCCCTAGTTCTCAAATGTACAACTCTCTTTTGTCTCAATACTTAACACATCATAGATATGACTACCTATTGAGTTGAAGCAATAATAATTATAATAACCAGTATTTATTGAAGACATGTATCTGTCTGGCACAATGTGATATATCTTATTTAATCCTCACAACTGTGTTCCAAGTATAAAGAACCCCCTTCACAGAAGTGGATTCTGTGACTCAAAGAGAAATAAAATACATTGCCAAGGTAATAAATCTGGTGACAGAGTTGAATTCTCACTATATATCTGCTTCCAAAATCTGTGCTTTTGATGGCTCTGCTCTCCTGCCTCTAAATAAATGGCACTTAGGAGAATTTAAAAATTATATTTCAAATATGTGAGTTCCAAGTGTTTTTGACATAGTGCACAATTGTGGCAAAAACATGTTTTTACTGATGTTAAAAGAAACCCATGCTCGTGTTTGTGATGAATTCTAAAACCGTTAGCATTTTGGTAGTCTATATTTGGGGTCTGAATGACTTGTCAGTGCCTCTTTAATAAGATCACTGTGTTTTCTTCAGACTGAATCTCATTGTCTCTAATCACCGGTTTTACTTGTATGTGTAGCTTCCAGTCTTCAATTTTCCTAAATGTCATATGGATATAAATGTAAGACTCAATTACTCAGTTCGAGGTTTTGTGTCTTGATGGACAGTTAGGTGGGGGAGGCAGAGAATGTCTTAGGATTGGGTTTCACCGTAATTTTGTGGGTATTTTGACAAATAAGAACTTAAGTATATTTTTTCTCTTGTTTGTTTCAAGTATAAGTATCTTCAGGGAAACTGAAATGAAAAGAAAAACACTTAACCCCATGGTTTCAAGCAGAGAAAAATTATCTCAAGGTAGAGCCTGACCAGGTCACATATAATGACTGAGTTAAAGCCTTTTTTTTCTAGATTAATATCAGTGCTGACTAGAGGAACTGTGTGCTTTCAATACAAAAAAGATCAAATTAGAAAAGTACGTTGGCATTTTCTAAAAACTCACCTTTCCTTTTGCCCAGATGATGTAGGTGTAATTGCACCTAGGCAGTGCAATTAAAGAATCACTGTGGAGACTCTGCCCAGGCAAAATATATTCCTCCCTGTTCCATAACAGTGTAGAAAGTCCAATTTTAGAGACCGAAGCTTCTTGTTAAAGAACCTTGTTCAGGTTCTTTACTACTGTAGAACAAATTTTGTGGAGGACTTGAGGATTGAAAGTTTTTGGATCCATTATTATTGTAGTGGAAACTAGCTTCTCAGGGCTTCTCTTGACAAACAGTTGGATGTTGGAGATGGGAAAGAGAGGTGGAGCTTTCTCAGCTGTTTGTATTTGTGTTTAAATATTGGGGGTAAGAAGAAGTCAAACGTGGTTTGGGCACTCTTCCTGGGCTTTATTAAAAGGATAAGAACTTCTGGGCACATGGTAAGGTTGAAGACATAGGAGTGTTAACTAATAAAAGCATACATCTTTTAGTCTCCACTTCCAGAGAGTTAGCACTTTGTATTGTTATAGTCACCTATGCCAGGTTGGGTTGGCTAACCTGTTATCCAGGGCCATTGTGCTGGTATAGGTATTGCTAGTTTATGCCACCTTGGAAAGTCTCAGAGTTTTTGGTACCTGATGCAGTATCTCTTCTTCCTCTCAGTTGCTCTGACCAGCTGAGGAGTTAACTAATTTGCTGGAAGACATAGAGACATTCAACACGACAGTAGAGTCTTTATTATAAATGTCATTACTTACTTCTCTCTTCCATAATTATTGCCTGAATTAAAAATGAATTATATTTGTGGGGTGTAGTTTCAGAATTGCTCTCACATTAATTTTTTCAGTTGATAAAGACTTTCACACAGTATATACTTCCTATGTTTGAAGCTCAATTTCCTTATTTTTAAAATAATTTGTTGACTAGGTGACCTCTGCAGTTCTTTTTATAGCAGCATTAATAATTTACGTTCTAAATGTGTGCATACCCAAGTCTGATTACTCTGGTCTCAGGCAACCTTGAAGAACCAATATTTACGGGTACTCAAGGGAGCCGAGATTTCATGAGAAACTTTATGTAATGTACTCTTTCAACTTGATTTTTGCATTTAAAAAATGCACCAATAAAAAGGATAGTTATAGTATGCATACAAGTTTCTACTTGTTGGAATAAATAGAAGGAATCTTGTGATGTGTGCTCTAGAGAAACCTATATCAATTTTAGACACTTCAGGGAATGCCTCAGCCTCAGAGAGCCAACTTGTCCAAGGTTTATGTTCCTTCTGAGGGTGTCCAACATCCAAAGACTGGTCAATATAAGAGTATAAAAGGCTTGGTCATATTAGTCAAACAGCGGACAAGTCTGAAGTGTCATTATAGTTCCACAACTTTCTATGGACTTGGCCAAGACTGTCAGTGATCTTGTATTGCAGATTTATTTTTCCTTCTGCCCAATCTCACTTCCTTCTTCTCCTTTCCAAAAGTGATTGTACCAAGATAAGCATACTACATACAAACCTCTGTCTCAATATCAGCTTTCCAGAATATGCAACCTAAAATATCTATGTTTCAGCACATTTCATCATTGTCCTCTCCTGAGGAGTGAGTCTGGGACACACAAGAACCAAGCAGCTCTGTCCATCCAATGGAAAGAATTATAGTCAGGCCCAGCACCCCATTCTATGTCTGGCTGATTCCTGCCTACACATCATTGACTCTCCCTCACTGCCCCAATCTCAGTTTCCTAGTTTTAGATAATAAGAAAAAAATGCCATGATAAAAAGTAAATATACTGCACCTGGCAGAGCTCAAAAGATCAAGTTTGGCCTTTGGTTTTATTATTTGTGACAAGGCATTAGAATGTAATTAACTTTTTAAGTTTACGCCAATGATTGTCATTCAGAATTAACAAATGAACCAGGAAAAAACTCTAAATGCCTTCTGACTCTCATTTGGGTATGTCCGGGGATATAGGAAACATATCATTTATTTCAATGATGAAAACTATTGACTCATTTCCCATTTCATCAACTCATTCCCCTCTTTACAGAATTTCTGCCTAAATGATTATTTTGAAAGGTCTTTGTTGGTATAAGAGAGTCTCATTCTGTAGCTCTTTGGTACCTGCCAAGACTTTGAATAACTTTTTCCTATGCATGAAGAACATAGAGTGAAATGAGCTTGCTTGATCAAAGGCCTGTCACATTTTTGGTTTTTTTTTTTTTAATACTTTTTATTTCTTGCCTACTAAGAGTCAGGTGTCATCCTTGATACTGGTGAGTAGATGATGGCCATGATCAAATCAGTCCCTTCCTTTGCTGAGCTTAGAGTCTAATGGAAGAGGCAGACAAATAAATAGGTTATTATAACCTCATTAGATTAGATTAGAACCTAGTAGGTCAGAGTGTTCTTAGGATTGGAGAAAAGATATGAAACAGTGCTTTGTAGGTCAGAGATTCCATTTATCCAACCTTCCTGCATGGGTGCTTACTGAAATGGTCATTTTGTTTTTCTCCAAGTGTCAGGAAAAAGGCAGCTGGCAACAGGCTGCTGAAATCATGCAAACTGGGAAACCAACTCCCATGACATTTGGTGATCTAGAGCAGGCCCAGATCTAATTCAGTTTACATTGCAAAGGAAAGTGAAGCTTCCAGTGCCACAAGGAGACAAGGGCTCCTCATAGAAGGTTCTTAAGGTATTTAATGGAATTCAGATCTTTTTATTCCAAATGAAAACTTTTCTTAAACTTTCACATTCTATCTTACCTCAGTTTTGAGCAATGTCTGTTTTTATTGGGCATCTTCAAATATTCAGTCCTGTGCCTTGTGTGTTGAGGGATTCAAAAGAAAGAAAAGGTATGGGCTGCACCCAATAAAACCTTATAGTTTTGGAGATAAGCCAAGATGGCGGAGTAGGAAGATGCTGAGTTCATTTCTTTTCGCAAGCACACCACAACTACAACTATTTACAGAACAACTATCTATGTAAGAGACCAGAACCTACCATAAAAGACCTTCCTTGACTAAAGATATAAAGAAGGAACCACAATGAAATGAGTAGGAGGGGCAGAATTGCAATACAGTCAAGTCCATAACTCCAGGTGGGCAATCCACAAAAGGGAGAATAATTACAATTGCAGGGATTCTGTCCAAAGAATGAGTGGTCTGAGTCTCACATCAGATTCCCCAGCCTGGGGGTCCTGCACTGGGAAGATGAGCCCCCAGAACATTTGACTTCAAAGGCCAGTGAAGCTTACTTTTAGGAGTCCCAGAGGGCTGGAGAAATTAGAGACTATGCTTAAAGGAGGCACACAAAATCTCAAAGGCTCTGGGACCTAGGGCAGAGCAGTAATTTGAAAGAAGCCTGGGTCAGACCTATCTGCTGATCTGGAGAGTCTCCTGGAGAGGCTGGAGGAAATTTCAGCTTATCTTGGTGACATAGACACTGGCAGCAGGCATTTTGGGGAGCTTGTTCTACCACATGGACACTGCTGCTAGTAAGCACCATTTTGAAATCCTCCCTCTAGGTTATAAGCCTCAGAACCTGGCCCTACCCCTGCTGGACAGCCTGTAGACATAAGTACTGGGATGCCTCTGGGTGAGAACACAGCTCCTCCTACCAGCAGACAAGCTGCCTTAAGATACCCTGAGCCCACAGCCACCCCTGAACATGACCCTGCCCACCAGAGGGCCTAGGATCTGGCCCCACATACTAGCGCACAAGCACTAGACCCAGAACCTCTAAGGCTCTGCAGGAAAAGACCTTGGGACTCAGCTCTATATCAAGTAGGCAGACCAGCCCCAGAATCTTTCACCCTGCCCACCAGTGAGCCAACTGTAGCCACAGGACCATTTCCACTCATCAGTAGGCAGACACCAGCTACAAGACAAACACAGTCCCACAGCCTATGGACCCAGCTCACCCACCAGTAAGCTAGATCTTGCCATTGGACCTGCTGGGCCCTGGCCTTACCCACAGGTGAGCCTACTCTAGCCTGAGGACCAACATCACCCACCAGCGGGTGGACACCTGTTATAGGAAAAACACAGCCCCACAGCCTGAAGACCAAGCCCATACACCAGCAGGCCAGCACCAGCCCTGGGAACAACTGGGCCCTAACCCTGCCAACTAACAGGCCAACACAAGCATCAGGACACCCTGGATGCTGCAGGCAGCTGTGTCAGGAACTGGCTCCACCCACAAGCAGTCTCACAAGCTCTGAGACCTCTGGACCCTGCAGCCAGACCCTAGGACCTGGCTCTGCCCACCAATGCACCAACACTAGCCCCAGGACTAGGCTTAACCCACTAGTGGGTGGGCACCAGAGCTGTTAGCTCCTGGACCCCAACCCCACACACAAGTGAGTCAGCACTGGCCCTGGGGATCCCTGTGTTTCTGCATCCAGCTGCCTCGTGACCTGGCCCTGCCAACCACTGCCCAGCAGCCTCTGCACAATGCAGTCAGATAGGGAGCCAACTAAGCCTATCAGACAGCCCATAGAGGTGAGCCAGCCACAATAAAAGGACTCACAAAGCCCACATAGGGGCCACACTTAAAGCATATAGATCTGGTGATGAGAGAGGAATGTGTATAGGATGTAGGGTCATTTTGTAGGGGAGCTACAAAAGACCACATCTCCAAGGCCAGGAAACATAACCAACCTACCAGATACATAGAAATAAAAACAGCAAGTTAGGAAAAATGAGGCAACAGAGGAACTTGTTCTAAATGAAGAAACAAGATACAACCCAGAAGAAGAACTAAGTGAAGTGGAGATAGGCAATCTACCTGAGAAAGAGTTCAGGCTAATGATCGTAAAGGTATTCAAAGAACTCAGGAAAAGAATGGATGCACAGAGCAAGAAATTAGAATTTTTTTGAAAAAGAGTTAAAAGATATAAAGAATAAGCAGAGATAATTAATACAATAACTGAAATGAAATATACACTAGAAGAAATCAACTGTAGACTATATGATACACAGGAATGGATCAGCAAGCTGGAATACAGTGTATTGGAAATCACTGATGCTGAACAGAGATAAGAATGAAAAGAAATTAGGACAGTTCAAGAGACCTCTGGGACAACATCAAATGCACTAATATTTGCGTTATAAGGGTACTAGAAGGAAAAGAGAGAGGGAAAGAGACAGAGAAAATATTTAAGACATAATAGATTAAAACTTCCCTAACTTGGGAAAGGAAACAGACATCCAAGTCCAGGAAGCACAGAGAGTCCCATACAAGATTAACCCAAAGAAGACCACACCAAGATACATTGTAATTTTTTTTTAAGTGGCAAAAAGTAAAGATAGAAAATATTAAAAGTGGCAAGTGAAAAGCAACAAGTTAAGTACAAGGGAACTCCCATAGGGCTATCAACTGACTTTTCAGCAGAAATTCTGCAGACCAGAAGGGAGTGCCATGATATATTTAGAGAGATGAAAGGGAAAAACATACAACCTAGAATAGCCAGCAAAGCTCTTATTCAGATTTGAAGAAATCAAAAGTTTTACAGACAAGCAAAAGCTAAAAAGGTTCAGCACCACCAAACCAGCTTTACAAAAAATGTTATAGGGGCGTCTCTAAGCAAAAAAGAAAAGACCACAACTAAACATAAAAATTATGAAAGGAAAAATCTAATTGATAAAAGCAAATATACAGTAAATGTAATAAATCATCCACACACAAAGCTGGTAGGAAGGTTAAAGGATGAAAGTGGTAAAATTATGTATACCCACAGTAAACAGTTAAGGGATACATAAAATAATTCAATGTAAAATATGTTGTTAAAACCAGTAATGGTGAGGGGAGGAGAGTACAAATGCAGGGCTGTTAAATGCATATGAAAGTAAGAGTCCAGGGGCTTCCCTGTTGGTGCAGTGTTTAAGAATCCACCTGCCAATGCAGGGGACATGGGTTCAAGCCCTGGTCCGGGAAGATCCCACATGCTGTGGAGCAACTAAGCCCATGTGCCACAACTACTGAGCCTGCACTCTAGAGCCCGTGAGCCACAGCTACCAAAGCCCATGCCCTAGAGCCCATGTTCCCACAACAAGAGAAGCCACCACAATGAGAAGCGTGTGCACCACAACGAAGAGCAGCCCCCACTGGTCACAACTAGAGAAAGCTCATGCACGGCAACGAAGACCCAAAGCAGCCAAAAATAAAGAAAAGAAAAGAAAAGAAAATAAGAATCCAGCAACTTAAAACAATCATGCATATATATAGATTGTTATATATAAACCTCATGGTAACCACAAACGAAAAATCTGTAATAGATACACACACACAAAAAAGAAAGGAATCTGAACAAAACACTAAAGATAGTCATCAAATCAGATGATAAGAGAACAAAAGAAGAAGAAAGGAACAAAAAAGAACTACAAAAACAAGCCAAAAACAATTAACAAAATGGCAATAAGAATATACAAATAAATAATTACTTTAAATGTAAATGGACTAAATGTTCCAATCAATAAGCATAAGGTGGCTGAGGAAATGAGAAAAGTACAAAGAGGAGAAGAGAGGAGAGGAGAGGCAAGTAGAGAGATTTATTTTAATGAATTGGCAGTGGGATTGCAGAGGCTTGGTAAATCCAAATTCAGCTTGGTTGACTGGGAGGGTGGAGACCCACGGAAAAGCAGCAGTTTGAGTCCAAAAGCTGTCTGTTGGCAGAAGTTCAGCTTACTCAGAGGAGTTCTAGGGTCTCCAATGATGTTTAAATGAGTGAGTGAAAGAAAAGAGGAAGTTTGGAAGTTTTGAGCATTAGCTGCCTTGGACTCTTTGCTTTGCACCCTGCAATAAATGTTGCACCACAACCTGGTGTCAAAAGATTGGTTTTACTGCATGTGACCAGTGGACTCAAGTTTGCTTCAGTAATATTAGTGCATTTATCTCAACTCTTCTGCCTCCAATTTTTTTCAAGCCAATCGTCAAAAAATCAAATTAGAAGATGAAGACAAGATGGCAGAGTATAAAGACTTGAGCTTACCTCTTCTTATGAAAACACCAAAATCACAACTAACTGTTGAACAACCATTGACAAAAATCCCACACACACACAACCACCACCCCTCCCCGCTGGAACCTACCAAAAAAGATACCCTGCACTGAAAGACAAAGAAGAAGCTACGATGAGATGGTAGGAGGGGTGCAATTGTGATAAAATTAAATACCACTCCCACTGGGTGTGTAGCCCACAAACAAGAAAATAATTATACCAGAGCAGTCCTCCTACAGTAGTGAAAGTTCTGAGCCCCACATCAGACTGCCCAGCCTGGGGGTGTAGCAATGGGAGGAAGAGCCCCCAGAGAATCTGTATTTGAAGGCCAGTGAGGTTTGATCACAGGAATTCCACAGAACGGGAGGAAACAGAAACTCCACTTTTGGAAGGTGCACACAAGGTCTCATGTGCACCAGGACCCAGTGAAAGCAGTGACCTCATAAGAAATGGGGCCACACCTACCTGATAGCATTGGAGAGTCTCCTACAGAGGCAGAGGTTGGCTGTGGCTCACTACAGGGACAAAGACATTGGTGGTTGTAGTTCTGGGGAATATTCATTGGCCTGAGCCCACCTAGAGGCTGTGATTTTCTCCCCAAGACTTGGCCTCACTCAACAGCCTGTAGGCTCCAGTGGTGGGACATCTCAGACCAAACAACCAATGGGGCAGGAACACAGCACCACTCATCAGCAGACAGGCTGCTTAAAGTCTTCCTAAGCAGGGCCATTCCCGTAAGAGGGAAAAGAACTAGCTTCACCCACCAGTGGGCAGGAATCAGGCCCTCCCACCAGTAAGCTTTCACAAGCCTCTTAGACAGCCTCATCCACCAGGGGGCAAACAGCAGAAGCAAGAGCTACAACCATGCAGGCTGCAGAACAGAAACCACAATCACAAAAAGTTAGACAAAATGAGATAGCAGAGAAATATATCCCAGATGAAGGAATGCGATAAAACCCCCAAAGAACAACTAAGTCAACAGGAGATAGGCAATCTACCCAAAAAAGAATTCAGAGTAATGATAGTAAAGATGATCCAAGATCTCAGAAAAAGAGTGGAGGCACAGATCAAGAAGATACAAGAAATGTTTAATAGAGACCTAAGAGAATGAAAGAAAAAACAAACAGAGATGAACAATTCAATAACTGAAAGGAAAAATACACTAGAAAGAATCATTAGCAGAATAACTGAGGCAGAAGAAGAGATAAGTGAGCTGGAGGACAGAATTATGGAAGTCACTGCCACAGAACAAAATAAAGAAAAAAGAATGAAAAGAAATGAGGACAGCCTAAGAGGCTTCTGGGACAACATTAAATGCACCAACATTCAAATAATATGGGTCCCAGAAGAGGAAGAGAGAGAAAAAGGACCTGAGAAAATATGTGGGAGACAGAGGAGAAGATGGCGGAAGAGTAAGACACGGAGATCACCTTCCTCCCCACAGATACATCAGAAATACATCTACACGTGGAACTGCTCCTATAGAACACCCAGTGAATGCTGGCAGAAGACGTCAGACCTCCCAAAAGGCAAGAAACTCCCCACGTACCTGGGTAGGGCAAAAGAAAAAAGAAAAAACAGAGACAAAAGAATAGGGATGGGACCTGCACCAGTGGGAGGGAGCTGTGAAGGAGGAAAGGTTTCCACACACTAGGAAGCCTCTTCGTGGGCGGAGACTGCGAGTGGCAGAGGGGGGAAGCTTCAGAGCCACGGAGGAGAGCGCAGCAACAGGGGTGTGGAGGGCAAAGCGGAGAGATTCCCACACAGAGGATCAGTGCTAACCAGCACTCACCAGCCCGAGAGGCTTGTCTGCTCACCCGCCGGGGCAGGCAGGGGCTGGGAGCTGAGGCTCAGGCTTTGGTCGGATTGCAGGGAGAGGACTGGGGTTGGCAGCGTGAACACAGCCTGAAGGGGGTAGTGTGCCATGGCTAGCTGGGAGAGAGTCCAGGAAAAAGTCTGGAGCTGCTGAACAGGCAAGAGACTTTCTCTTGCCTATTTGTTTCCTGGTGCGTGAAGAGAGGGGATTCAGAGCGCCACATAAACGAGCTCCAGAGACGGGGGCAAGCCTCGTCTATCAGCACGGACCCAAGAGATGGGCATGAAACGCTAAGGCTGCTGCTGCCACCACCAAGAAGCCTGTGTGCAAGCACAGGTCACTATCCACACCACCCCACCAAGGAGGCTGTGCAGCCCGCCACTGCCAGGGTCCCATGATCCAAGGACAACTTCCCTGGGAGAACACATGGCGCTCCTCAGGCTGCTGCAACATCACGCCGGCCTCTGCTGCCGCAGGCTCACCCCGCATCCGTACCCCTCCCTCCACCCGGCCTGAGTGAACAGGAGCCCCCGAAGCAGCTGCTCCTTTAACCCCGCCCTGTCTGAGCGAAGAACAGACGCCCTCAGACGACCTACACGCAGAGGCAGGTCCAAATCCAAAGCTGAAAACCGGGAGCCGTGAAAACAAAGAAGAGAAAAGGAAATTTCTCCCAGCAGTCTCAGAAGCAGCGGATTAAAGCTCCACAAACAACTTGATGTACCTGCATCTGTGGAATACCTGAATAGACAACGAATCATCCCAAATTGTGAAGGTGGACTTTGGGAGCAAGATATATTATTTCTTCCCCTTTTCCTCTTTTTGTGAGTGTGTATGTGTATGCTTCTGTGAGAGATTTTGTCTATATAGCTTTGGTTTCACCATTTGTCCTAGGGTTCTGTCTGTTGGTTTTTTGTTTTTTTTTTTACTTAAAACATTTTTTTCTTTTTTTCCTAATAATTATTTTTATTCTAATAACTTCATTTTATTTTATCTTACTTTATTTTATTTTATCCTCTTTCTTTATTTTCTTTCTATATTTTCTCCCTTTTATTCTGAGCTGGGTGGATGAAAGGCTCTTGGTGCTCCAGCCAGGCATCAGGGCTGTTCCTCTGAGGTGGGAGAGACAACTTCAGGACACTGGTCCACAAGAGAACTCCCAGCTCCACATAAGACCAAATGACAAAAATCTCCCAGAGATCTCCATCCCAACACCAAGACCCAGCTTCACTCAACGACCAGCAAGATATAGTGCTGGACACCCTATGCCAAATAACTAGCAAGACAGGGACACAGCCCCATCCATTAGCAGAGAGGCTGCCTAAAATCATAATAAGGCCACAGACACCCCAAAACACACCACCAGACGTGGACCTGCCCACCAGAAAGACAAGATCCAGCCTCATCTACCAGATCACAGGCACTAGTCTCCTCCACCAGGAAGCCTACACAACCCACTGAACCAACCTTAGCCACTGGGGACAGATACCAAAAACAACAGGAATTACGAACCTGCAGCCTGTGAAAAGGAGACCCCAAACACAGTAAGATAAGCAAAATGAGAAGACAGAAAAACACACAGCACATGAAGGAGCAAGGTAAAAACACACCAGACCTAACAAATGAAGAGGAAATCGGCAGTCTACCTGAAAAAGAATTCAGAATAATGATAGTAAAGATGTTCCAAAATCTTGGAAATAGAAGAGACAAAATGCAAAAAACATTTAACAAGGACCTAAAAAAACTAAAGAGGAACCAAGTAACGATGAAAAACACAATAAATGAAATTAAAAATACTCTAGAAGAGATCAATAGTAGAATAACTGAGGCAGAACAACGGATAAGTGACGTGGAAGATAAAATAATGGAAATAACTACTGCAGAGCAGAATAAAGAAAAAAGAATCAAAAGCATTGAGGACAGTCCCAGAGACCTCTGGGACAACATTAAACACACCAACATTCGAGTTATAGGGGTCCCAGAAGAAGAAGAGAAAAAGAAAGGGACTGAGAAAATATTTGAAGAGATTATAGTTGAAAACTTCCCTAATATGGGAAAGGAAATAGTTAATCAAGTCCTGGAAGCACAGAGAGTCCCATACAGGATAAATCCAAGGAGAAACACGCCAAGACACATATTAATCAAACTAACAAAAATTAAATATAAAGAAAACATATTAAAGGCAGCAAGGGGAAAACAACAAATCACACACAAGGGAATCCCCATAAGGTTAACAGCTGATCTTTCAGCAGAAACTCTGCAGGCCAGAAGGGAGTGGCAGAACATATTTAAAGTGATGAAGGAGAAAAACCTACAACCAAGATTACTTTACCCAGCAAGGATCTCATTCAGATTTGATGGAGAAATTAAAACCTTTACAGACAAGCAAAAGCTGAGAGAGTTCAGCACCACCAAACCAGCTTTACAACAAATGCTAAAGGAACTTCTCTAGGCAAGAAACACAAGAGAAGGAAAACACCTACAATCACAAACCCAAAACATTTAAGAAAATGGGAATAGGAACATACATATTGATAATTACCTTAAATGTAAATAGATTAAATGCTCCCACCAAAAGACACAGACTGGCTGAATGGATACAAAAACAAGACCTGTATATATGCTGTCTACAAGAGACCCACTTCAGACCTAGGGACACATACAGACTGAAAGTGAGGGGATGGAAGAAGATATTCCATGCAAATGGAAATCAAAAGAAAGCTGGAGTAGCAATTCTCATATCAGACAAAATAGACTTTAAAATAAAAGCTATTACAAGAGACAAAGAAGAACACTATATAATGATCAAGGGATCGATTCAAGAAGAAGATATAACAATTGTAACTATCTATGCACCCAACATAGCAGCACCTCAATACATAAGGCAAATGCTAACAGCCATAAAAGGGGAAATCAACAGTAACACAGTCATAGTAGGGGACTATAACACCTCACTTTCACCAATGGACAGATCATCCAAAATGAAAATAAATAAGGAAACACAAGCGTTAAATGATACATTAAACAAGATGGACTTAATTGATATTTATAGGACATTCCACCCAAAAACAGCAGAATACACATTTTTCTCAAGTGCTC
Source organism: Eubalaena glacialis (assembly GCF_028564815.1). Classification (NCBI taxonomy): domain Eukaryota; kingdom Metazoa; phylum Chordata; class Mammalia; order Artiodactyla; family Balaenidae; genus Eubalaena; species Eubalaena glacialis. The sequence continues at coordinate 30,603,408 of NC_083730.1, forward strand.
ATGGAACATTCTCCAGGATAGATCATACCTTGGGTCACAAATCAAGCCTTGGTAAATTTAAGAAAATTGAAATTCTATCAAGTATCTTTTCTGACCACAGCGCTATGAGACTAGATATCAATTACAGGAAAAGATCTGTAAAAAATACAAACACATGGAGGCTACACAATACACTACTTAATAACGAAGTGGTCACTGAAGAAATCAAAGGGGAAATCAAAAATCTACCTAGAAACAAATGACAATGGAGGCACAACAACCCAAAACCTATGGGATGCAGCAAAAGCAGTTCTAAGAGGGAAGTTTATAGGAATACAAGCCTACCCCAAGAAACAGGAAACATCTCGAATAAACAACCTAATGTTGCACCTAAAGCAATTAGAGAAAAAAGAACAAAAAAACCCCAAAGCTAGCAGAAGGAAAGAAATCATAAAGATCAGATCAGAAATAAATGAATAAGAAATGAAGGAAACAATAGCAAAGATCAATAAAATTAAAAGCTGGTTCTTTGTGAAGATAAATAAAATTGATAAACCATTAGCCAAACTCATCAAGAAAAAAAGGGAGAAGACTCAAATCAATAGAATTAGAAATGAAAAAGGAGAAGTAACAACTGACACTGCAGAAATAAAAAAAAGATAGAAAATATGTGAAGAGATAATAGCTGAAAATTTCCCTAACATAGGGAAGAAAACAGTTACACAAGTCCAGGAACTGGAGAGAGTCCCCAGCAGGATAAACTCAAAGAGGAACAATAGTAATCAAATTGAAAAAATGAAAGACAAAGAGAAAATATTAAAAGCAACAAGGGAAAAGCCACTAATAAACTACAAGGGAATTCCCATAACATTTTCAGCTGATTTCTCAGCTGAAACTCTGCAGGCCAGAAAGGAGTGGCATGATATATTTAAAGAGATGAAAGGGAAGATCCTACAACCAGGAATACTCTACCCAGCAAGGCAATCAGCCACATTCAATGGAGAAAATAAAAGCTTTACAGATAAGCAAAAGCTAAAGGAATTCAGTACCACCAGAGCAGATTTGCAACAAATGCTAAAGGAAAATCTCTAGGAAGAAAAGAAAAGGACACAACTAGAAACAATAAAATTATGAATGGAAAAACTAACCAGTAAAGGCAAACATACTGTAAAGGTAGGAAACCATCCATGCACAAATGTGATATGAAAACCAGCAATTGTGAGAAGAAGAGAGCACACATAATAAACAAAACTCCAATTTACTAGAAGGAACAAAATTATAAAGATCAAAGCAGAAATAAATGAAGTAAAAACTGAAAGAAACATAGAAACTATAATTGAAATTAAGAGCTGATTCTTCAAAAACATAAGCAGAATTGGTAAAGCATTAGCCTGACTCATCAAGAAAAAAAGAAAGGGGAGTCAAATCAATAAAATCAGAAATAGAAAAGAAGTTATAACCAACACCACAGAAATACAAAGATTATAAGAGATTACTATGAAAAACTATATGCCAATAAAATGAACAACCTAGAAGAAGTGAACAAACTCCTAGAAATGTACAATCTCCTAAGACTGAATAAGGAAGAAATAGAAAATGTGAACAAACTAATTACCAATAATGAAATTAAATCACTAATACAAAAACTATCAATGAACAAAAGTTCAGGACCAGATGGCTTCACATGCGAATTCTACCAAACATTTATGGAAGAAATAATACCTATCCTTCTCAAACTATTCCAAAAATTGAAGAGAAAGGAATGCTTCCAAACTCATGTGTGAGGCCAGAATCACCCTGATACCAAAACCAAAGATATCACATATACAAAGTAACTACAGGCCAATATCACTGATGAACATAGATGCAAAAATCCTCAACAAAATATCTGCACATCAAATCCAACAATACATTAAAAGGATCATAGACCATGATCAAGTGGGGTTTATCCCAGGGATGCAAGGAGTTTTCAATATCTGCAAATCAAACAATATGGTATATCACATTAATGAATTGAATTATAAGACCCATATGATCATTTCAATAGATGCAGAAAAAGCTTTGGCAAAATTCAACATCCATTTATGATAAAAACTCTCCAGAAAGTGGGTATAGAGGGAGCTTACCTCAACATAATAAAGGCTATATTTGATAAGCCCACGGCTAACATCACACTCACTAGTAAAAAGCTGAAATAAGTCAGACACAGAAAGACAAATACTGTTTGATATCACTTACGCGTGGCATCTAAAAAATATCACCCACTAGTAGGGACTTCCCTGGTGGAGCAGTGGTTAAGAATTCACCTGCCAGTGCAGGGGACATGGGTTCAATCCCTGGTCTGGGAAGATCCCACATGCCATGGAGCAACTAAACCCATGCACCACAACTACTGAAGCCCACGCGCCTAGAGCCCATACTTCGCAACAAGAGGAGCCACCACAATGGGAAGCCCATGCACCACAACAAATCTGCCGCAACAAGAAAAAAGCCCATGTACAGCAACGAAGACCCAACGAGCCAAAAAAATAAAATAAAAATAACCTGCTGGTAAATATAACAAAAAGAAACAGACTCAGAGAGGTAGAGAACAAACTAGTGATTATCAATGGGGAGAGGTAAGGGGGTGGGACAAGACTGGGATAGGTGATTAAGAGGTACAAACTACTATGTATAAAATAAAGAAGCTACAATTATATATCATATGGCACAGGGATTATAGCCAATATTTTATTATAATTATAAATGAAATATAACTTTTAAAAATTGTGAATCAATATGTTGTACACCTAAAACTTATATAATATTTTAAATGAAGTATACCTCAATTTAAAAAAAACTTAAAGTTTTGTTCAGGGAGGAATATTATAGAATGTAAACAAAATCTGTCACCAAAATAATATAGTTTAAGATAAATTTATACTATGGATTATATAAAAGTAATATTATTTACTTTCACATGTTAGCAGTAGCTTGGTATTATGAAAACAGCCAGCACTATGCCACCTACTGTCCTTCTACCTGGGATTCTCTCCCTCTCTCTCCCATTCTTTGCCTAACTTCTATTCATTTTCAGCAGGTGTCACCTGCTCCACGGATACTTCCCTGATTTCGATAACTCTCCTTTTCCTTTCTTCACCTCTGCATAAATTCTCTTGCTCTGTCCTGCATAGCTGTATAATCACACATGTAAATTTTTTTAAACATCTTTATTGGAGTATAATTGCTTTACAATGTTGTGTTAGTTTCTGTATAACAAAGTGAACCAGCTATATGTGTATATATGTCCCATATCCCCTCCCTCTTGTGTCTCCCTCCCACCCCACCCCTCTAGGTGGTCACAAAGCACTGAGCTGATCTCTCTGTGCTATGCAGCTGCTTCCCAATAGCTATCTATTTTAGATTTGGTAGTGTATATATGTCAATGCTACTCTCTCACTCATCCCAGCTTACCCTTCCCCCTCTCCATATCTTCAAGTCCATTCTCTACGTCTGTATCGTTACTCCTGTCCTGACCCTAGGTTCACCAGAACCTTTTTTTTTTTTTTAGATTGCATATATGTGTGTTAGCATACAGTATTTGTTTTTCTCTTTCTGACTTACTTCACTCTGTATGACAAACTCTAGGCACATCCACCTCACTACAAATAACTCAATTTCATTTCTTTTTATGGCTGAGTAATATTCCATTGTATATATGTGCCACATCTTCTTCATCCATTCATCTGTTGATGGAGACTTAGGTTGCTTCCATGTCCTGGCTATCGTAAATAGTGCTGCAATGGACATTGTGATACATGACTCTTTTTGAATTATGGTTTTCTCAGGGTATATGCCCAGTAGTGGGATTGCTGGGACATATGGTAGTTTGATTTATAGTTTTTTAAGGAAACTCTATACTATTTTCCATAGTGGTTGTATCAATTTACATTCCCACCAACAGTGCAAAAGGGTTCCCTTTTCTCCACACCCTCTCCAGCATTCATTGTTTGTAGATTATTTGATGATGGCCATTCTGACTGGTGTGAGGTGATACCTCATTGTAGTTTTGATTTGCATTTCTCTAATAATCAGTGATGTTAAGCAACCTTTCATGTGTTTGTTGGCAATCTTTAGAGAAATGTCTATTTAGGTTTACAGCCCATTTTTTGATTGGGTTGTTTGTTTTTTTTTTTTTTGATATTAACCTGCATGAGCTGCTTATATATTTTGGAGATTAATCCTTTGTCAGTTGCTTCATTTGAAAACATTTTCTCCCATTCTGAGGGTTGTCTTTTTGTCTTGTTTATGGTTTCCTTTGCTGTGCAAAAGCTTTTAAGTTTCATTAGGTTCCATTTGTTTATTTTTGTTCTTACTTCCATTTCTCTAGGAGGTGGATCAAAAAGGATCTTGCTCTGATTTATGTTCTGCCTATGTTTTCCTCTATGAATTTTATAGTGTCTGGCCTTACATTTAGGTCTTTAATCCATTTGAGTTTATTTTTGTGTATGGTGTTAGGGAGTGTTCTAATTTCATTCTTTTACATGTAGCTGTCCAGTTTTCCCAGCACCACTTATTGAAGAGGCTGTCTTTTCTCCATTGCATATTCTTGCCTCCTTTATCAAAAATAAGGTGACCATATGTGTGTGGGTTTATCTCTGGGCTTTCTATCCTGTTCCATTGATCTACATTTCTGTTTTTGTGCCAGTACATACTGTCTTGATTACTGTAGCTTTGTAGTATAGTCTGAAGTCAGGGAGCCTGATTCCTCCAGCTCCGTTTTTCTTTCTCAAGATTACTTTGGCTATTCGGGGTCTTTGGTGTTTCTATACGAATTGTGAAATTTTTTGTTCTAGTTCTGTGAAAAATGCCAGTGGTAGTTTGATGGAGATTGCATTGAATCTGTAGTTTGCTTTGGGTAGTATAGTCATTTTCACAATGTTGATTCTTCCAATCCAAGAACATGGTATAACTCTCTATCTGTTTGTATCATCTTTAATTTCTTTCATCAGTGTGTTATAGTTTTCTGCATATAGGTCTTTTATCTCCTTAGGTAGGTTTATTCCTAGGTATTTTATTCTTTTTGTTGCAAGGCTAAATAAGAGTGTGTCCTTAATTTCTCTTTCAGATTTTTCATCTATAGTGTATAGGAATACAAGAGATTTCTGTGTATTAATTTTTTATCCTGCTACTTTACCAAATTCATTGATTAGCTCTATTAGTTTTCTGGTAGCATCTTTAGGATTCTTTATGTATAGTATCATGTCATCTGCAAACAGTGACAGCTTTATTTCTTCTTTTCTGATTTGGATTCCTTTTATTTCTGTTTTCTTCTCTGATTGCTATGGCTAACACTTCCAAAACTATGTTGAATGAAAGTGGTGATAGTGGACATCCTTGTCTTGTTCCTGATTTTAGAGGAAATGTATCAGTTTTTCACCATTGAGAACGATGTTGGCTGTGGGTTTGTCATATATAGCCTTTATTATGTTGAGGTAGGTTCACTCTATGCCTACTTTCTCTAGAGTTCTTATCATAAATGGTGTTGTATTTTGTCTAAAGCTTTTTCTGCCTCTATTGAGATGATAGTATGATTTTTATCCTTCAATTTGTCAATATGGTTTATCACATTGATCAATTTGTGTATATTGAAGAATCCTTGCATTCCTAGGATAAACCCCACTTGATCATGGTGTATGATCCTTTTAATGTGCTGTTGGATTCTGTTTGCTAGTATTTGGTTGAGGATTTTTGCATCTATGTTCATCAGTGATATTGGTCTGTAGTTTTCTTTTTTTGTGACATCTTTGGCTGGTTTTGGTATCAAGGTGATGGTGGTCTCATAGAATGAGTTTGGGAGTGTTCCTCACTCTGCTATGTTTTGGAAGAGTTTGAGAAACATAGGTTTTATCTCTTCCCTAAATATTTGATAATATTCGCCTGTGAAACCATCTGGTCCTGGGACTTTTTTTGTTGGAAGATTTTTTTTTTAATTTTATTTATTATTTATTTATCTGTTCATGGCTGTGTTGGGTCTTCATTTCTGTGCGAGGGCTTTCTCTAGTTGCGGCAAGCGGGGGTCACTCTTCAATGCGGTGCACGGGCCTCTCTTGTTGCGGAGCACAGGCTGCAGACGCGCAGGCTCAGCAATTGTGACTCACGGGCCCAGCCGCTCCGCGGTATGTGGGATCATCCCAGACCAGGGCTCGAACCTGCGTCCCCTGCATTGGCAGGCAGATTCTCAACCACTGCGCCACCAGGGAAGCCCCCGTTGGAAGATTTTTAATCACAGTTTCAATTTCAGTGCTTGTGATTGTTCTGTTTACAATTTCTATTTCTTCCGCATTCAGTCTTGGAAGGTACTTACCTGCATATATTCTGGTCTTTCTTATTAACCTATGAATTCTAGAATTGTTCTTTTTTTGCATGTGATTCAGATATATTGAATTCTTTTGTTTCCAGAATCTTGAAAGGATAGCAATCTATTGACTTGTCTTTAAGTAGGTGTATCATAATCCCTGTCAAATCTATGGGGACTGCCAAATTTAGTGCATGTGCAGACGGATAAGAAGAGGCAATAAAAAGGACATTAGAAGCACATTCTCAGAATGAACTATCCCCTGGAAAATTAAACAAGCTATGGAGATGTGAGTGGTTCTTTTTTTTTTTAATTTATTTATTTATTTATTTTTGGATGTGTTGGGTCTTAGTTTCTGTGCAAGGGCTTTCTCCAGTTGCGGCGAGCGGGGGCCATTCTTCATCGCGGTGCGTGGGCCTCTCACTGTCGCGGCCTCTCCCGTTGCGGAGCACAGGCTCCAGACGCGCAGGCTCAGTAGTTGTGGCTCATGGGCCTAGCCGCTCCGTGGCATGTGGGATCTTCCCGGACCGGGGCACGAACCCGTGTCCCCTGCATTGGCAGGCGGATTTCTAACCACTGCGCCACCAGGGAAGCCCGTGAGTGGTTCTTTTTAAAGAAATATTTTTGTTGTTATATTGATAGTTAATTTAAAACATGAATGTTTAAATACTGACCTAAGTTGAAAGCCATAAACACTTCTTACTTTCATGATGGGGTGAGGGATTAAAATGATGACCTCTAAGATCCTTCCATGCTACAATGAGCCTTCTACCAAATTTTCTTGCCCTTATTACTTCTAGGTAAGTTGATAATCATATATCTATACCTAGTTGTATTTCAGACTGATTTCAAATATTATAAAACTTTAAAATGCCCAAGTATCTATGATTTTAAGGAACTTTGGGTAGCAATTGGCAAGTAAGTTCTATAAGTGTTAAGGGACTCTGAACATTAGACATTATCCTAAGGGTAAATTTGAATCTAGAGTTGAATATTACAAACTGTGCTTCTATCCTCACATGAAGCTCCTTTAAAAATAGTTCACAGTGAACTATTTAGGAACTCTTGCCTGCAATTTCCCCACTTGGAATTTCATCATGCGTTTTAGCCATTAAACATTTTGCCAAGCTCTGCAGTAAAATAACCCGTTAAACTTTGTTTAACCTTCCTTTTTCCGAACTAATTTGATCTTAGAATTATTTTTTGTATGTATTACCAATTATAATTCCATGGGATTAGAATTCTAGGGAATACAGTTTGCAAAATGCTGGCCTGGGTCTTTGCTTTGGTGCTCTATAGTACAAAGCTACACCCATGTCCAGAGGTCAATACTTATTCTCACTTCAGCCAAGTTCTTCTTGAAGACTTTTGTACAGAACAACATGGGGGCTGGTCGAGTGTTCATCTTCAACTTTGTATTTTGGCTTTGAAGGAAATTTCCTGGGCTCCTTTCTATGGCATAACAATGGCAGAATAACAATCTGTAGGTCAGATTCTATGAGTGACAAAAAGAAGCAGAAGAGACAACCCTTACCTGAAAGAAATAAGTAGTTATATAAATAATGAGAAGAAAATAAAATTGAGTGACAACATCAACTGATACAGGTGACAAGTGCTCTTGGAATTTAGAAGCGAGATCAACCAGTGAGGATGAGAGGGATAAGTGAATGTTTCTAGGAGATGAAGTTTGAGCTGGATATTGGGACATTTATTTAGAGGGACGAGCTAGACAAAGACCAAAAAAGTTAACACAGGTTCCAAGATTGTCATATACGATGACTCTAACAAAGTTTAGGTTTACTTTCATATGAATTACTATTTAGCAAGCAAATGAGTAGTATGAAGGAAATACATGAATAAGATTATAAATCAGAGTATATCATCTCTCATACTTCCTGTTTTTCTCAGAGACATTTGCTTAAACTGAAGTTTAACAGTCTCACAGAAGTGAGAATTTTCCCAGGTTGGTGGAGCTTAGAGCTCCAGGCTCTATGCTTTTCTTTTTTTTCTTTTTTTAGAGTCTGGCGAGGCCACATCACTGGGCAAGAGTTTAACTCATACCATGTAGAGATTCTCTAACAAAACACAACTAAGAGATTTCATGTTCCATTTCTTACTACGTCATTGGACTAACAGCAGGTTTGGCCACAACCTCTCACAGAGTTGGTAGAGAGTACTAGAAACAATGAAAATAGTTGATAAAATTGAGAAACAATGAAGATAGTATTTATAAAGTCAAGTCCTCCTTATTCCTTAAATTGAGGACCATGTTCATTTACACATGTTTGTTTAGTCCTTTATTTAAAACTCAGCTCAATATTATCTCTCTATGGAATTGAAAGGAGAAGAGGAAGGAGATAGTGTGAGCTGTCTGAAAGCCTTAGACATAACAATCACATGCCTGTTTCAATTTCCCAGGTTCTCATGCCAGGAGAAGGCTGTTGGAGAAAATAAACTGTTCCCATTAAGTCTTTATAATTTAAGAAGGGATTTGGTATATTATCAAAGCCTTCATCAGTGGCTTTTAAATGGTAGATGATGTTATTCTTTTGCATGTTTTATAAAGTTATCTTGTTTGCATTAAATATGAATTGTGTATATTCTGTTATTTCACACCACCAATTTGATGATGGCAGTAATATTACTTTGTCTCCCCGAGTTTTCATGCTCTGTCCCTCCTGAACAGTGCACTGCTCCCTCTGGGTTCCAGGGAAAATTGGGTAGCTCTACAATCGACATGATGTGGTTCCCCATGTCTCATTTTTAAGGACGCTTTATTGGGTTTAATTAAACAGCTGTCATCTCTTGTGGCTTGCAGTGTATATTTAAAGCGAGAAACATGAGTCGTCCTCTGTGAAATGAAAAACAATGTCATCAAAACTATTTCTCCAATGCTCTGCTGGCTCTACCCACAGCCTAGAAACATGTTCAAGTTCCTTCCAGTGCTCTGTGGAGAGTTTCTTGGTAAATATGCATAGATTGTGTTAGGATCAATAACACTGGTTTCATAGGAGAATGTCTGAAATGGAGTGAAAGATATGGAAAGGAAATATTTAGGCACAAAAAGAGCAGAATGGTTTCTCCAGAGTATGAAAGATGCTTGACCCAAGAAAGACAATGCAAAGTAGATTTTCCATTTTCCATGAAATTCTGACATTGGACACTCACCCTGTGCATTTAGGGTCCTTAAAGAAAGTAGATGATTGTGCCTGCCGGTAGGGGAACAAACGGTAGGAAAGGGAAGGATGGAGTGAAAGAGGTTCCCAGTAGATCGAAAATTCCCATACAGTAAGGCACCCCTACTCACACTTCAGTAGGTCATTATCCTTTTATGTCTTTTTATTCCATGGCTGTCCTTGATATTAACTGTTTGCAGATTTCCCTGTATACCAACATTGAGTGGTGGATAGTCCAGTGGGAGACTTGCCTGTTCTCTTGCCCATCTTAATACTGGTATCTGATGAAGACGGTCCCACTGACACTTTTGTTTGGTTTGGTTATTTTTCTTATTTTTTCGTTATAAGGCTGTCATTTCCATTTGTGAAACAAACTTCAACAAGACAAATACTTATTGGCTCATTTGGTTTCTATTCTTCCAGCAGTATCAGAAAAAAAAAAAAATCTTCTAGTAATCTCTAATCTTCCCTGAAGAATGATTTCATGATTCCTGAATTCCTCTATTGTCCCCATGAAGCTGAACAAATCTATAGTCAATATTTTAGAAATTAGATGCAAATTAGCTTTTATTCCCTAGGTTTTTCATCATTTTACTCAACCTTGGCTTCCCTAATCCCCAATTTTCCTGATATACTGTTCATCCACAGAGCCAGGAAGTGCCAATTAGGAGGATTGTGACTATATTCCAGACTTTGATGCTACCCAAGTTCCAGACATTCTAGTGGTGAAATGTAGCAGAAAGGTATAAGAGCCCAGGATGTAACTGACTTAAGTTGAATAGTCAAAATTAAACAAGCAGGAAATGGAGAATCATTAAAATGTATATGGGTAGTAATTTTAGTTGCTTATGACCCGTCAGTCATTGTGACAAATCCTCTACATCAACATTTCATATAATCCTCAAAATCATCCTAAGAGAATGTGTTAATATGAAGACATGTGACTATAGATTCAGTACATATGAGCACATATTTTATCATTTCTACTAGTTATTTGCTCTTCATGACATCAGAAATATGAATTAAGTGATCATTTTGTCAAAGTGTTTTGATCCCACACTGGAGTAAGGACTCACTTGTTTCTTCTAAAAATAGTAATGATATGTGCATCATTGGATTGCTGTGAGGATAAAAGGAGATGGCGCGTGAAAACAGGACACAGCAGTGGTAGCCTATAGGTCACATTCAGTAGTTGTTAATTTTTCTCCTATTCAATCACTGATTAATATAGAGTATGATATTAGTGTATAATTCATAGGTTGAAGATTAAAGGTTGGTGAAAATTTCTGATGTTCACTTGGCAAATGTTCATTGAGTATCTCTAATTTTAACTTTTATGTGTAATACTGAAATAAATTATATCTACAAGGAGTTTATGATCTGGTAGATTAAATAAGATATGGAGAAGCCTATGGTATTTACTGACATAAACGCTAAGATACAAACAAAGACAGTGGATCTGAGGGGCTATAATTTTTCAAAAGCAGGTTTCGTTTTTCTAAAAAAGCATTCCCTAACTCCTTTTCTCTGAGTTTCCTGTGTATTGTGAGTATGCGTGCACATGGATGTGCACACAAACTAGAGTTTGTAGGTGGAAGTGGAAAATAAAATGTAGTGCATTGAGGTATTTTGGTAAATCACATGGATGACTTCATTGCTTGAGGAGGACGGGAACCTTCTGGTCCTTTTATGAATACAGGTTAATAGCTTCTGAGGAATGGTTTGTTTTCTCACATCTCTGGATGGTCTACTAGTGTCTGCTGTTGACAGATGCAGTATCTGAATTCAGCACTCTGCTACATCTCCTCTCAGCCCTTAGTGGTAATGCAGATACTTTTGAATAACTGACACAATGTTCATTTTGTTTGCCAGATGACCTTGCACACTTATTCTCAGACTAGACTAATGGCAAGCATAGTGTCTCTCAATTCCACATTGGTGCCATATGGGAGGATGGGTGAAGCTTCAGAACACGAACTTACCTTCTAAGCCTGGCCATGCTGCTCCATCCGCTTAGATTATGCCAGGACTTCTCCATGTTGGTGTATGGATGCCTGTGGCGGAGGTTTCCTCCTAGAGTACCAGATGGGGAGCTAAGCAAAAACTCTTTTCTCTTGGAATTTCTACCATCTATCTAAAGTTCTCCTTCCTTCTCTGGGGCTTTGAATCATTTTGGTAGGGAGATTAGGACTCACATCTGATCAACTCCTTTATTTTTTATCTCTACCAATTTGCAGACTGAAAGTGTGGGTTTTCTTTTCTCTGTCCGTGACCCTTCCTATTCTAGTGCTAGAAGCCCTATGAAGTAGCTTCTATGATGGAAGAACTATTGTCTCCATACTTCAAAAGAACTTGATGATCTGTTGCTTCCGGGCATAGTCTTTAACTAGGATCCACAGGATGAATTGAAGGAAATGATTCTTAGTGATAAAAATATTACAAAAATACAGTGTGAGTTACATAAACAGTAGTAATACAAATGATAATGTAATAAGTTTCATATAAGTGCCATAAAGAAGTATGAGATTTCAGAGGAGGTGAAGATAATTTCTGACATGAGAAATCTCATATTTTTTTTCTTATAAAAGAGGTTTGATCTTGTTTTGAAAAATGTAAAGTATTATATGATGGAGGAGCGAATTATGGAGGAGTAGATGATTTCAATTATCTACTGAGTTGTAGTACAAAGGCACTGTATAACTGAATATCTTTAAAAACCATTTCCCCGTGCACAAGATATAACACTTATTTTTTCCAAACACACACACTTACACACACACACACACACACACACACACACATCACATCACAAGTGTAGATAAGATGCAATAGAAAACCAAAGATAAAAAAAAATATTTCCTTGTATCAGAAATTCAGTAGAAGTATGAAGAGGTAATCAGGCTAGAACTGTGAACCTGGTGAGATCTGGTTCATAGAGACAGACAGAGAAAACCAAGAGTTTTTCATTTGTGGGAAATGAAACTAAAGTATTCCACACAAGCCTGAGCACTGGAACTAGGTTCACTACAAGAAGCCAGCAGTTGATATGGGGTTATGTGTGCTTAACACTGGGGTTAAAAAACTGTTAACAATTTAATGCTGAGAGCATTTTGAGAAACTGGTTCTTAAGGAACAAGAAGGACATAACTATGGTTATGGTGCCTAGATTGGCACCATCTCCAATATGAAGAGAGAACAGGACATAGATCATATTTATTATAGCTATTTTTAAACATTTAATTTAATATTTATTTTATATTGGAGTATAGTTGATTTACAACGTTGTGTTAGTTTCAGGTGTACAGCAAAGTGGGTACAGTGTACCCATATGTACAGTGTACATATACATATATCCATTTTTTTTCAAATTCTTTTCCCATGTAGGTTATTAGAGAATACTGAGTAGAGCTCCCTGTGATATACAGTAGGTCTTTTTGGATTATCTATTTTATATATAGCAATGTGTATATGTTAATTCCAAACTCTTAATTTATACCTCCACCCACCTTTCCACTTTGATAACCATAAGTTTGTTTTCAATATCTGTGAGTCTGTTTCTGTTTTGTAAATAAGTTCATTTGTATCATATATTTGTCTTTCTTTGTCTGACTTATTTCATGTAGTATGATAATCTCTAGGTCCATCCATGTTCCTGCAAATGGCATAATTTCATTTATTTTTATGGCTGAGTAACATTCCATCGTATATATGTACCACATCTTCTTTATCCATTCATCTGTCAATGGAAGTTTAGGTTGTTTCCATGTCTTGACTATAGTGCTAAATAGTGCTGCAATGAAAACTGGGGTACGTGTATTTGTTCTAATTATATTTTTCTCCTGATATACTCCAGGAGTGGGATTGCTGGATCATATGGTAGCTCTATTTTTAGTTTTTTAAGGAACTTTTGTAGTGTTCTCCATTGTGGTTGTACCAATTTACATTCCCACCAACAGTGCAGGAGGATTCCCTTTCCTCCCCACCCTTTCCAGCATTTACTGTTTGTAGACATTTTGATGATGGTCATTCTGGCTGGTGTGAGGTGATACCTCATTGTAGTTTTGATTTGCATTTCTCTAATAATTAGTGATGTTGAGCATCCTTTCATGTGCTTTTTGGCCATCTGTATGTATTCTTTAGAGACATGTCTATTTAGGCCTTCTGACCATTTTTTGATTGTGTTTGTTTGTTTATTTGATAGAGCTGCATGAGCTGTTTATATTATTTGGAGATTAATCCCTTGTCAGTCACTTCATTTGCAAATATTTCCTCCCATTCTGTGGGTAGTCTTTTCATTTTGTTCATGGTTTTCTTTGCTGTGCAAAAGTTTTTAAGTTTAATTATGTCCCATTTGTTTATTTTTGTTTTTATTTTCATCACTCTAGGAGGCGGATCCAAAAAATACTGTTGTGATTTATGTGAAAGAGTGTTCTGCCTATGTTTTCCTCTAAGAGTTTTATAGTGTCCGGTGTTACATTTAGGTCTTCAATCCATTTTGAGTTTATTTTTTTGTATGGTGTTAGAGAATGTTCTAGTTTCATTTTTTTACATATAGCTGTCTGGTTTTCCCAACACCACTTATTGAAGAGACTATTTTTTCTCCATTATAAAGTCTTGTCTCCTTTGTCATAGATTAATTGACCATAGTTGTGTGGGTTTATTTACGGGCTTTCTATCCTGTTCCTTGATCTATATTTCTGTTTTTGTGCCAGTATCTTGTTGTTTTGATGACTGTAGCTTTGTAGTATAGTCTGAAGTTAGAAGCCTGATTCCTCCAGCTCCATTTTCCTTTCTCAAGATTATTTTGGCTATTCAGGGTCTTTGTGTTTCCTTACAAATTTTAAGATTTTTTTGGTTCTAGATCTGTGAAAAAGGCCATTGGTAATTGGATAGGGATTGCATTGAATATGTAGATTGCCTTGGGTAGTATACTCATTTTGACAATATTGATTCTTCCAGTCCAAGAATATGGTATATCTTTCTATCTGTTTGTGTCATCTTCGATTTCTTTCAGCAGTGTCTTATAGTTTTCAGAGTACAGGTCTTTTTCCTCCTTAGGTGGGAGGTATTCCTAAGTATTTTATTCTTTTTGATGTGATGGTAAATGGGATTGTTTTCTTAATTTCTCTTTCTGATCTTTCATTGTTACTGTATAGAAATGCAAGAGATTTCTGTGCATTAATTTTGTGTTCTGCAACTTTACTGAATTCATTGATGAGTTCTCCTTGGACTTATCCTGTATGGGACTCTCTGAGCTTCCTGGACTTGAGTGAATGTTTCCTTTCCTATGTTAGGGAATTTTTTGGCTATTATCTCTTCAAATATTTTTCTCAAGACCTTTCTCTCTCTCTTCTTTTTCTGGAACTCCTATAATGCCATTGTCCTTGTGTTTAATGTTGTCCCAGAGGTCCCTTAGACTGTCCTCATTTCTTTTCATTCTTTTTTTCTTTATTCTGTTCTGCAGTGCTGATTTCCACCAATCTGTCTTCCAGCTCACTTATTTATTCTCCTGCCTCATTTATTCTGCTATTGATTCTTTCTAGTGTATTTTTCATTTCAGTTCCTGTATTGTTCAAATCTTTTTGTTTGTTCTTTAATTTTTCTAGCTCTTTGGTAAACATTTCTTGTATCTTCTCAGTCTGTGC
This sequence comes from Eubalaena glacialis, assembly GCF_028564815.1. Classification (NCBI taxonomy): domain Eukaryota; kingdom Metazoa; phylum Chordata; class Mammalia; order Artiodactyla; family Balaenidae; genus Eubalaena; species Eubalaena glacialis. The sequence goes on from NC_083730.1 coordinate 30,618,545, forward strand.
CTCCATTCTTTTTCTGAGATCTTGGATCATCTTTACTATCATTACTCTGAATTCTTTTTCAGGTAGATTTCCAGTCTACACTTCACTTAGTTGTTCTTCTGGGGTTTTATCTTATTCCTTTGTCTGCTGCCTCATTTAGTCTAACTTTCTGTGTTTCTGTTCTCCATTCCACAGGCTGCAGGATTGTAGTTTCTCTTGATTCTGATATTTGCATTCTAATGGGTGAGGTTGGTCCAGGGATTTGTGCAGGCTTCCTGGTGGGAAGAACTGATGCCCACCCCCTGGTGGATGGAGCTGGGTCTTATCCCTCTGGTGGGCAGGGCTGTGTCAATTGGTGTGTTTAGAGGCATCTCTGGGCTCAGGACAACTTTAGGCAGCCTGTCTGCTAAAGGTTGGTCTATGTTCCTACCCTATTGGTTGTTTGGCCTGAGTCATCCCAGCACTGGAGCCTGCAGGCTGTTGGGTGGGACCAGGTCTTGGTGCCAATATGGCTACCTCCATGAGAGCTCACACGGGTGAATACTATCTGGAGCCTCTGCCACCAGTGTTCTTGTCCCCATAGTGAGGCACAGCTGACCCCCAACTCCCCAGAAGATGCTCAACGACCCACAGGTCAGGCTGGCCCAGGCCCCTATGGAGTCACTGCTTTGCCCTGCATCCCAGTGTACATGAAACTTTGTGTGTGCCCTCCAAGAGTGGAGTCTCTCTTTTCCCCAGTCCTGTGGAGCTCCTGTACTCAATCCCTGCTGGCCTTCAAAGCCAAGTGCTCTGAAGACTCCTCCTCTTGATGGCAGACCCCCAGGCTGAGGAGCCTGATATGGGGCTCAGAACTCTCACTCCTGTTGGAGAACCTCTGTGACATAATTATTTTCCAATTTATGGGCCACCCACCCAGTGGATATGGGATTTGATTATATCACAAAAGTGCCCCTCTTACTATCTTGCTGTGGCTTCTTCTTTGTCTTTGGATGTAGAATATCTTTTTTGGTAGGTTCCAATCTTTTTTGTAGATGCTTGTTCAGCAGTTAGTTGTGATTTTGGTGTTTACATGAGAGGATGTGAGTGCAAGTCCTACTCCACCATCTTGTCTTCCAATTTTCTATTATAGTTGTTTTAACATCTACCTGTGTTAATTCTATCATCTCTGTCATTTCTGTCTTTTTCTATTGACTAATTTTTCTCCTAGTTATGGAAATGTTTTCTGTGATTTCATATTCCTATTAATTTTTACTTGAATTCCAGCTGTGATTGTTAGGTTGTTGAATGTTAAATCATGCAAATTTCTAAAGCTTTTTCTTTATGTGGTTCTCTCTTCTCAGTGTCTCACCTCCATAATTTCCATATGTTTCAGCACTTACTATAATCTTTTTTTTTTTTTTTTGCTTTTATTTTGGCCATTCTAGTCCATGTGTAGTGATAGCTCCTTATTGTTTTTATTTGCACTTCCTTCATTATTTAAGGATACTTTGACACACCTAGTTGCCATTCATATATCTTTGTGAAGTATCTGTTCAAGTCTTTTGCCAGTTTTTAAAGTGGGTTTATTGTGTTCTTGAGTTTTGAAAGGTTTTCTTTTTTTCCAAAATAGTTTTGTTATTCTAGATCCTTTGTATTCCCATAAAAATTTTAGAATCATACTGACATTGCTAAAAAAAAAAGTCACTGGTATTTTTATTTACATAAAATCTATAGGACCATTAGGGAGAAACTTATTTGAACAATTTTGTGTACTTTGATCAATCAACATGGGCCAATGATTTGAACCAATATTTCATAAAGAAGATAAATGAATGTTAAATAATTCTATGGAATGATGTGGAACAGCATTAATCACGAGAGAAATGTAAATTCAAACAATTACATTACATTACACACCCATTAGTATGGCTAAAATGAAAAAGAATGAAAATACAAAGTATAGATGATATCATGGAACAACATTGTGGAACATACTTTGCTAATATAAAGTTGAACATCCACTTTGAAAAAGGTATAAGCAGTTCCTTATGGGTTTAAACATATACTTACTAAATAACTGAGAAATTCCACTATTGAGTTTTTAGCACGTACTAAGATTTTTATACTATTTCTTATACATCCAAACTGGACACAGTCTTAATGCCTATCAATAGGAGAAAGGATTTTAAAGTACGCTATAGTCATACTATAGAATACAGATGACCTTAAACAAGGCAGTAGTTAGAGATGCTGACTCCTGTGTAACCAAAAATCCATGTATAACACCATAGTTGGCCCTCTGTATCTGTGGTTCGATTCTGCATTTCTGCATTCAACCTATCACATATCGTGTAATACTATAGTACTTATTTATAGAAAAAAATCTGCTATATAATTGGACACACAGAGTTCAAACCCCGGTTGTTCAAGGGTCAATTGTACTATACTACTTAATAAAAATGAATAAAAACTATTAATACATACAAGTATATGGATAAATCTCAAAAACGTTATGCTAAATAAGGGAAACTAGGCCAAAAAGTGAAAACACTGAATGATTCCATTCATAAGTTCCTGAAAAGACAAAATGAATCATTAAAATAATCAGATAATTGGTGGCCTGAGATGAGAGTTGGTAGATTGACTGCAGGAATGCACAAAAAACTTTCTGAGGTGGTGGAAATGGTCTCTTAATTTTAGTAAATTTACATGGGCACATATCAATACATTTGTCAACCCTTACTGTACTGTATTTAAAATGAAGATATATTGTGGAATGTAAAGTATAACTCAATAAGTAGCTTTAAAAACTCAGTAGTTGCATTTAACAGCTCATTAGATATAGCTAACGACTTATCTGGAAAAAAGTCAGGAGAAGTTATTTTTAGTGTAGTATAGAGAGGCCAAAAATGGGAAACCTAAATGTCCATCTATAGATGAATGGAGAAAAAAGATGTGGTGTATATATGTACAATGGCATATTATTCAGCCATAAAAATATGAAATCTTACCATTTTGTGACAACGTGGACAGATCTAGAGGATATTATGATAAGTGAAATAAGTCAGACAAAGACAAATATCTTATGATCTCACTTATATGTGGAATTTAAAAAACAAAACTCACAAACCAACGAAAATGAAAACAGATTCGCAGAGAACAAACTGGTTGTTGCCAGAGGAGGGGGTTGTGGAAGGTGATGAATTAGGTAAAAGGGATTGAAAGGTACAAACCTCCAGCTATAAAATAAATGTCACGAGAATGTAAAAAAAAAGTTCCAAAAAGGAAGGAAAGAGAGAATGGGATAGAGGCCATTTATGAAAGGATAATAATTGATAATTTTTTTTAGGACCGATAAAATATGCCAATACTCATATTAGAGAAGCCTAGTAAATCTCAAGCAAATAAGAAAGAGGGGGAAAAAGAATCATTATAATCAACCACAAGAACCTCAAAGATAAGGAGAAGAGACCTAGAGAAAGAGAGAAAAAAGATAAACCTTAAAGATATAGCACTGAGATTGATAGCTTACCTCTCAAGATTATCAGTGGAAACTAGAAGACATTTGAATCATATTTTTGATTTGCTGAAAGTGCCTGAGAATGTAAAATTCTATTCTCAGCAATTACGTATTTCTAGAATGAGGGTAAATGAATATATTTTCAGAGGAAAACAGAGAGTTTCCTAGATGTCAGGTCTGAGAAGCAAGAAACTGTAAAGAACACATAAAAGGACAAATATGAAGGTTCACATAAACAAAAATTAACTGTATAAGACAATATTAATTTTGTTTTTGTTGGACTAAAACTAGGATAGGATTGAAATAGAGATAAATAATAATGTAAGGCAGAGGTGATAAAAGGATTTAAAATGATCTAAGGTTCTTATATATTCTGAAAGGATAGTAAAGACATTGATTAAGTTTTTCTTAAGTGCATGTATTGTAACCTTCAAACTAATTAAGGGAAAATAGAATTATGAGGAAAGTAATCCAAAAAATGTAATAAATGAGAGAAGAATAAACACAAAATAGGGTAAATAGAAATCACACGAATAGAAAGCACAAAATAGACAAAAAATTAACTCCTAATACATTATGAGTTATATTAATTATAAATATTAAATATTCCAGTTAAAAATAAAAATCCAACTCTTTGATGTTTTTGAGCTGTCTTTAAAACATATGAATTCAGAAAATTCAAATTTTAAAAAATGGGAAAAAAATGTATCATACAAATTATAAAACAGAAGCAATTGAAGCTATATTAATATAAAATGAAATAGTCTATATGTATATATTTTAAAATACAGTTCATAAACATTTTAATGGTATATATATTTTTTTACTTTTCTGTATGTATATCAACTTTTAAAAATTAAATAAAAAAGGGGGACTACTAAAGCAGTAGGATTGCAATTTGTAATTTCTAAAACTGCAGAGAAAAAAATGGAGTTAAAATAAAACCTTAGCTCAAAATAAAACAAGAAAGGAAAGATATAATAAATAAAAAATACAAAGCAAGATAGAAATGCATTCACTGTAGCAATGAAATGAATGCAAATGAATTAACTTCCAAAATATTATAGATTACTTGTTTGTCTAAAAATAATAAAAATAAAAAGAGCTCTATACAGCTTATTAAAATACACTAAGCAAAGAAACAATACGATGAAACAAAATAAAGGAATTAAAACCCACATACCAGGCAAATATTAACCAAAATAGTAAACATTGAAACCCCAAATGGACATTTTAAAATAATCTCACACGTAAGCACAAATGGAAAATTCTCAAATAATATAGTAGCAATTCGAATTTTGCAATATATAAGAAACTGAATAACCAGGCACCCACAAACATGTAGATACCTCCATTCTTCTCATAAAAAGGGGATTGTTTTCCTGTGGGAATGACCACATTCTATGAACCCCATTGTAGCAAAATACCTTCAACAAATGGTCTGATCTCATCTTCATGGAGTACTATGCGTTCTCTGGGGTTTACCCATGCATGCCATCCTTGGGTTTGGGGAGAGATAGTGGCTGGTTTTACTTCAGTTACTATTGAGTTATTAGTGTTTTGGACTCTGGTCTAGGATTTTTACCATTATTTCTAACATAGCCTTCATGAAAATATATGATATGCTTTCTAAGCCACTGCCGAAAAATAAAGCTTGTAGTTATTTTTTGTCCAGTCACATTTGTTAACAGTCCTGCATAGTGACAACAGCTCAAGCTGTGAGTCATACGTATGTGTACCTCCGATTTGGATTTGATTATTCACTGCCTGACACTAGGCCAGTGACAAAACCTTTCTTAAACTCTATCTGTATACAAAATGGGAAGACAATAATATCATCTGTAATATACATAACCACCCTTTTGGAAAACAATTTATTTACTTTAAATTTACTGTAAATGTTTTTCATACCTTTTGGTCATATTCTCAGATCTGACCATACCTTATAAGAAAACAAAAGAGGAATGTTAAATAAATTTTGGTATTGTGTTCCTCCATATATCCTCTGTCCAAATATTGGGTTGGCCAAAACGTACATTCAGGTTTTTCTGTAAAAGAGTATGGAAAACAATGAATGGACTGTTTGGCCAACCCAATACTTCAGTGTATGTCTCTAGCAGATAAAAATTTTTAAATCCTTATTTATTTACTTTTTATTGAAATATGATTGACTTAACAATATTATATTCGTTTCTGAGTACAATATACTGATTTGATATGTTTGTAGATTATACTCCATATAAAGTTATTATAAAATATTGGCTATATTCTCCATGTTGTACATCATATCCCTGTATCTTATTTATTTATTTATTTATTTATTTATGTATTTAATTTATTTTTTTTGAATTTAATTTTATTAAATTTTTTATACAGAAGGTTCTTATTAGTCATCCATTTTATACACATCAGTATATCATGTCAATCCCAATCTCCCAATTCACCACACCACCCACTCCACCCCCCACTGCTTTCCCCTCTTAGTGCCCATACGTTTGTTCTCTACATCTGTGTCTGAATTTCTGTCCTGCAAACAGGTTCATCTGTACCATTTTTCTAGGTTCCACATATATGTGTTAATATAAGATATTTGTTTTTCTCTTTCTGACTTGCTTCACTCAGTATGACAGTCTCTAGATCCATCCACGTCTCTACAAATGACCCAATTTAGTTCCGTTTTATGGCTGAGTAATATTCCATTGTATATATGTACCACATCTTCTTTATCCATTCATCTGTTGATGGGCACTTAGATTGCTTCCCTGACCTGGCTATTGTAAATAGTGCTGCAATGAACATTGGGGTGCAGGTGTCTTTTTGAATTATGGTTTTGTCAGGGTATATGCCCAGTAATGGGATTGCTGGATCATATGGTAATTCTATTTTTAGGTTTTTAACGAACCTCCATACTGTTCTCCATAGTGGCTGTATCAATTTACATTCCCACCAACAGTGCAAGAGGGTTCCCTTTTCTCCACACCCTCTCCAGCATTTGTTGCTTGTAGATTTTCTGATGATGCCCATTCTAAATGGTTTGAGGTGATAACTCATTGTAATTTTGATTTGCATTTCTCTAATAATTAGTTATGTTGAGCAGCTTTTCATGTGCTTCTTGGCCATCTGTATGTCTTCTTTGGAGAAATGTCTATTTAGTCTTCTGCCCATTTCTGGATTGGGTTGTTTGTTTCTTTAATATTGAGCTCCATGAGCTGTTCATATATTTTGGAGATTAATCATTTGTCCATTGATTTGTTTGCAAATATTTTCTCCCATTTTGAGGGTTGTCTTTTTGACTTGTTTATGGTTTCCTTTGCTGTGCAAAAGCTTTTAAGTTTCATTAGGTCCCATTTGTTTATTTTCGTTTTTATTTCCGGTACTCTAGGAGGTGGATCAAAAAAGATCTTGCTGTGATTTACGTAAAAGAGTGTTCTTCCTATGTTTTCCTCTAAGAGTTTTATAGTATCTGGCCTTACATTTAGGTCTCTAATCCATTTTGAGTTTAGTTTGTGTATGGTGTTAGGGAGTGTGCTAATTTCATTCTTTTACATGTAGGTGTCCAGTTTTCCCACCACCACTTATTGAAGAGACAGTCTTTTCTCCATTGTATATCCTTGCCTCCTTAGTCATAGATTAGTTGACCATAGGTGCGTGGGTTTAGCTCTGGGCTTTCTATCTTGTTCCATTGATTTATGTTTCTGTTTTTGTGCCAGTACCATATTGTCTTGATTACTGTAGCTTTGTAATATAGTCTGAAGTCAGGGAGTCTGATTCTTCCAGCTCTGTTTTTTTCCCTCAAGGCTGCTTTGGCTATTCAGGGTCTTTTGTGTCTCCATACAAATTTTAAGATTTTTTGTTTGAGTTCCGTAAAAAATGGCATTGGTAATTTGATAGGCATTGCATTGAATCTGTAGATTGCTTTGAGTAGTATAGTCATTTTCACAAAATTGAGTCTTCCAATACAAGAACATGGTATATCTCTCCATCTGTTGGTATCATCTTTGATTTCTTTCATCAGTGTCTTATAGTTTTCTGCATACAGGTCTTTAGTCTCCCTAGGCAGGTTTATTTCTAGCTATTTTATTCTTTTTGTTGCAGTGGTAAATGGGAGTGTTTCCTTAATTTCTCTTTCAGATTTTTCATCATTAGTGTATAGGAGTGCAAGAGATTTCTAAGCATTGATTTTGTATCCTGCAACTTTACCAGATTTGTTGATTAGCTCTAGTAGTTTTCTGGTGGTGTCTTTAGGATTCTCTATGTATAGTATCATGCCATCTGCAAACAGTGACAATTTTAGTTCTTTTCCAATTTGGATTCCTTTTTCTTCTCTGCCGTGGTTAGGACCTCCAAAACTCTGTTGAATAGTAGTGGTGAGAGTGGACATCCTTGTCTTGTTCTTGATCTTAGAGGAAATGCTTTCAGTTTTTCACCATTGAGAATGATGTTTGCTGTGGGTTTGTTGTATATGACCTTTATTATGTTGAGGTAGGTTCTCTCTATGCCCACTTTCTGGAGAGTTTTTATCATAAATGGCTGTTGAATTTTGTCAAAAGCTTTCTCTGCATCTATTGAGATGATCATATGGTTTTTATCCTTCAATTTGTTAATATGGTGTATCACATTGATCGATTTGTGTATATTGAAGAATCCTTGCATCCCTGGGACAAATCACACTTGATCATGGTGTATGATCCTTTTAATGTGTTGTTGGATTCTCTTTGCTAGTATTTTGTTGAGGATTTTTGCATCTATATTCATCAGTGATATTGGTCTGTAATTTTCTTTCTCTGTAGTATCTTTGTCTGGTTTTGGTATCAGGGTGATGGTGGCCTCATAGAATGAGTTTGGGTGTGTTCTTTCTTCTGCAATTTTTTGGAAGAGTTTGAGAAGGATGGGTGTTAGCTCTTGTCTAAATGTTTGATAGAATGCACCTGTGAAGCCGTCTGGTCCTGGGTTTTTGTTTGTTGGAAGATTTTTAATCACAGTTTCAATTTCATTACTTGTGATTGGTCTGTTCATATTTTCTATTTCTTCCTGGTTCAGTCTTGGGAGGTTATACCTTTCTAAGAATTTGTCCATTTCTTCCAGGTTGTCCATTTTATTGGCATAGAGTTCCTTGTAGTTGTCTCTTAGGATGCTTTGTATTTCTGTGGTGTCTGTTGTAACTTCTCCTTTTTCATTTCTAATTTTATTGATTTAAGTCCTCTCTCTCTTTTTCTTGATGAATCTGGCTAATGATTTATCAATTTTGTTTATCTTCGCGAAGAACCAGCTTTTAGTTTTATCGATCTTTGCTATTGTTTTCTTGGTGTCTATTTCATTTATTTCTGCTCTCATCTTTATGATTTCTTTCCTTCTGCTAACTTTGGGTTTTGTTTGTTCTTCTTACTCTAGTTTCTTTAGGTGTATGGTTAGATTGTTTATTTGAGATTTTTCTTGTTTCATGAGGTAGGCTTGTATAGCTATATACTTCCCTCTAGAACTGCTTTTGCTGTATCCCATAGGTTTTGGATCATCGTGTTTTCATTGTCATTTGTCTCTAGTTATTTTCTGATTTCCTCTTTGATTTCTTCAGTGATCTCTTGTTTACTTAGTAACGTATTGTTTAACCTCCATATGTTTGTGTTTTTTACCTTTTTTTCCCTGTAATTGATTTCTAATCTCATAGCGTTGTGGTCGGAAAAGATGCTTGATATGATTTCAATTTTCTTAAATTTACTGAGGCTTGATTTGTGACCCAAGATGTGATCTATCCTGGAGAATGTTCTGTGCACACTTGAGAAGATAGTTCAATCTACTGGGTTTGGATGGAATGTCCTATAAATATCAATTAAATCTATCTAGTCTATTGTGTCATTTGAAGCTTGTGTTTCCTTACTAATTTTCTGTTTGGATGATCTGTCCATTGGTGTAAGTGAGGTGTTAAAGTCCCCCACTATTATTGTGTCACTGTCGATTTCCTCTTTTATAGCTGTTAGCAGTTGCCGTATGTTTTCAGGTGCTCCTATGTTGGATGCATATATATTTATAATTGTTATATCTTCTTCTTGGATTGATCCCTTGATCATTATGTAGTGTCCTTCCTTGTCTCTTGTAACATTCTTTATTTTAAAGTCTATTTTATCTGATATGAGTATTGCTACTCCAGCTTTCTTTTGATTTCCATTTGCATGGAATATCTTTTTCCATCACCTCACTTTCAGTCTGTATGTGTCCCTAGGTCTGAGGTGGGTCTCCTGTAGACAGCATATATATGGGTCTTGTTTTTGTATCTATTCAACAAGCCTGTATCTTTTGGTTGGAGCATTTAATCCATTCACGTTTAAGGTAATTGTTGATATGTATGTTCCTATTTCCATTTTCTTAATCGTTTTGGGTTTGTTTTGTAGGTCTTTTTCTTCTCTTGTGTTTCCCACTTAGCAAAGTTCCTTTAGCTTTTGTTGTAGAGCTGGTTTGGTGATGCTGAATTCTCTTACCTTTTGCTTTTCTGTAAAGTTTTTGATTTCTCCATTAAATCTGAATGAGATCCTTGTCAGGTAGAGTAATCTTGGTTGTAGGTTCTTCCCTTTCATCACTTTATATATATCATGCCACTCCCTTCTGGCTTGTAGTGTTTCTGTTGAGAAATCAGCTGTTAACCTTATGGGAGTTCCCTTGTATGTTATTTGTCCTTTTTCCCTTGCTGCTTTCAATAATTTTTCTTTGTCTTTAATTTTTGCCAATTTGATTGCTATGTATCTCAGTGTGTTTCTCCTTGGGTTTATCCTGTATGGGTCTCTATGTGCTTTCTGGACTTGGGTGGCTATTCTCTTTCCTATGTTAGGGAAATTTTCGACAATAATCTCTTCAAATATTTTCTCGGGTCCTTTCTCTCTCTCTTCTCCTTCTGGGACTCCTATAATGTGAATGTTGTTGCATTTAATGTTGTCCCAGAGGTCTCTTAGGCTGTCTTCATTTCTTTTCATTCTTTTTTCTTTATTCTGTTTTGCAGCAATGAATTCCACCATTCTGTCTTCCAGGTCACTTATCTGTTCTTCTGCCTCAGTTACTCTGCTATTGAGTCCCTCTAGTGTAGTTTTCATTTCAGTTATTTTATTGTTCATCTTTGTTTGTTTGTTCTTTAATTCTTCTAGGTCTTTGTTAAACATTTCTTGCATCTTCTCGATCTTTGCCTCCATTCTTTCTCTGAGGTCCTGGATCATCTTAGCTATCATTATTCTGAATTCTTTTTCTGGAAGGTTGCCAATCTCCACTTCATTTAGTTGTTTTTCTGGGGTTTTATCTTGTTCCTTCATCTGGTACATAGCCCTCTGTCTTTTCGTCTTGTCTATCTTTCTTTGAATGTGGTTTTTGTTCCACAGGCTGCAGGACTGTAGTTCTTCTTGCTTCTGCTGTCTGCCCTCTGGTGGATGAGGCTATCTCAGAGGCTTGTGCAAGTTTCCTGATGGGTGTGACTGGTGGTGGGTAGAGCTGGCTGTTGCTCTGATAGGCAGAGCTCAGTAAAACTTTAATCTGCTTGCCTGCTGATGGGTGTGGCTGGGGTCCCTCCCTGTTGGTTGTTTGGCCTGAGGCAACCCAATACTGGAGCCTAACCGGGCTCTTTGTTGGTGCTAATGGTGGACTCTGGGAGGGCTCACACCAAGGAGTACTTCCCAGAACTTCTGCTGCCAGTGTCCTTGTCCTCACAGTGAGACAGAACCACCCTCTGCCTCTGCAGGAGACCCCCAACACTAGCAGGTAGGTCTGGTTCAGTCTCTATGGGGTCACTGCTCCTTCCCCTGGGTCCCAATGTGCACACTACTTTGTGTGTGCCCTCCAAGAGTGGAGACTCTGTTTCCCACAGTCCTGTCGAAGTCCTGCCATCAAATCCTGCTAGACTTCAAAGTCTGATTCTCTAGGAATTCCTCCTCCCATTGCCAGACACCCAGATTCAGAAGCCTGATGTGGGGCTCAGACCTTCACTCCAGTGGGTGGACTTCTCTGGTATAAGTGTTCTCCAGTTTGTGGGTCACCCACCCAGCAGTTATGGGATTTGATTTTATCATTATTGTGCCCCTCCTACCGTCTCATTGTGGCTTCTCCTTTGTCTTTGGATGTGGGGTAACTTTTCTGGTGGCTTCCAGTGTCTTCCTGTTGATGATTGTTCAGCAGTTAGTCGTGATTCCAGTGTTCTCGCAAGAGGGAGTGAGAGCACATCCTTAAACTCCACCATCTTGAACCAATCTCTCCCTGTATCTTATTTATTTTATACCCAGTAATTTGTGCTTCTTAATCCCCTTCACCTATGTTGCCCCTCCCCCACCCCTCTCTCCACTAGTAACCACTAGTTTGTATACGTGAGTCAGTTTCTGTTTTGTTATATTTGTTTTGATTACTGTAGCTTTGTAGTATAGTCTGAAGTCAGGGAGCATGATACATCTGGCTTTGTTCCATTTTTCTCAAGATTGTTTTGGATATTCATGGTCTTTTGTAGTACCATACAAATTTTAGGATTATTTGTTTTAGTTTTGTGGAAAATTTCGTGGGTCTTTTGATAGGGATTGCATTAAATCTATAGATTGCTCTGGTACTATAAACATTTAAAAAATATTAATTTTTCAACCACTGAACATGGGGTATCTTTTCATTTATTTGTATGATCTTCAATTTCATTCATCAATGTCTTGTAGTTTTCAGAGTGTAAGTCTTTCACCACCTTGATTAAGTTTATTCCTAGGTATTTTATTCTTTTTGATGTTATTATAAATGGAATTGTTTTCTTGATTTCTCTTTCAGATAGCTCACTATTAGTTTATAGAAAAGCAAAATATTTTTGTATATTAATCTTGTATCCTGCAACTGTACTGAATTGGTTTACTAGTTCCAATAGTTTTTTGGTGTAGTGTTTAGGGTTTTCTCTATATAGTATCATGTCATCTGTGAATAGTGACAGTTTTCCTTTATCTGTTTTAATTTGGATGTCATTTATTTCTTTTTCTTGTCTGATTGCTTTGGCCAGGATTTATAATACTGCATAAAATAGAAATGGCAAGAGTGTGTATCCTTGTCTTTTTCCTGATCTTAAAAGAAAACCTTTCAGCTTTTCACCATTGAGTATGATATTAGCTGTGGGCTTGTCATTAAATGGCCTTTATTATGTTGAGATATGTTCCCTCTATACTAACTTTGTTGAGATATTTTTATCATGAATGGATATTAAATTTTGTGAAATATTTTTTCTACATCTGAGATGATCATGTGATTTTGTTAATGTGATTTTTTTCATTTTGTTAATGTGATGTATTGCATTGATTGATTTGCAAATATTGGATCATCATTACATCCCTGGAATAAATCCTACTTCAACATGATGTATGATCCTTTTTATGTATTGTTGAATTCAGTTTGATACTATT